>NW_012267289.1:3799724-3858772 GCF_000151885.1 Dipodomys ordii | reverse complement strand
TCAGTGGTAGAGCGCTTGCCTTGCATGCTCAAGGCCCTGGGTTCCATTCCTCAGCACCACATAAGCAAAAAGAAAAAAGCCGGAAGTGGCGCTGTGGCGCAAGTGGTAGAGCGCTAGCCTTGAGCTGAAGAGCTGAGGGACAGTGCCCAGGCCCAGAGTTCAGGCCCCACGACCGGACCAAAAAAAAAAAAAAACAACAACAACAACACAACTGTTTTCAAAAGAAAACTCAAATAGTCCTCAGGTATGTGGATAAAATGTCCTACAAGATCATTTACTCATGAAAATGAAAAAAAAATCCCCATTCAATCACATTACATTCAGAGCTATAGACATGAAGCAATTATGTATTTCCCCTACCTTCATAAAATTTGCAAGAATATTTGGGGCTTCCAATATAACTATAGTGACCTTTATATTTACCCCCCAAAGTAACCCCACTAGGCCAGGGCACCCTTCACTAGTAGAAAGAGCTAACAATTTAAATTTAATCAGGTCATACCTGTTTCCATAGTTAACATTCTCAGGCATGCTTCAGCTTAAGCAAAATGCAGATGAATTTCCAGTCCTGTAGAATTAACTTTTGGAGAAGAGGCTAGGGAGCGACATCAAGTTTCATAAGGAAATCAGCTAGGAAATGAAAAGACCAGTATATGAAATATTTTCCTCAATTTAGCACTGCACTGGCTTTTGATGATCAGCTAGGTCTCTGCTCATGCAAGAAAAGTCATATCCAGAAAGTAGTTTATTAGTAATGTGAGTGATAGAAATCATTCAAAGATAAGCCATGCCTAAGGTTATTGCTCTAATTTTGTGATTCTCAACCATAGATACTATCAATCACCATTCAGTTAATAACATATTAATGTTGCCAGTTACTAAAAAATATTCTTCTGAGAATTTTTTAATATTAAAAATAAAGATTATTAGCATTCCCTACAATCACCATTAGTTTTGAAGGTAAAGGTAATGATGATTGTAAATATACCAAAGAGAAACATAAACATTGGTATTTTAGAAATTAATTTTATTTATTGGAATGTGATAAAAATTGCTTAATTGTATAAGCAATGGGGGTTAGCAAGCAGTTTTGGGAAAATGATAGGCTACTAGTTTCCTTATGATGTCTCCCTTTCTCAGTATATAGGCATTGGTAGTATATATGAAAGAAAACAATTAGTTTTTGAGATTGGGAAAAAATGTAAACCTATATAATATTTCATTTTCAAAATCATACTATGATTATGTTTGTTTGAGATTTATCTCCTTACAACACAATTGTTATGTTTTTAGGTTGATCTCTGTACAGTATAATTCATTATAACCATTATAAACTAAAGAATAATGTAATTCTACACAAATCTCTGGTACAAGTATTATCTTTTAAAAAATCTAAACAACAGACTTGCTACAGGTCTAAACCAGGTATCTGGATGATTTAAAATTTGTAAAACATGTTTACTTGTTTGAGTTCCTCATAGAGGAGTGAGGTCTATGTTTAATGTTCAGTTTTCTTCTTCAGGTATTTGGCTAGTGTGCCATCAAAATACACCACAGGCCTAGAGGGATAAGTAGCCCACAATAAGTCAGCCTACAAGATCTTAGTGACTGTAGCTTGCATGAATTGCCCACATGAAAAGTGGATTAGTGTTTTTCTTGATAAAAAAACAATCATAAATAGTTCTCCACCAGCTAATAATTTTAGACTTCTGTCTGGTTTCTTAGGCACCTAATGCTTTCTCATTTCCTGGTCAAAGTTTGGGTGCACACAATGTGGGTGGTTAAACTCAGAGAGGACTCAGCTGTTTCTCCTGTTGACCTCTCACCATGGCAGCCTTCTAATTCTGAACAGAGCTAAAGCTTAGATTGTAGAGATTGGTTTTATCTTTCAATTTCCACATACTTCTGTGAGTTCTATATGAAAAATGTAACACTTTCCATAGTTAACATACAAATGCCATCTTCCTGGGTCATATAAGGCTTCCAATTAATTCTAGCTTTTGGTATTTCAAAAATCACTATGCTCTATAACAATTACACACACATCTGCTTTTCCCTTTTGATTTTTTTTAAAGCAATACAGAGTCATCAATACACCATTTTCTTTGGCTTCCAAAGGAAATATGCCTTAAGAGGGAAAAATGGGCTAAAAAAATGTCCTGGAAAATTGAAAACTTCCCATAAGTGAGTAAATTGGTGTCTTATAAAATACCTTCTCTCAATACCAATGCCCAATTAAAGAGTTGGTGTGGGATGTTTATTATGGGTATGACTGTTGTGTTCGGCTTGTTTATATTCACGTATCTATTTACTGCAATTTCTGCACATGATGCATTGACAGCAATGAAACTGTGATTCTTAAAAATCTATTTTATTGATATTTTCCTGGTGATTTCTCAGTTTGACTACCAATGATCTGTTTATTTGAGCATGAAAAGTTAGTTGTAATTAATAAGACCAGTTACAAATGCTATTTCAAAGTTAGTGGAAATAGCAGTATAAGACCATAACTTATATAGTTTTCTCTTTTTTCCATGTTTTTAGTGAAAAATCAATATAATTACTTCAGTGTAAGACATAATCTTATTGCAATTTGTAAACATATGAGATTAACCATTATTGGAAAATAATTTAAAATTGTAATAGCATATAAAATCACCAGTAAAAATGTTTATGTAAAATATGCAAAAACCAAAATAAGTGCTTAAAATTCCTTTTTTGTTTTAATTTGGCTTGCTTTTGTTACACTTTTTCTTTCACATTTTCAGGTTTTTCTATATTGTAGTACATTTCATTTTAGAGTACTGAAAAATAAGAAGAATAAATGAAAATATAGGAGTGGGTGTATGTGTGTATGTATGCAGATGTGAGTTTCCATTTTTTTTATTGAATACAATTCTTTTGAACAGGTCACTTCTTTCCTCATTTTCTCCCAGTGTTTTCCCTCCCAGCCATTTCCAACATAGTGCATAGTGAGTATCACTGCTGAATTATTTCACCTTTAAAATAGGAAGCACTATACTCAACACATCTAAAATTAGCAGATGTATATTGTCATAGGGAAAATGTTTATAATGTTGCTTTTAATACCTTGTTTAGTATCTTTCAAGTTTAATGTTGCTTTGAAAAAAAGTCAAACTTTAACTTTAAAATCTGTTGGAGAATTTTATTTTATTCCTTTTGAATTCAGGTCTTAGAACAATCTCTCAGCTTTTTGCTCTCAGCTAATGTTCCACCACTTTAAGGCACAGTTCCACTTCCAGACTTTAGGTGGCTAATTGGAAATAAGCGTTGCATAGACTTTCCTGTCTGGGCTGTCTTCCAGCCTATCCCCAGATCTCAGTCTTTTGAGTAGATAGGATTACAAGGGTGAGCCACCAGCACCCAGCTTCTGTTGGAGAATTATTTACTTGGGAATTATTGTTATCTATAAGACCACTGTAACTTCATGTCAGTTATTTGTATTATAAAATATTTTTATCATGATTATACTTAACTATCATCTTCATAGAGAAAATTACATAAAACCTTTTACATTTGAGTATGTATTTGTTATGATAGAACTTATGTATGATAGAACTTATGTTTGTTAAATTTGTTCTTTTTCCTTTTAAGTAGGTTTTATTTGTCCTACTGTCAATATTGAAGCATTTTTCTTTTACAATGCCCACAAATACACAGCCATCCCCACTGTCAACATTCAGCCTAAATAGTAGACTTGGAAAAAATTATATTAAGTGAAGTAAGCCAGGCCCAAAGAAACATAAGTCCCATGATTTCCCTTATGTGCAATAACTAGTATATGTCTGAGTCAAGCAGAAAAAGTCAGTTAAGTTGATGTTAGGGAAATGAACCCTAAGATATGTATTCAAATGTGTTTTTTTTCTTTCATGCGATTGTTTCTAACACATGTATAAGATTATCTCTTTGTTGCTTTGTATGTCCCTCCCCCATGGTATAACCCCTGCTTTCACTGTATTTGATGTTGTTATAATTTGTAGAGGGGAAGGGAAAAAACAAATCGTTTAAATAGGGATACAGGTGGACCCATTGTAACAATGAGATGTACAAGTCGTTATGTTGAAAACAAACTTTACAACTTTGGTGGGGGGGGAGGGCTGGGGAGGGGAGTGTGGGAGGGGATTGGGAAGGGATGGGAAGGGGAACAAAGGAGGAGGTTGCAATGCTTGATAAGAAATGTACTCATTATCTTGCCCATGTAATTGTAACCCCTCTGTACAGTGTTTTCACAATAAAAATAATAAAAATAGTATACGTGTTCTAATATATGGGAGATCATTAGAGCTGTGTAAGCTCTTTTTAATGCTACTGGTGCCTTTTCCTGTCACTTTCCTTTCTGCTCTTCCTCAACTTGACCCTCCCTCTTTCCCAGATCAGATCAGATCAGATCAGATCTGATCAGCTTTTCATTCTATTCCACTAAAAAAAAAAACAAGATAGTATTGGTCAAGCCCCTATTCTATTTGTGAGCACAGTCTGAAATAACTTAGACAAGAAATCTGTACCTGTTATAAAGATGTAAAAAATAAAGATTCACAAATCACTCACAAAGAAACTAGGAATTATGTTTCTAAATCAAAATGGTAATCATAATCACCTGATACTATTTAATGTGTACTGTGTACATTTCCAAATTTGAATCACTTTCTTGATTTGCCTATAGCAAAAAGACTTAGGAATTAAATTGTGTCATTAATATCCAAAGTTTGTGTAACACAGCTATAAGTTAACATTTCATGTTATCCAGAGTTTTTCTTTTGGATACAAACTGAACAAATATCAGATAAAGATGGAGGGACAGTTTGACATCTATTTACACAAGAAGTTGTATTCTTCAATTATTTAAGGTGAAAATTAATTTGGCAAAGTGCATTGTGCAGTGCAAATAGTCTTTCTGAGAGGCTGGTTGTGAGTCTATCCATCCATTGTGAAGCTATTATCACTCCTCTTGAAATTTCTGCATTCAAAGGTACTCATGATATCTATAAACAATCAGAAAAATAAGTAAAAACACAGGAGCTCTGACGATTTCGATCTGAAAACCCATTTCCTATAGAAAAAAACTATAATCTCTACCAAATGATTAGTTTGCAAACAACCTAATACTATTCAAGAAGGAAATCTTTAGAATTGTTGACTCTACTGTTTTTGAAAACTCCATAACTTCTTTGAAAATGTCCTCAGCAGGAAACTGATTTATCCTTACCACCTTTGAAACTAAAAATCTCTAAAGAATAAATATCCTATTTTTTGTGTATGTGAAATTATTCAATGTCATAAGGAAGACAACTCAACTTTTAAAGATAATTCTATTTCTTCTCTTCTCCTGTGAATTATGCATGCAGTGTCATCTAAAACTTATTCTTCTGATAGAAACATTGCTATGATGGAAACATTTCCCAAACACCTACACTATTTGCGGCATCTAAATGGGTGGATGAACCGTGAAACTGACTGCTTCTGAATGAGAGATTGGTTATCCAGGGAGTCATTTTTGAAAATAAGCTCTCAAAAAAATTCATAACAAGACCTGTTATAATTAACTATCAAAGTCTACCACTTTGTCCCAATAGCTCACATCTCATATGTATTCTATAAAATGCAATGAGAACGACCAACAAACTGTTCTAATACTGATGTCATTTAAACTTGTATTCATTTATCCTAAAATATAATAAATATACTTGAGTACCAAGTGATTCCTTATATTCTCTTTAGATTTAAAACATCATGTAAAAATTGCTCAAGTCTTGACTATAAACATTCATAAAAATAACAATAAATATACATCAGAAAAGGAACTCCACATAGTAAAATGTTTTTCATTATGCCATATGAGAAGCTGTAAAATGAACATAACATAGAGCCATTACCTCTTTCAAAGGAACAGAAAGAGAACCAATGGCAAAGAAGTATAAGGAGGCACTTTTCCTAGAACACACAAACTCTCTTAAAGTTATAGCATTTCATTAAGATACTAAAAAGTTGTCAATTCCTGATAATAAAAATGTTCCAACACAAGCTAGTTGACCATTAGTTAGAAGTAGTCTAGGAATAATGGATTAGCTTAAGATAACATCTCATAGCTTTAAAAGCTCTAAGGTTAGATCAAATAACGTAGGTAAATGTATTTTAAAAATACTTTTGGAGTACCATTAATGTGTCCTAAGTTGAAACAAATATTTGCAAGTGATTGTGGGGGAAGAAAGATCAAATCACATGTCTTTTAGGCTTGTATACAATTCAAAAGTAAAAGTCCCTTTTGGCTATTGAACCTGCTCTTGCAGCAGAAAAGTGAAAACTAAAATCATTCACTCCTCTTGTTAACTGTTCAGCATTAGTTGAACTTTTTAAAAATAAGTTTTTTATTGTGAAAATACTGAACAGAGGGGTTACAATCACATGAGCAAGGTAATGAGTACATTTCTTATCAAGCATTGTTGCCTCCTCCTTTGTATTTCCCCTCCCATCCTTTCCCTCCCATCTCCACAACTACACTCCCCCACCCTCACCTAAATTGTAAAGTTCATTTTTTGACATAGCATCTTGTACATCTCATTGTTGCAATGGGTCCACCTGTAACCCTATTTAAACAATTTGTTTATTCCTTTCCTCTCCCCAAATTATACCAACATCAAATACAGTAAAAACTGGGGTTATACAGTAGGGGAAGGACATACAGAGCAACAAAAAATCACGTGGTACCCTATAAATAGGTTAGAAACAAACAAAGAAAGAAAAAAGCACTTTTCATACCACTGGCCACTTCTTCCCAAACGTTCTGATTCTAGAGACTCGTCTCATTTTCACAAGACATTTTGCTTTGAGAAATATTTATAGTAATACTTTACATTCAAATAACCAAAAGGGACATTGCAGTTTTACCTAGATTTATAATTTATACAATAACCACAGTTTTCACATCCTCTTATTAAAGTTTTATTTAAAAGAGTTAATCCTCATGACCAAAGGAGAAAAATTACTAACAATTTCTACTTTGAATCTAATTTCCCAAAATGTGTTCACATTAATGTTGTATAATTGGGGCTCATACATATGATTACTTACTAATATTTGATTTATAAGAAAAGTTTATCAAAATTTCTTTAATTTTCAGCATTTGGAGGCAAAGGAATAACTCAAAGTACAAACTTCCCAGAGGGATGAATTGGAAACATTGCAATTTGATTGTAAATGGTATCTACAATCTTCTGGGAGTTCCATTGCTGATGGATTCAGAAATAGCCAGAGTAAAAAGTGTAAAAAATTAATTCAAACATAAAATTATTAGTTCCATAAAGGGAGGCAGAATTCAGAACGTGAACTTGAGTACAAAAATGTCTCTTATGGAAAGATGTTGAAGGGTACCAGGTGCAGCAAAATTTGGGTCCTGTAAACCGTAGAAGGCATCACTGTCATGGTTCTACATGAATAAGCTCTGATTTGACATTCAAGAGGCAATCTACCAAGTAATAACTAGGAACATTTTGCTGGGACAATATCTTCACATACTTCTGCTTTCTTTCCTTTCAGCCTGAAAGAATTTTATCAGTGTTGTTGCATTTAGACATAAAACTTAAGAGTTGCCAAGTTGTTAATTTTTGAACCAATTTGTGGCCAAGTAGATTGAAAAAGAAGAAAAAACTGTACATTAAAGCATGATGAATACATATGGAAAAAATGGTAAAGTAGTATGAACCGGAATCTTCTTAGTATACTGTATATATTATTTAGGATGTGCTAATCTGCAGGCTTTGGAATGGGAAAGTGGTTTGTTGTACCTTCTGGGTTGGAAGTCATTTGTGGACAGTTTTTAAGTGAAAGAAAAATAGATGCATAGTAGTACATCTGATAGCACTAAAATCATTTGATTAATTCACTTTTGGGATACCTAGTTAGAAATTTAATAGATATCCTTTTACAAAATATACTATTTTGCTGAGAAGTCAAATTCAAGGCAAAAGTAATATTATTCAGCCAAAAATAATCAGGAAAAGCATATTGATTTTGAAGAAAAGAAAGTTTTTATTCCATCATATCATTAGGCCTAGAAAAGAGTGATATTTGCTTGAAAATAAAGGGTTTTTGTGATCAAATAAATTCTTTTGGTTATTACTATGCCTTTATTACTTAAATACATATTTTATTCCTTTCATGATTAGTAATACATAGATAGGGGAAAAGATTGCTTTTACTGAAATAGAAGAATCAAGTTATCACAACTTACCAATTCTCTTTATTTTCAGACTGTTATACTTTAAATCATCTAAATCCTCTACGTACACACCACAAACATAATTTGACCAGTAGAGGGAGCCATTACCTACATCAGCAGTCAAAATTTGAAAATAAGCATTCTTTCTTTACTCATGAAAGAAACTGTCACAGAATGTTAAAAGTCAGTTTATGTTAAAAGTCAGTTTATCAAATTTTAAGTAAAAAGGAAATAAGCCAAATGACTTGTGTTTCTTATGAAATTAAATAATAAATATATTGGGATTTCTCTAGAAGTAAGAGATAATAACCTTTTGAGCAGGTGTGGTGTTAAGCTTGTACTGAATTTATTAAATGTCAATAATATTAAAGGAAATATAATATTAATATTTTCTTCAGATTATTGCTAATCTATTTAGGTTCATTGTTTCCAAAAATTTTCAGAATGTATAGCATTAAGAGACAGATTTATTTTACTAGTCTTAATACTCATGATTATCTGTTCAAATGGAAAGCCATGCCCTACTTCCTTAAACAAAAACAAAAACAAACAAACAAAAAACCTAATATTCCTCAAGGCTACTGAGAACATATTGGATAGTATAAAATTATATAATAAAATAGTGTTTGTTTCTCAAAATATAAGAAACACCATTAAGATATCCATGTTTGCAATAATCATGACATCAATATCATTGGTACAGTCTAAAGATTTTGTATTTATTACAATATCTCCTAATAGGCAATGTCAAGACACCTGAGATTATTCACATTATTCCATGGCTATGATTTTTAAACATCAAGACTGAAAGTTTATCATTAAAAATCCCCATGCTCATCATCTAGAATGTCAGCTTGCTTCCCACAATAATATATAAATTAACATCTGTATTGACAGTAAAATATTTGGAGACTATCTACTTGAAGATGATTCCCCACTTGTTCACAATTCCTATGATCTCAGTTGTGATAATTCCAAAAGCATCATTCTTTCTTGTATCAAACTTACCAGTACTGGACTGTATAGTCCAGCTTAATAGTTCAGTGCATGTGTGTTAATACCTACACATGCCATGCAGAGCACTGACAGACTGTGGATACAGCACCTACTCGGTGAGCTCTCACACTACACCATTAATGCTATTTAAATAATAAGAAACCAGTTAAGTTCATGTGTTCTGGGAAGGCAAGAACATATACTCTTGGCACTTGAACGTTTGTCCCATTACCCAGCACCACAGGCCTCTCTTGCTAGCCCCCATCTCATAGCTTCTAAACCCCAATCTGCATTTTAATAAGAGCCCTAGCTGTTTCAAATGCACCTTTATTTTGGGAACACACCACCTCTTCGCAGAGATTTCTCTGGGGCACAGGAGACAATTTGACTTTCAATGTCTCTAGTAAAAATAAACACGTGTGATTCTGCAATGGGATAAGTTTGAAGAACTGTAATAACTTTTCTGGTTCCTAGGTTTTCTGTCAGTCTCAAGCCATTCTGCTGAAACTGTGACAGAGTGCTTAGCGAGTTTCACATGATGGGCTTGATTTTAAAATCAGGGAGCACTTTTCTCAGTGGAAAGATATTTACCAGAAAGACAATTAGGACCACTATCCATAAATTTCTTTTAGTTTTTTTCCCCTTTTTTATGTGTTCATTTCTTTATTTGCAGTACTGGAGATTGAACCCAGGGCCTTACTAATGCTAAGTTAGCTATCTCTGAGCGACGTCCCTGGACCACACTTTTCATGAATTTGTTTTCATTTGTCTCCAAAACCTTTCAATTAAAAAAAACACTATTTACAGCAGATTTTACAATTATGATATAATAAAAAGGAAATATATTGACTGCCAGAAAACCTCATGTCCTTATTAGCAAAAAGCCTGGTACAGAAACTTTGACAACACACAACCAAGAATGAATTAAATGTCAGTACCAGCTCCTTAAGAACAGAGGATAAGATTTAGCCTATAGAAACTGATTATTACTATCTACAAACCTGCCCTCATACCTCAGCTGACAAGGTAATCATCCTGTGTGCAGCATTTTTAAAAAAAAATTCTGTTTATTCTTGGCCAGATTATATCTTGAATGACCAAAGCTATCTCATCTTTATTATTATAACACAAACAGAAATGGTGCAAAAATCATGAGGCAGAGCCTGTCTAGAAAATGAAAGCTATCCCTCTGTGTGGAACTGGTTTTGCTTTCTCTTGCAGTGAGAGAGAAGCCAACCAAACTGCATTTCTCCTAAAACATCAGACTCCCATTGCAAAAGAGCAGAGGAGAGAAGTAGAAAAAGGATCGTCTTTCATGTTGCATGGTGTCTTGAGGTGCTGAAAGTGCCTGAGTTGTGTTGTGTGGAGAAGAGCGATACTCATAACTAATATCCCCTCACTCTGAGTTGTGTTGTGTGTGGAGAAGGGTGATACTTATAATTAATGTCCCCTCACCCTCATCTACTGCCCATTATCAGTCTCAAGGAATGCATTATGCTGTTTGAGATGGAAAAAATCTGTCTTAATTACAGATATGGAAAGTGAACTTCAGTGAGTCAAGGATAGGAAACTTGCCTTTAGTGTAAGGTGAATTTGGGTGTTGGAGGGGTGACTGAAATAGTAGAATATCAGTTGAAAATGAAAAAGCTGAGTGAGAGCAACATAGGTTTATTAACAATCGATGATTCTGGAAGGATATAAAATACTTGCCAAATGCCAGTGGCTCATACCTATAAATGATATTCAGAAGGATGAGATTTGAGAATTGTAAATTTAAACCAGCCTGGGCATAATAATTCAGGAGACTCTTATTTCCAATTAACCAGCAAAAACTATAAGTGAAGCTGTGAATCAAGTGTTAGTGCTAACCATGAGCAGAAATAGATGAGGGAAAGATGCCTAGAGATTAAACCCCAGTACCGATATGAATATAGAAAAGAAAAAGATAAAAGGGAGAGGAGAAGAGTTAGGAAGGAGGAAGAGAGGGAGGGAAGGAGGGAAGAAGGAAGGGAGGGAGGAAAGAGGGAAGGAAGGAAGGAAAGAAGGAAGGAAGGAAGGAAAAGAAGGAAGGGAGAGAGGGAGGGAAGGAGGAAGATAAGGAAGAAGGGAGGAAGAGATGCAGAATAGATAGCTTGATGGTTCATCAATCTCAGCTTTCTTCTACACTTGTGTCAATAACTTAATTTTAGAAATATATTGATATTATTTTTACTGTAAGGTACTTCTGCTAACCTAATAGACACTGAGAACACTGAGCCTTGTTTGATTGAATCAATAATCATTTACTGTCTACCATGGCCAAAACTAGGCTTAACAGAAAGATGTCTCGATCGAGAGCTTCTCACCAAGCTTCACTGAGCTGATATGTATGCCAGGGCTAAGGGTTGACACCAGGTGGCATAAACCAACCAATTCTCTCTTTAGGAGGTTGCAGTAGCCTGTCATCAAGCCCCAGTCGGAGAATGTACCTCTTTCTGCCTGATTCTTCCTATCTACACATAGAGGGCTGTACTCACCCCTAGGAAATACCTTCCCAAAACACATAAGCAAGTGTTACTGACTTAAGTAGCAGCCCAGGGTCCCAAGCCAACTTGAGAATTTACTTGAATTTAAAAGGAGCAAAGCAAGAAGCCATTGAAATTCCAACATAAACTATACTGTTTTTATCAAATGTGAACATAATATTTCATTTTCTATTTGGACACTCATTTAGTTTTGGGGAAAAGGAAACATTTAAAGAATGACTGGAGAAATTGGAGAGGTACATGCCATTTGAAAAATAATAAAACTATTAAGTAAATAATGTAATGTTTGTATTATCGATCTTTCTCCCTGTTGATAAAATGATCTGAATAGCAAGCTTCAGTTCCCCATTCAAATTATAACTCTCACCAAGAAAGACCATAACACTTCCATTATATCATTTTCTTTGTTTTCCCCCTCAGCAAAATCAAAATAGGATGTGGGAGATTGATACGATTAAGGATTTTTATCTACAAAATGTACTTCAGCATATATTTGAACAAAGAAGAGCATTTCCACTAAAATTCTGTGTCATTCAGGTGCCAACATAGAGAACCACACACAGACAATTTCATCACTCATCGAGAGTAAATGGTGAGCATTTGACTGTAGGATGGAATGTAAAGGGGAGGTCATGGCCCAGTGCCTGATATCTCAGCTACTCAGGGGTAGAGATCAATCAAAAAGATTTCTATTTGTGGCCAGTAGAGAGATATAAACAACAACAACAATAACAACCTAGGAATGTGTAATACACAAGAGACAGAAGCAGAAGTATTGCAAGCCAGGCAGTCCAGGATTAAAAGTGTAAGACTCTAGCTGAATGTAGCAAGCATAAAAGGGTTGAGGGTGGGGTTCAGATGGCAGAATGCTATTTGTGGTTCAAGGCCCATTTTCACAAAGGAGAAACAAACAAAAGAAGGAAACTGATAGAAATATAAGAGTATTTAGAAATGTTAGACACTATATCTGTTTAATAGACTACATAGCACAAAACATGCTTTAAAAAGCCAATAGCAGTAACAAACCGCGATCAGATGGAAATTCACTTGAGATATTCTCAGTAATTCTATTGGCCTCATTTCACTCTGGAAATATGCTTCAAATCTCAGAATGGCCACCCTCCCTACTCAAAATTTTTGATAGATGGACACAAAAGAATTATTTCTAAAAACATAAACTATTAGGTAACTTCTTGCTCATTTTAAAACTTTGGTTGCCTATCTATGGGATGATATCCCACTCATTTACTTTTAATTATTATTGTGGTGCTGGGGATTGAATCAAGGGCCTTGCACACATTAGACATGCACACTCACAGGGAACGACACACTCAGCTTCTGTTCCACTTCAACTTAGTCATTGCTATCTCTTCTGTTTTAAGCTTCACCTCTCCCTTTCTGTTCTGTCTCCCTTTCCATTCGAAAAAATCCAGCTAGGGCTCCTTCCTGCATTGAGCTTTTGACAGTGAAGTAGTAAGGTAGTGAGGTAGTGAGGTCCCTTTTAGTAATCAAACCCGATCCTCTATGTGCTCTCTCTGTCTTCTCTTACAGCAAACTCACAGGTTTTTCCTGAAAATCTGATTTGAAAGCAAGCTAGGGAAAAAGGTTACACCTGTTCAAGTTCAAGTAGGAACTTCACCTTGTCTAACCTGAAACATCTATTCAAACAACTGCAACAGACAACAAAAGATATATTACACTGTTATTAGTTGTCTCTTTTATTTCTCACTGAGATTGGAAGCAAATTGTGTCTTAGGCACTTTTTGGTTGACAGTTTCTATTATAAAACATGGTATTAGGCATAGGGTAGGTGGCGCTTAAATAACTAACAGCTGAGAGGAAATGAATGACCCTAATCAGATTAGAAAAACAAATTCATCATATTAAATACTTTCTCTTTTCTCATTTATTAGCACAGATTTTTATGGTTGACATGATTTTTTATTGTGAAAATGCTGTACCTAGGGGTTACAATTACATGGGCAAGGTAATGAGTGTATTTCTTATCAAGCATTGTTGCCTCCTCCATTGTTTTCCATTCCCATCCCTTACCGCCCCCCACAACCCCCACCAAAGTTGTAAAGTTCATTTTTCGACATAACATCTTGTACATCTCATTGTTGCAATGGATCCACCTGTATCCCTATTTAAACAATTTGTTTTTTCTCTTCCCCTCCACAAATTAGACCAATATCAAATATAGTGAAAACAGGGGTTATAGCATGGGGGAGGGACATACAAAGCAACAAAGAAATAGCTTAAAAATATGTTAGAAACAATAGCAAGAAAGAAAAAAAAAACATTTGAGTCCTTATTTTGGGGTTCATTTCCCTAACATCAACTTATCTGACCATTTCTGCTTGTCTCAGACATATACTAGTTATCAAATTTTATTTAAATGCACTGATTAATATTTGTTGGATTTTTCTCATATTGTGTTTATTTTCATTCATTCACAGAAGTATTGTTGATCAATGCCTTTTTCCTATTTGGTTCCTTATTAGGGTATAAGTGCTAACTTCAGGTATTACAGTGAATCAAAGTAATATTTGCTTTATACATTTATAGTACTTTAAAATATTCTGACAGACTAAACTTTTATATTATATTTTATAGTTTTAATATTTAAATATTATACTTTGTTTGTTCTCAATATTGAGGTGAGGTCAGTATGTACTATTATATCATTGAATATATTGTTTTTTGTAGCTGTCCAGGTTATTTCTTGTCATGAATCAATGTTGAACTTTGACAAAAGTTTTCTGATTCTACTGATGTTATGACTTTTTTAACGAATTAGGTTACATTGATTTATCTCCTAAATTATTTTCAATCTTGAATAAACTAATCTAGTCATGTTGTATAATCTTTTTCATGTATCGATGGTTGGTATTTGCTAATATTTGGTTATGTATATTAGGGACATTGCTTGCAGTTTTATTGTACTATGATATGATATTTCAGTATCCATTTCTCTCCTTACTGTTCATTTTCACTCATCTGTTTAGATATTGCATTGATTTTCTGTGACTTTACTAACTTTTCCACAGTCACATAATTAAGTAGATAGGAATCAGTGTAGAGAACTGGAGGTGTGACTGAAGTGGTAGTTTGAGCCTTGAGAACAAAAGCTAGGTGAGAACATGAGTCCTTGAGTTCAATCCCCAGAGCCAGTGTGTGCATACACGCATGCACATACACACACACACGCACACACACACGCATACTCACACTATAAAGTCAATACAACACACTGGGGTAACTCTGTACAAAGGAACATTTAAATGTAGTAAGTCTGTTAGGTGTCCTTTTTAAACATTAGCCTTATGGACTATCTTGAAAGGTAAGATCAAATTATAAGTATTTAGGATTAGAGTTCGGTGTGTGTTTGTATTTTATTCCAGAGTTAGCTGTGTGTTCTAAAGGAAATCTAGCCCCAGAGAAGAGTTGAGAAAAGCAGCAACTGCAGGAAGAAACAGTTATTGACTTAATATTAAGTACTTTTGAACTGTGTAGTATATTTCAAATTTAATATATTTTCACAGATTGAAAGCCAAACAAAACTTCTTTCAATGATCATGTAATGAGCTTGATTATATCTCTTTGTCTAAATTAACCCATAGAGTAATACTATGCCTAGTAGTTGAGTTTCAGCTTATTAACTGGACAGATTCTCTTATCCATTTATAGTTTATGCTGCATATTGTTCCTTATGTTTAAAGTATATTTATTATTAAGGAAACAGCAGACTGTAAAATATGATAATGACTTTTCACATAAACTATGCCTGTGCCAAAATTGTAAGTCACTTTAATTTCTAAAGGATAATCTACAAAGTTATCATTAATTAAAGAAAATTGTTTTATACATTGCATATTAACATTAACATGATTTTAAATATTAATTATTTTTCAAGTTTTGTGTTTATTCTGGGGAAGAAGAAACTAATGAGATAGACACTATTAAAGTGCTTTTCTACATTTAATGAAACAAAAATTTATTCAACAACTAATTTGTCCACAATCATATAAATAAAAGTCAGGAAACATTACCATTTAAAAATATATATACATGTATATGTATACATATATACTCATGTATTCATATATACATGAGTATTCTATGATTAAAAACACAAACATGCCCATTTTTATGCACATTTGTAAGCACATAAGCACAAAATGTGCTAATAGATTTATTATACAGTATTATTTATATAATTATAAATGTTAAAATATCACTAAATTTGTTGTTGCTTTAGATATTGTACTATATAGAGTTTAGAAGAATATAGTTTATATATAACTACAAAAAGCAAACCTTAAATCCTATAATACAAGAGATGTCTGAGTGAATAAAGTCATTATACTCAATATATATCTGTGAAAATGAAACTGGCACATTTGGGTTGTGGGGTGGGGTTACGATAGATGAAAGTGAGAATGATGGAAGGGGAAAATGAAGAGGTGACATTGGCCAAGATGCATTGTACTCAAATTCACATGATAGATTGAAACCACTTTGTACAACTGCTTTAAATTGTCTATCTATCTATCTATCTATCTAACTCATCAAATAATAAAAAGAATTATATCTGATAAAATTGCTACTTGGTATAAAAATACTAAAGTAGTGATGTTATCTAGATACTTCTGATGTAGTTACTTGCCTTGTGCAGTGGGGTATTCATATTTGTGCAGATCAGGATTTAATCCTATGGAAGAAGAAATATATAGCTGTATGAAGATAATGCACTTTTAAGCGTAAACGAATTTTGGTAATCAAGGATAACAGGAGTAAGAAAATGATGAGAAGTAGGAGCAATATAATTTCAAGTTTAGACGCAGAAACAATAAAGAAGCAACAATTTGATTGTAATTTTGATCCAAACATATTTAGAGTCAAGGAGTATAATCTACGCTGAAATCCTTACATTTTCTGTGGATAAAGTGGAAAGCTAAGATTCATGGCAATAACCTCATGGGTGATTTTGGCCTAGAGACTTTCCAGTTCATTACTTTCTTTAGTATTTTAGCCCTGGGAATACCAATTCTAATTCTATTAAAGAACTTTTTGCTATTATGCCCCTTTGTTTCTCTCTCTCTCTCTCTTCCTTCCTTCCTTCCTTCCTTCCTTCCTTCCTTTCTCCCTCCCTCCCTCCTCCTTCCCTCCCTCCCTCCCTCTCTCCCTTCCTCTCACCCTCTCTCTCTTTATCTCTCTCTCTTTCTCTCTTTCTTTCTTTCTTTCTTTTTTCTTTCTTTCTTTCTTTCTCTCTCTTTCTCTCTTTCTTTCTTTTTCTTTTTTATCAGTTGTGGGACTTGAACTCTGGGCCTGGGCACTGTCCCTCAGCTCTTCAGCTCAAGGTTAGCACTCTACCACTTGAGTCACAGCACCAATCTGGTTTTCTGGTGGGTTATTGGAGACAAGAGTCTCATGGACTTTCTTGCCTCAGCTTGCTTTGAACTGTGATCATCAGGTCTCATCCTCCTGAGTAGCTAGGATTACAGGCATGAGCCATTGGTGCCTGGCTCTCTCTCTCTCTCTCTTTTTGTAATTCAAGATTTTTCTTCTTTATTATCTGACCATATGTTAAAAGACAACACAATTTTTACTGTGTACTCCACTACTTTGAAATACATCATGTTTATACTATTGCCTAACACATGAAAGTATAGGGTATTCTTTATTATGTATCCATATATATCCATATCTATACCAACATAGATATATCAATAAACTATTCTTCCAAACTTGTATGTCTATAGATAGATGGATAGATAGATAGATAGGCAGAGTGATAGAAAGTTACTATTATTAATACCAAAGAATATTGGAAACGATTTGCATTTATGCATAATTAGGATATTAATGTGGTTAGAATGACGGAGAAGCATATTTTTCCAGAATGTTAAAGATGATTTTCTCTTATTTACACTTTATCCTACCCATATAGCAAATCATAGTCAGAGGATTTGCAGAGTAGCACAAATCAGCAGTACTTTCTACATATCCTGCATTCTTGTCAGTTATTAAATCAGTGTGCTTCATTTTCTCAGTATAGCCTCATGCTCCTGCTGAAGTGATGGGAACAGTTGAAGCAGCTGCTTGAATTTTGCCTGAATTTTTCAAATAATCCAAGCAGAAATAGAAAGTTTGCTTGAAGCACTGTTGTTATTCTTCCTTTCACAAGTTGAGTCATCCTCAAGGCTGTCAATCAAACGTGCTCTCTGTTATCCGGTTCCACTCTCTTAACCACCATTGCTCATAATGTCTAGACCTCATCTGTTTTCTAATGCTATTCTTGGAAATATCCTTAAAATGTAGGCCTCATTTTAGATATAGGATTAATATATTTATTAAAAAGTTCACTCTGGGATATGCTTATTTTGTAAATAAAACATTTTATTAAGACATTCTATATAAATTTTGGTAAATCCTTCATACCAATATGATTACATTTTCTCTGCTTTACAAGTTGTTATGAAAATAAATGTGTTACATATAGCTATTTAATATTGAGAACTTCAAAACAAACCAGGCTATATTCACTTACATATTGTTAACACATTCAAAATGGTCATTTTTAAAGCTTGTATATTTTTCAGAAGTGCTACTATTTTGCCAAAATTATGGAATCATTTTTTGTAGAATTGTTAATGAAATTTTGATAATTTTTCAAATTTGCCATCATCTTATTGTACTTCGGGGCCTTCATTTTTTACTTTTTATTTATTTATTTTTTATTTTTATTTTTTATTGTAAAGATACTGAACAGAGGGGTTACGGTTACATGAGTAGGGTAATGAATACATTTCCTATCAAGCATTGTTACCCTCACCATTACTTCCCTCCTCACCTTCTCAATTCTTCCGGCACCCCCCCCACCCCCCACCAACATTGTAAAGGTCGTTTTCAACATAGTGTTCTGTACATCTCATCCTCACAATGGGTCAACCTGCATCCCCATTTAAGCATTCCACTACACCCTCTTCCCCTGATCAAATTACAAAAATATATATACAAGATGCAGAACACCAGGTCAAATACAGTGAAAACGGATTGTACTGTTACAAAAGAAACAAAAGAATCACATGGTGCATTGTAAGTACATTAAAAGCAATAGCAAGAAAGAAAAAAATGCCTTGTGTTCTTGTCTTGGGGTACATTCCACTCAACATTATCTCATATGGTCATATGTACATAACCTTTGACCTCTGTTTGCCATAGACATATACTAGACACTGCAAACAAGGGAAATCATGGGACCTATTTTTCTTTGGGCCTGGCTTACTTCACTTAATGTAATTTTTTCCAAGTTTTTCCATTTCCTAACAAATGGGGCAATGCCATTCTTTCTGATGGAGTCATAGAATCCCATTATATATATATATATATATATATATATATATATATATATATATCACATTTTTGTGATCTATTCATCTACTGAGGGGCACTGAGGTTGGTTTCATATCTTAGCTATGGTGAATAATGCTGCGATAAACATGGTTGTGCTGGTAGCTTTGGTATAATCTTGTTATTGATTGTTTGGATAAATATCCTAATGTGGGATTGCTGGGTTATAGGGGAGCTCTATGTGGAGTCTTTTTTTTTTTTTGGTTGTAGTTGTTGTTGATGTTGGTCATAGGGCTTGATCTCTGGGCCTGAGTGCTGTCCCTCAGTTCAAGGCTAGCGCTCTACAGTGCCACTTCCCTATGTGGAGTCATTGAGGAACCTCAATACTGCTTTCCAAAGTGGCTGAACAAGTTTAAACTTGCACCAACAAAGCAGTAGGGCTCCCTTTTGGCCACATCCCCTCCAGCATTTGTTGTTACTAGATTTCTTGATTATAGCCATTCTCCTTGGGGTGAGGTGGAATCTCAATGTTGTCTTGATTTGAAATTCTTGTTACAGCTAGAGAGGTTGAGCATTTCTTCATGTGTCTATTTGCCATTCTTATTTTCTCTTCAGAAAAAACTCTCTTTAAGCCCACTTATTTATTGGGCAGTTGTTTCTTTGAGGATTTGCTGTTGTGGGATTTAATTTTTGGGTTCCAGGTGTATTTTAGTATGAGATCCTTGCTTGTTGTATGGCTAATGAAGATTTTCTCACAATCCGTGGGCTTTCTATTCATCTGGCTAGCTATGTCCTTTGCCATGCAGAAGTTCTGCAGTTTCATGAAATACCATTTGTCCAATATTTGATTTGTTGTGTTTCTAGGTCTATATTAATAAAATTTTGGCCTGTGCCAAGGAGACCTAGGGTTTCTCCTATACCTTCCTGTAATATTTTCAGGGTGTCTGGTTTGACTTCAAGGTTCTTGATCCATTTGGAATAGGTTCTGGTACAGGGTGATATATAAGGATCTAGCGTTAGTTTTCTACAAGTGTTTAACCAATTTTGCCAGCACCATTTACTGAAAAGGCTGTCTTTCTTTCACTTTATTTCTTTAGCTCTCTTGTCAAAGATTAGGTGGCTATAGGTGTGTGGGTTCATTTCTGGGTCTTCACTCCTATTCCATTGGTCCTCAGATCTATTCTTGTGCTAGTATCAAGCTGTTTTGATTACTATGGCTTTGTAGTAGAGTTTGAATTTGGAATTGATATTTCTCCAGCGGAAATTTTGATATTTTTATTAAACATTTACAGTTATTTTCCCCTAAATTCAATAATTGTGTTTGTACGTATCAGCCTCTGGACTTGGAGACTGGAGGGTAGGATTAAGTAGTGTCCTCAGCTGCTACATATCCATGCCAGCTCAATGCATTGTGGTCTTAAGCTTATTATTGTTGTCAATTATTTACACTATTAAAGTAGAAGTGATAGTATCATATGTACTGCTCCTTACAATCTGTGTTTAAAAGTCACCAGCTTCCCTCAATTCAATATGAGTGCAGTAGTACACAACTTAATGTAAATAATGTAAAAGTTTTGCATAACTACTCAATCTACTCTCTAAAAGCATGGAATGCTATTGAATGTATATCGTTTATGTACTCTTTTTTTTTTTTTGAAGGTCATGGGGCTTGAACTCTGGGCCTGGGCGCTGTCCCTCAGCTGTTCAGGTCAAGGCTAGCGCTCTACCACTTGACCTACAACGTCACTTCCAATTTATGTACTCTTTTCATTAATAAAATCACCAATAGGTGTTATTTAATACATCATAGCACTGGATACTTGTCTGATTTCTAGTTCCTCAAGTTTAGAGCCCCATGATTTTATTATCTCATATCTTCATTATCTTCATGATTGCTTTTAATATTTAGTTAATTTTCCTTTTAGTTATGTTTTAGTGATACATTATTCATTATGTATTTTTCATTCTAGTGTAATTCTACATAAACTTTTGCAATAAAATATTTTAATTTTTATTATATATATTATTTTAAATTGTATGTACAGATAATATTCAGAGGTATAAGTAAGGTAATTAGTGCATTTCTTTTTGAACATGCAGATATACAGAGTTGTTTCAATTCAACATATTAATATGTAAGTACAATGCAATATTAGTCATTCACCCATTTCATCATTCTCACCCATTTTTCCACAATCCATCCCAAGTGATCTAATCTTTTCTTCAATTTGATATAACTTGATTTCTAAGATTTTCACACAAGACTAATTTTTCATATTTTGTATTATTTTATTACTATATTTTTCAGGTGTTGTATTATTTTAGTTTGTATTGAAATATCACAAAAATCATGATATTTACATTAGTTTAGAGCCTGGATTTGAGATGGTCTTTAATTTGATTTTTTTTGGGTCTGGTTGTGGGCCTGAATTCTGGGCCTGAGTGCTGTCCCTCAGCTCTTCAGCTCAAGGCTAACATTCTACCACTTGAGCCACAGCGCCACTTCCGGCGTTTTTCTTTTTGCTTATGTGGTACTGAGGAATCCAACCCAGGAACTCAGGCATGCAAGACAAGCACTCTACCACTGAACCAACTCCCCAGCCCCAGGTCTTTAATTTTTTGTTGGCAATTTATTCTTTCTTCTGTCTTTCTTTTATCCTTACCCACCCATAGTTCATGTGGAATTTAACAGTTTTTTCTTTTATTCCAAAAGATATGATTTTAGTGTTTTAATAGGTTTTTAGAAGAGGGTTGAAATTAAATAGCTGGTCTAATGTTGTGGAAGTTTAGAGTAGAATTGGAAGGTTTATTTGTGAAACTGTCTAAGTGATTTTTGGCTGGATATACTCTTCCTTTATTTCCATGTTCCCTAATCCTGCTAAATTTAGCTTCTCTCCAAATGGTTTTTAAAAGGGTCAGTTTCAATAAGTTGCTGGACATAGAATGCCTAGGTTGTTTCAGAACTGATGATGAATTACGTATATTTATGCATTGAAATTGTCTGCACAATTTCAGATATCGATTTCTAACTGACTGTGCCTATACCTGTTGCTTGCTTTGGGATTTTCCTCACTTCCCTCAGTCATCTATTGCTTCCATCTTCTGTTTTCTGCATAAGTGGAACTAACACACTCTTGCTACATTTTGCAATTTAATGCTCTTTATCAAAATGTGCAGTTCTTGGGATACCTTGCCATTAAATTTGGGTAAACATTGTTTCTGTTTGTTTGAATGCTTGCTTTCTTGCTTGCTTTTTTGAGATAGGCTTTCACCCAGACTGCACTTGCATTTAGTATATTCCAGGGTCAGTCTTCTGTGTGCTGTTATTATAGGCATATGCCACCACTCCTGGAAAACTGTGTGTTTAATTTGGTTATTTCTTACACTGGCAATCAATAAAGATCCCCAAAAGTATGTTAATATTACTTCTATTCATTTTACAAATGACCTGAAAACAACTTCAAAAGTTTTCCAAATATGAAGTTCAATACTATTTTCAATTGCAGAATGAAAAAAGTTTCCCTGTGTGCAGTCCTATTTTTATTTTAAAAAGGGTAAGGGATATGAATGCCTTAATTTTCAGTGCCTCATTTGATATTAGCTTTATACACAGTGCACTGCCCCAAACACACATATATCTTTAGACTAAACAAGTATATAACAGTTTCTTTATGCACAGGAAATAATGTGCTTAAAACAGCTTCATGCGCACAGGAAATACTGTACTTTGAAAGAGACTGTGATCATTAGGGTATAAAATTGAAGGAGTTCTCATGTATATCAAGAAATGATGTGAACCTTTTTCTCACTGCATAATTGTCTAGCAAAACTAGGAAATTGCTTTGTACCTATGATGTGTCCTTTGATCCATCAGGCTCCATAGGAAGCATTTCCTCCATGTTTCCAGATAAAGAATAATTTTTATTCTCTACATTTAGATTATTCTAAGGAAGTAGGGTAATTATATTGTTATTTATCAATTTACAAGTAATTAAATTCTCGTAATCAAAATGTACTTCCTCTTGTAAATTAAGGTAATGGCTGATGGCCACAATTCTCTGTAATTCTAAAGGTTACTAAAACATTTACGTGAGATCTACATTTTTTGATAACATTGTAAAAGATGAAAATAAGTTACTACCTTTTAGGAATGCAGATTAATGTATCTTTATAAACCTTATTTCTTATGATGAAGTGCAATTTATTTTCACAGATGCATGTCTTTCTTATCAAAAGGTGAAATATAGTACTATTTGCTCTGGATTCTTTATTGAAATATATTTGGATATAACTACAGAAAATTAATGCAATCTAATTTTTTGTATTTTACAATCAATTTTTTATTTATTTAAAATAATTAGAAGTCTATGTTCAGGTCTAATTTCTGAAAAAAAAAGTTTTCTTTTACTTGTACAGAAATATATGTGTCATACATACACATATGTATATATATATATATATATATGAAGTAGATGTATTATACTATGATTAGTAGCTTGTATGAGTTCACTGAAACAGAACATATTCATATATAACAAGTTATAAGAAGTGGACATATTATTTTCAGATAGACAGCAAAGGAAAACACAAATCTTGACTCCATTATAAGCTGGTCTCCATGGACCCCGAAAGCTGTAGAGGGAAGATGGAGTCTTGACAAAGTGTGTCTCACTTGCATTGTAGATGAGAGACTTGGGAAGTAGCTAATCCTGAGTCTTATATCCCATAGCCACATGCCTAACTTAATAATTCATTTAAAGGCTTCCTGTTTCTAGGGAGGAACCGAAATGGAGTCATGCCTGTTCTGGCCAGTTCTTCTTCATCTGAAGACACTGGATATTTACTACTCTGAAGTTGTTCTTAAGAACAACAAACAAAGTAAGACAGAAAGTCGTGTTAGTTCAAGACCACTCAGAAACTGTTCTACAATATACAGTTATAGACAGCCAGGAGCACAATTTATATACAAGCATACTGTCCAACATTCATTTATTCATAATTTTCCAGAAATGTACTTTTTCAATTTATGTAAGTCCAAAGTGTACTTAAGTCCTATTTCATTATTTTTTCTATTTTGTTTTTTATTCACTTATAGAAAGTCTCAAATTTTTGGGGCTGGGAAGGTGGCTCAGTGGTAGAGCGCTTGCCTTGCATGCATGAGGCCCTGGGTTCGATTCTTCAGCACCACAAAAAGAAAAAAGCCAGAAGTGGCACGGTGGCTCAAGTGGTAGAGTGCTAGCCTTGAGCTGAAGAGCTGAGGAGTTCAGGTCCCACGACCAGACCCTCCCCCACAAAAAAAGAAATTCTCAAATTTCTATGGACTAGTATACGTTGCTATGATATTGGAGAAATCAGCTATACATCATTGTGAAACCCTTACTTGGTGTTTTGTTAATTTTTAGTTTTTTATAAGGGAAACATGAGCTGTAAAGGGAAGACAGAGTTTAACAGAAATTTAGGAAGTACCTTTTAATGTATTTTGAAGAATGTTTGCGATTGTAAGTTCATTTTTTAGAATTTTTGATAATAGATTACAAGTGCTCTACCACTGAGCCACCTTCCCAGCCCGGTAATAGATTACAATTTATACATTTTTCTATGAGTTTAAAAATTATTCCTAGATGTCCTCCTACTTACATTTCAGTTTTAACTTGAGAGTGAGAGAGAGGGAGAGAAAGAGAGAGAGGAAGAGAGGAAGAAAGAAAGGGAGAGAGAAACAGAGACAGAGAGGCACTGCTGACAGAGAGAGAGAGAGAGAGAGAGAGAGAGAGAGAGAGAGAGAGGATAAATGTCATGTGACTTTCTACCACTAATCCAGCTAGGGTGACACTAGCTCAGATTCTTTTTTTTTTTTTTGTAATTATCCAAAAAGTTTTATCTTTACAATTTGGGGTAATTGAATAGGTTACTTATTTTGATTATTTGTATTATTATCATTATTTTTAGCAAACCCTTTTTAGGCAAGAGCTCTATTATTTTAGACTTTGATTTTTAATTAAAAATATTTTGTTTGCTGGGGCTGGGAAGGTGACTCAGTGGTAGAGCGCTTGCCTTGCATGTATGAGGCCCTGGGTTCGATTCCTCAGCACCACATAAGCAAAAAAGGTGGCTCAAGTGGTAGAGCACTAACCTTGAGCTGAAGAGCTGAGGGACAGCGTCCGCCCAGGCCCAGAGTTCAGGCCCCATGACCGGACCCCCCCAAAAAAAATTATTTGCTCACTTATGATTCTGGGGATTGAACCCAGGGTTTCATGCACTCTGCACAAAACCTTTTTTCTTTTTTTTTTGTCTGTCGTCGGGCTTGAACTCTGGGCCTGGGCGCTGTCCCTCAGCTCTTCAGCTCAAGGCGAGCACTATACCACTTGAGCTACAGCACCACTTCCCACAAAACCTTTTTGATAGAAACTTTAAAAACAAATTTCAGAGCAATCTGTTACTAGAATGATCAATTCTGATTGAATGAATTACAAATAAGTCAAACTTTTCTATGTAATAATAAGCTGTTAGATATACTAGTAAGGTTTGCCAGCTACTTCTCTTCCAAACACACATAGAACATCATTAAGATCAGCTTAGCATTTATTCTGCTTAAATCAATCATCAAAGGAAGCTCAGTCTCCTAGACTTTATACTTTAAGTACTTTTTCTAAACCTTTTCTACATTATACTCTCAGACTCTTTATTTGAAGATCCTTAAACTCATAGATCTCCATCATCTATACAGTCTACCCTGTCCCATTCTTTTAACTTCTTCTCTGAAAGTCTTAACATTTTGCTCTGTTAACAAGAAATGTACTCATTACCTCACTTATATAACTGTAACCCCACTGTAATCACCTTTACAATTAAATTTATATCTATCTGTCTATATCTATCTATCTATAGATCTCTATATATCTGTCAATATATAGAGAGGTAGATATAAATATTTATACATTTATATAACTATTAGGTTAGTGCTATAATAAATTAATTTATGCAATTTAAAAAAAAGCAAATCTGGAACTTCCCTATAGTTCATTGTCTTGCTCATTCTTTGTAAACATTGACTGTATTGTGTCCTCCTTTCATATAAGTTTTCACTGGACACCATTATTATTTTTTCCCAGCACTCTTCTTTGAAGCTCATGTCATTGGACTGCATGACCCACTACCTCAACTTGTTTCAGCTAACAAGACTTCTCTGGATACTCTATCTCATTTACTTAAGAACTATGATGGGATGCTTCCCTAAAAATTTCTAATTGATTTCATTAATTAATACAACATTTTGTTAGTATCCTTACTTTTAGTTGAATCATGTGATCCTGAACTTATCCACTTAATCTGTGGTCAAGCCTTAGCTCTTGTTCTTGCCAATAATTGCAGATCTCTTAATGTTCTTAATCCTCTTTGAAATCTTTAGTTATTCTCATACAGTCAATCCGAAGTTATTGACCTCTGGTTCTTCTTCCTGTTGTTTGTGAAACTTCATACTATTCTTAATTCAGATCCTTACCTGTTCTATAATTGTCTCAGGGCCAACCAACATGCACAATGATGCTAACTATCCTTGTGTTCAATTCATTAAAATCATGTAAGTTAATTTGAAAGTGATCCTTGATAAGTTGCACAGGACTAATGGATTCACATAGTCAGCCACTCTCATGCTCATTTTACCCTTTCTTCTCTACCTAAATGAACAAAACCTCTTTTTGATTTTTCTTGTTCAGCTAAGGTATTTTTCATTTCATAGTACTACCAAAAAAGTACTATGACTTTTCTTTATTTGTGTTCCTGAAGGAAAGAAAAAAATCAGAATATCAAGTTGTCACTAAGCAATGGTACTCTATGCTGAATCTTTCCTTGTTGCACAATGCTTGTACTTCTGTCTACAGTGAGCATTGTAGACTTCAGTTCTGAAGTTGCTTCCTATATCACTGAGTATCCCAGATATTGCCTTGGTCTCACCAGAATAAAACAGAGTATTGTAACTTCTATTTTCAAAAATGAATTCATTTTACTCCTTTGTACTCATCAGCTCCAACCTTTTACTCAAACTCACTTTTAGCAAAACCCTTCAACAATTTTCTGTGTTCAATATTTGCAATTTCTGACTTTACATTCTATTGTGATACCATTTAGTTCCCATTACTGCACTGAAATGCTCATGTCCAAGTCTCTAGTCCTATTTGCACTCCCATATCCAATGGTAATTTTCTCAGAACCAATTTTGCTCATTTATCTTCAAGATTGTCAATAGCTTCACACTCCTTCCATCATGAAATACTCCATTCACTACACTACTGAGTTCTTATGCCTCTTCAATTTTCCACTAATTCAGTCTGTGTTGTCTCAAAGTTCTTATATTTCTGAATTCCAAATGTTTAACAAACTCATGATTGAATTCATGAATCATTATTTATATTTACATTTTAGGTTATCTAAACTAACCTATGGTTTAAAATGTATTCTATGAACCAGATTCCCTAATCGTATCCCTACTCAAATCCTAGAAGTGAGACTCAGTTTTCCAACTGTCTGTAAAATAATACATCTCTCTTAATAATTTGTTGGCAAATTTATTCATCCATGAGCCTCATAAGACTTTGGCGTAGCTACTTTGTTCTGACACAATGATAGTCAAGTATTTGAGCACCACTCTTGGCTCTTTCTTTAAAACAAAATCTAATCACATAACTTCATCAGATTAAAGAATTATATTTTGCCCTTGTTTTTGTAATTTTTTCAGAGAAGTTTATTGCTTTTGCTTATTTTTCACTTTCACTATTTATTTCCCCAAGGGCTGGAGTAAACATTCTTTTAATGTAGTCGATTTATAAGGAACAAATAAAAAATCTGCAATATATAAAGGATTATGAGAGCAAAAATTGGGAGAGAGTAGTAGAAATATGTACTCAATTTCTTAAGTAATTGAGAAGCATTATGTAATATTTTTTAAAGTACATTACAATAACTGAAACACTTTATTGAATTTTATTAACTTTAATAAGTCATTTCTTTCAATGTGAAGTTTTTCTCACTGGGGCAGGTAGGAGTCTAAGACAAGTCCATGGTTGCAAATTATGACATGCTTTCTCCCTAGTCTATGAAACACTAAGCACTATGAAGGGACTTTTGCAGATGTAACTACTTCCTCAAATCAGGTCACTTTACAAATTATAAAATGATCTACTAGGCTTAACTAAATCATGTAAAGCACCTACAAAGGAATGGGGGCTTTCTGGTTATGGAGGATGCAGTCACAATGGAAATTGTCAAATATTCAATTTGAATATGAAGGAAATCACGTGACAATAATTTGCAGATAACAACTTCTGAGAGCAATCCCAACTTAAGACAATTAGGATCCTGGTTCTCCAATCTTAGAAAAAGTCCCCAAACACAGATAAAAGTCCACAATTTTGAAAGAGGACTCTGACTTCAGGCTGAGAATAAATTCTGTCCCTGTGACTTTGATCTTGTGATACCCAATGGAGAAAACCCATCCACACTATAGCCAAACTTCTGACCTCGAGAGTTTCAATCTGCTAAATAATTATTGTTTCAAGAAACTGAATTTGTGGTAAATTGCTATGCAGCAAGATAAAAATGTCCACATTAATCATTAAAAGGGGAATTTTAATATCAGTAGCTTTGAAATGAGATTGTAAGGAAGTAGCAATTTTTAATAGAGATGAATATAAATCAAACATAACTAATACAGGCATTCAAACTCTTAAATACCTCAAATCTGAATATTTTTGGAGTAGCAGCATGATATAAAAATATGATTGTTTAGTGAATACATACTTTTTGTTTCTTTTACAAAATTATTAATGATTTTTTATAAAATTATTTTCAAGCTCTGTGACTAGAATGTATGTGAGACATAAATAAGCCTGTGTATTGAGTTATGTTTCATCCTAAAGATAAATCATTATGTATATGAAAATGTTAGCCAATCCCCGAATATATAAAATACAAAATAATTATCTTCTCAAGTATTTCATGTATGGAACAGCTTGATTAAGGAAAGCTATTGTAATAGATGTTGCTAAAAAAGCTGCTTCAGTTAGGGCCATGCCCCCAGCCCTTAGTTATATTTTAAAAATTGTGTCTCAGGGGTGAGAAGATGGCTCAGTGGTAGAGTATTTGCTTTGCATGCATCAGGACCTGGGTTCAATTCCTCAGTGTTGGGTCTTCGTCTGTCCCAGGAAAGACGGATGGGGTCCGAGGAAAGGTAAGTGCTCTGATCGCCCCTTCCCCAGCCTCCCTCAGCCCCGGAGACAATCAGAAGCAGAGGGGAGTCAAGTCAAGCAGGAAAACTCCTTTATTAACAGAGCAAGCCCTTTATAAAGCAAAAAAGAGCAGGTGGCATGGGAGGGGAGGAAGAGGAACCAATCACTGTCAAGGTCACACCCTATCATGCACCTAAGCTTCCACCGGGTGGTTATGCACTGAACGTAAAGCAAATTGGGCTCTGCCCACTCTACTCTCTCTCAGCGCCATCTTTGCTGCCCATGTGCTCTGCACTCAACACCATATAAGCAGAAAAAGCTGGAAGTGGTGCTGTGGCTCAAATGGTAGTGCTAGCCTTGAGATGAAGAGCTGAAGGGCAGTGCCCAGGCTCAGAGTTCAAGCCCCATAGCCGGCAAAAAAAAAAAAAAAAAAAATGGGTCTCATACTTTTGTCTGAGCCAGCTTGGACTTCGATTCTCCTATTTATGCTTTTATCATAGCTAGAATCACAGGAGTATATTACATTGTCACATTCAGATTTATTTATTTATTTGGTTTCCATGGTCCAAATAGTAACTTTTCTGATCTCTGTATCCTAATCAGTTAGGATTATGTGCATCAGCCATCAACATGCAGCTAGTCCTTCTTTAAATTTAATCAATGAAACACTTCAGTATTTTCACAGTTTGTGAGTTCACATGTATTTGGAAATTCTTATTCTCCTATGTAACTACTGGGTAGAATTGTCTTACACAGTGACAGTTTATCTGTCATCAGTGTTTGATAATTCATTGATTACATTCTTGACCCTGAAGACCAGCAACATGGATAACATCACCTGGATTTAATGTTAGTATGCCTGACAATGCTGTTAATCTACTCAAAGACACAGAAAACTGCATGCTTTATCAGCTGCTTGGATAGTTAGAACATAGAAACACAAATTTACCTCCATATCATGTGATAGATCAAGGTATAAATTTGTTCTTCTGTTGGCCTTGAAAGGTGATCTTTTTATACCTAGTGTTTCTATCTAGTCTGATGTTATATGTGTTTGTTTAAACAACAGTTTTCAAGCTTGGTCTTACTGTAAGCCCTCTTTCCATAGGCAAAGATAATTCTCTTTTCAGCATATATTTTCAAAGAATTCAGTATTCATTCATCCACCCCATTATTTTACTGGGACAAGTAATCACTCTATAACTTTATATATATATAATATATATGTTCATATAACTATATATATATGGTTAAGCTTCTGAGCCACTATATGGAAGTACTTAGAAAAAATATTTTATTTCCTCATCCATAAAACTGAAATTCTTCTTTTAATTTAGAAATATTGTGGGAGGTTTACAAAAGACACTCTGTTTGCACATTATAGCTTGAGGACACAGATAACTACAAGTGTCAAACCAGGAAAAAATAACTTATATGAAGTTTAAATTTTTTCTTAAAAATTAGATTGGTTATGGGGAGAAACACAAATATGATGTGTAATATGATCATTTTATGGAGATTTCCTAAATACAAAAGCATGTCTTGTATAGCAAATTTCAAGAAGTGCTATCATGTTTTGTCTTTTCACATTTGATAAATGTTTGAACACAATAAAGAAATCTTCTATTTGCATTACAGATTAATTATTTTTAGAGAATAAGAGCCAATTATTAAATATATGAGGATTTTGTGAGGTATTAATTAATTGATAGCATGTAGAAGACCATGCCAAAAATATGTTATAGAAAATGGCAAGCAATAAAATCTGGATATTCATTATTTTCTAATTTATTTACCAATCAGAGTATATAATGAAATAATCATTACACAATCCCTGAAATTCCATTTAACTTTGGTTCTGATGTATTTTCAAAATTGTAGCATTAGAACCTAATCTACAATTGTGAAGAGAAGATTTATATATCAAACTATGATAAGGTGAAAACCTAGGAAGAGTAAAAGCTTTAAATTGATCTACATCTCATCTGATTCATCTAAATAACCTTACTATTTGATCGAGTTTTTTTTTTAACATGTAAGAGGGTCCCATTGCTTAAGCATGGCTTCCTGTAAAAGAGCTGTTAAGCTCCTCCAACTGATTTTGACAGTCTTGAAAAATGTTGAACATCCATATGAAAATGATCCCTATTATAAGATAAAACAAAATTGAAATATGTGGCAAAGACAATTTCCGGAGACATTTCTTCAGAGGAAACTACTTATACCATTATGAAATACTCTTCCCCAGTGATTTATTCAGGTTTATTCTACATCAATATTTTGGTTTCCATTTAGAAATGTAGTTAAAATATCCAGTGCATCCTGCTATCTGATTTCCATCACACTAAAGCTATGTTTGACTAATGACTACTTGAATAACTTCTTGTTTTACAATATCCTTCCTCATCCTGAATCACTCTCAAAGTCAGTAATCGGTTCTGATGTGTCATGTCACTCAGCATAAAGCTCCTCATGCATTTTTGATATCACTCAGACTCTGGCAAGATAACTCTCAACATAAAATTCTTCCTGTGAACTTCCCTAGAAAAGAACTTCAGCAATAAAAAATTTTGAGGAAATATTTGTAACCAATGCTAGCTACTCTTGTATAATACTACCCTGACCCCAACAGCTTCCCTGTCTGGAAGCAGTGCCTAAAGCAATGCCATGAAAACCAATCCCCATCCTTTTACAGTCTCTGATCTCGTCACGAGTTTTCAACTCCGTATTTTTTTTACACCGTGTTTACATTTAATAAGAATTCAGTAGCTCTGTGCCTTTTATCTACTCACTTTGAGGTTATCCAATAGTTCAGTTTACCTTTACCATGAATGTTACTACTGATTAAATTAAGAACATATGAAGAAGCTACATACTTTTAATACTTTATTTTTATATTTGTTCATAATCAATATCTAGTATATGCAATTCATGCTGAAATAGCATTGCTTCTCAAATATGCATATAAATATAAATCTATGATATATATAATAATAGATGATATATCGATATATATGATATATTTTTATATATCATATATAAGTAGAAGGCATCAATTCATAATTTAAAAAAGGAACATTGCAGACTCAGTATGTAGTTTATGCCCATAACCCTTGCTTTTAATCTAGAGGGTCCTACTACAAGGTTAGCCTAAGCTACAAGTATGTAAAACCCATTCTCTACCAACAAACCAAAGTGGTAATATGTGTCTGAACTCCAAATATGCAAGAATAAAATGGTTGCCCTATACAATCACATGAAGCTAAATACTATATATATATATATATATATATACATATATACATATATATGCATATATGTATGTATATATATCAAACAGAAAGGTCAGGATCAGGCTCAAGTTACAGACCACAGGGCCTATTAAGTTCAAAGCCCAGTACTATCCACAATGAATAAATGAATGAATATATTAATAAAATGGGGAGGCTGGGAAGGTGGCTCAGTGGTAGAGCGCTTGCCTTGCATGCATGAGGCCCTGGGTTTGATTCCTCAGCACCATATAAGCAGAAAAAGCCAAGAAGGTGATGCTGTGGCTCAAGTGGTAGAGCACTAGCTTTTGAGCTGAAGAGCTGAGGGACAGCCCAGGCCCAGAGTTCAGTCCCCACAACAAAAAATAAATAAATAAAATAAAAAAATGGGTTATTGCAAAATGCCACTATACACTGAAACATCCATGACATTTATGAAGTCCTATGATTTTTGTGATATTTAAAAATTTTTCAATAATGTTTGAAACATTATTGTTTATTCATAAATATATCACGCATGAACACCCCAGCCTGGTCATGCTGTTTAACGTGTTCTCTTGTCAGTCTCATCTTCCAATTGTAGTTTAATTTGTGCATAGGAATTGTTGGACCATATAGACATTCAAACAGGATCAGGCCTCTGTTGTAGACAGAATGAGAATTTTGAGAAATGCTTCAATGTTGGAACCTTAGTCTGCTAAGTTCCAGACTTACTGGAAGGTGGTATTGGGGAGAACTGATACATATATACATAAATTTTAACAATATTTAAACATTGCTGATAGCTGGAACCAATGTGACCATCAATCCAGAAGTAATCAAACTGTAAAGAAGAATCAAGCCAGAATAATTTAACAAGAAACCAAAATACAATATCAAAATCAGCTGGTTAAATATAAAAAAAAAACTTGCTTCTGGACAGCATGTAGATTTTAAGGCTATGAAAGGGTTAGAAGTTCAAATCAAGAGACTTGTCTGGTGAAAAGAAGTTCAGAAGAGTCAAAAGACTCCAGACAGACAGGAGTTTTATTGCATGATTTTCAAATGTGAGGATACTACAGAACATGTTCTTTGTAAGGTGATAGAAAGGTGATAGAATTACAGATTTCTTATGTTTCTTTTTTCTATGATTGTAGTGATTAAATTTAATTATGTATAGGTAGAGGAAGGGACAAAATCCAAATGCTTCTTTTTCACCTCATCAAATTGAGAAACTTTAACAATGAGATGTACAAGTCATTATTTCGAAAAACGAACTTTACAACTTTGGTGAGGTGGGGGGGCGGAGATGGGAAGGGATGGGAAGGGGAAACAAAGGAGGAGGCAACAATGTTTGATAAGACATGTACTTATTACCTTGCCCAGGTAATTGTAACCCCTCTGTACGGTATTTTCACAATAAAAAAAATTAAAAATGTAGAAGTTAATTGCATTGCATATTAAAACAAAAATGACCATATAGCTAGAATAGTTATTTTACTATAAAACATTCTACTTCAAAGAGCTAGATGTTTAAATTCACATTAAAATTAAATGTAATGCTGGGTGCCATTGGCTCATGCCTGTAATCCTAGCTACTTAGGAGCTGAGATCTGAGAATTGTGGTCCAAAGCCATTCTGGGCAGAAAAGTCTGTGAGACTCTTATCTCCAATAAACCACTCAGAAAACTGGAAGTGGCATTGTGGCTCAAGTGGTAGAGCACTATCTTTGAGCTGAAGAGCTGATGGACAGCTTTCAGGCCCAAAGTTCAAGCCCCATGACCAACCAAAAAAAATTAAATGTAGTTATAACATGAAGTCATATTAATTATACATAAATAATGGGCTTCCATGCAGTATTTTGATGTGTGCATATGCTGTGTAATGCTTAAATTTTAAGCTATGACTCCTCAATATACATTATATTTTTTGGTGATAATTTTCAAAATCTTTCTTCTAGCTTTATGTAATGTGATATACAATTTTACAGTATTTCTGTGCAATAGCACACTAGAATATCTTGCTTCTTTGTAACTGTAATAATTTAGCACCCATTGATACACTTAAATATATGCTCCTTTTCTTGCTGTCTCCAAACTACTGCTCTAGATTCAACTTCCTTTCATAGTTATATTCCAAAAAAGATAATGCCATCATTGTCTTTTGATTTCTGACTTATTTTATTTTATTTAAAATAATCTCCTGTTCCATCCATGATTTGTGAATGAAAACATTTTGCAATTTTATGGCTGTGTTGAGATCCAGTGAATATATATTTTTCTTATTTTGCCCATTGATAGATATTTATATTATTTCCATATCTATTATGAGTAGTTGTGCTTTAATAAGCATGAAGGTGCAGATATTTCTTCAATGTATTGATATATCCTTTGGCTGTAATCCCTACTTTCCAAAATGATGGATTAAATATTTACCTTTTACATACCATTTACATAATTTTTGTATATTTCCAATAAGCGTTTCAACTAAATGTTATCCTAAATAATTCTTGGAAATTTGTTTCATGTTTTTTTTATGAGTCAGTTAATTTAAATGAATGGGTTCTTTCTTTAACCCTTGAAAAGTTGAAAGCATGCAAGTATCTTGTATGCACTTTCATAATGCATTCACTGTCTCCCATATACTTAAACTACCTCAATATTGCTTATAATGCCCAGTACAAAATAATTATCATGTAAATTGTTTAGCAAATAATGGCATTAAAGAGTAATTATACATGTACAGGTGCATTTTAAAAATATTGCCTTTCCTTTGTTGCTTCAAGATATGAATACAATATTAATAACTATGGAGGGTGAAGTATAAATTGTACTAAATGAAGCAGATAGCTATCTTTGTTTTTCATGATGAATAAAATACAGAAGAAGTGTGATATTGTCATGGAAATTAGTGAATGATAGCAAAAAATACTGGAAAGTCAAAATAAAATTGTACCATAGAAAGGAATAAATTTGTATTAGAAACAAACCACAAATATTAATGATAAAAAAGAGATCTTCTTTGTATGGTAGCACAGGAAGGAATTAGAAAAAATTATATTAAGTGAAGTAAGCCAGAGAAACATAGGTTCCAAGATTTCCCTCATTTAGCCGGGCGCTGGTGGCTCATGCCTGTAATCCTAGCCACTCAGGAGGCTGAGATCTGAGGATCGTGGTTCAAAGCCAGCCCGGGCAGGAGAGACCGTGAGACTCCTATCTCCAATAAACCACCAGAAAACCAGAAGTGGTGCTGTAGCTCAAGTGGTAGAGTGCTCGCCTTGAGCTGAAGAGCTGAGGGACAGGGCCCAGGCCCAGAGTTCAGGCCCACGACCGACAAAAAAAAAAAAAAAAGATTTCCCCCTCATTTGTAATAATTAGTAGATGCCTAGGATAGTCCTAGCAGAGGATCACCATACCTCAATATCTATATACATGTGAACCACATAAAATGATGTTAATCTATATGAACTCCAAGATATAGAAACAAGAGGTTTTCTTTGTTTTGTCTTTAGTGACTGTTTGCAGTTCTTTCTTTTTTCTTTCATTTCTCCTTCTCTCCCCCTGTTTATTCCCTGTAGACAATGTTTGTGATTTGGGTATTCTTTGTCTTGTATATAAGTTTATCTGATCTGGGGAAGGAAGGGCAATCAGAGAAATGGTGGGACAAAGGGTGAACCAAGGCAACAGCTATATTCACTAGACACTGTGCTAGAAATGAACTTTACAACTAGGAGGGGGAAGGGGATTTGGGAGGGAGGGAAAGTGGGAGAAAACAAGAGAGGTGGTAACACTGCTTAAAAAAGAAATGTACTCACTAACTTACTAAAACCTCTGTACCTCACCTTTACAATAAAAAGAATGAGAAAGAAAAAAAAAAGTAAAAAACAACAATTTAAGACAACAATAAGGTGAGTCTAATCTATTCAATAGAAGGCTAAAAAGCTGAATACAAACTGTTAACTGTTTTTGGTGGGGAGTGCAGTTGTAGGGCCTGAACTCTGGGCCTGGGCGCTGTCCCTCAGCTCTTCAGCTCAAGGCTAGCACTCTACCACTTGAGCCACAGCATCACTTCCGGCTTTTTTCTTTTTGCTTATGTGGTGCTGAGGAATTGAACCCAAGGCCTCATACATGCAAGGCAAGTGCTCTATCACTGAGCCACCCTCCAAGCCCCAAACTGTTAATTTTAAGGTGTGAAAAATCTGGCTTATATTGAAAATAAAAAAAATAAACATATAGGAATAAACATATAAGATTCCAGGAATATAATATTTAAAAAGCAAGATCCTAGTCTTCAGATATCAAATATTTTAATAGTATTACCATTGAGAGAGATAATTAACCTCTCTTGGCATTTTAGCAAAGCATTTTATGGAATTTGAGCCATAATAGAAATTATAATTTTAAGCTATTCCTAACAAATTAAGTTTACATTATTGATATATTTAGAGAATGTTACTGGTATAAATGTTTCTAATTATTGGGAAAATTATTAAACCTATGTGGATTGGTTATCTCAATTAACATGTAAGCCACTCTAGAAAGGTAAATTGTTCTTTATTTTCCCCAACCAATTGAACCTTATGGACTGCCTATGGATTAAATCTTGATTATTTAAATATTTCAAATAATTTTCTTATATTGTTTCATCTATTTAATATTTGTATATATTTCAGTAATCCATCATGGCCATTATGCCATGTAGTCTACATTTTGGATATGTCCTTTTTCCTATGAAGAGATCAATGAAATGAACACTTAAAAAATATTGTTCCAAAGAATTCAAAGCAACCCTCTATTAGTTTTGACATCACAAACCATGAAAATAAGGCTAAAAAGAGTCAAAAACAAATAAAAGATAATCATGAATTGTTAGAACCAAGCACATCTTTTATGTTCTTTTTGACTATATAAAAATCTGAATTTGATTATGTAAGGTATAAGCTGTCAAAAATTAAGAAATTATTTTCAGTTTAATTTTTAATACATATATATTTAGTCTTAAATCCAGCCTGTTGGCCTGTAAATCTTCCCTTTTATTCATAACTGTTCTCACTTTCTTTTCTTTCTTTCTTTTTTTTTTGTCGTGGGACTTGAACTCTGGGCTTAGGTGCTGTCCCTGCACTCTTCAGCTCAAGGCGAGTGCTCTACTGCTTGAGCCACAGTGCCGCTTCTGGTTTTCTAGTGGTTTTTATTGGAGATAAGAGTCTCACAGGCTTTCCTCCCCTTTCTGGCTTTGAACCGCGATCCTCAGATCTCAGCCTCCTGAGTAGCTAGGATTACAGGCGTGAGCCACCAGCGCCGGGCTTGTTCTCACTTTCTAACTTCTCCTCTGTCTTACTTCTTGTTAAAGTTGAGTATGATACTTAATATAACACTAAATTAGAGAAACTGAGAAATTAGGATATTAAGTGAATTCCTTAAAGTTCACAAAAATCGGCTTAAATTTGTAGATACAGAGTCCTTGATACCAAGAAGTTTCTTAACTATTACAAACAGAGCAATTTCCCAGTAACTTTAAAAGTATGAGCAGATGTTAAATGAGCAATGAACTATGAAACTTTATAAACACAAATAAACTTTAGAGTGGGATAATCAAATAAAACTTATAACAAAATACATTTAACACATCTTTAATGGTATGCATAATCTATATCCTACTACAAGGTTATTGAGTTTAAATAGTAAGCAAAAATCATAAAAAGACTGTGGTTAGTCTTTTACATGGACAATTGAATTGTTTTAGATCCTTAATGTTTCAAGTCTAGTGTCATTCATTGATCCTGTTCTGAGTTATCTTTTAACTCTTTAGTTAAGTTCTGTTTAGAAAGGCTTCATAAAGCACAAAGACAAACTCAGCCTTACATGGGAACACTTTTAAAGGTTTGTTATTGACAAATAAAAATAATAATCTATTCAAGAGCAATATGGAAAACTAGTGAAAATTCAGGCAATAAGCTAAACCTAAATGGAAGGATTTGAACTCTATCTCCTGGTGATGACTTTCATTAAAGCAAAAAGTAGGAACAAGTAGTTTCTATCATTAAAGCAAAAGTTAGTTATTTCAAATAAGAAAGCTTTACCAAAAAGTATTTTCATGGTCAAGGTTAAGATAAGATCACAAATAAACTCAACGCAGAGCAAAGGATTCAATGTTAAAACATACCAGAGCCCAAATAGCAGGCAAATGGAGGTATGTTTATTTAACTAGCATGTATCTCACTTGATGAACACCACAGTTTTCCCTGTTCAGTGGTAGAAGTGCATGCCATTCCTATCTCAGCTTTTCCTAGAACTGTAAGAGAAGAGATAAGAAGTTGTAGGCAGTGGGCAAGGTGTACCTATTGAAGGCAGGTAGAAGGATGGAATTGTATGCTTCTGTCAGAAAGAATATCATTGGCTCATTCGTTAGGAAATGAAAAGACTTGGAAAAAATTTATTAAGTGAAATAAGCCAGCCCCAAAGAAATATAGGTACCAGGGTTTTCCTCATTTCCAATAACTAGTATACATCTAGGATAATCTTACCAGACAAGCAGCAAAGGTCAAAAGCTATGTACATATGGCCATATAAGATGACTCTAAGGGAAATGAACCCCAAGTATGGACACAAAGGTTTTTCCTTGGATGCTGTTGTTTGTAAAGTACTATATGATCTGAATTTTTTGGTTTCTTTTTTTATTAATAAGTTTTTATTGTGAAAATATGGTACAGAGGAGTTACAATTACATAAGGTGATGAGTACACTTCTTACCAAGCATTGTTGCCTCCTCCTTTGTTTTACTCTTACCATCCCTGCCCTCCCATCTCCAGAACTACACTCTCCCCCCATCCCTCCCTATCCTTCCTAAATTGTGAAGTTCGGTTTTTGACATAGCATCTCTTACATTTCATTGTTGCAATGGGTCCACCTGTATCCCTATTTAAACAATTTGTTCTTTCCCTTCCCCTCCACAAATTATACCAACATCAAATACAGTGAAAACAGGGTTATACCATCAGGGAGGGACATATAAAGCAACAAAAAAATCACCTTATAAATATGTTAGAAACAATAACAAGAAAGAAAATCCATTTGAGTCCTTATCTTGGGGTTCATTTCACCTAACATCAACTTATCTGACCCTTTCTGCTTGTCTCAGACATATACTAGTTATTGAAAATAAGGGAAACCATGGGACCTATGTTCTTTGAGCATGGCTTATTTCACCTAATATAATTTTTTCCAAGTCTTTCCATTTCCTAACAAATGGGGTAATGTCATTCTTTCTGATGGAGGCATAGAATTCAATTATATATATATATATATATATATATATATATATATATATATATATATATATATATATATATACCACATATTCTGATCCATTCATCTAATGAGGGGCATCTGGGTTGGTTCCATATCTTAGCTATGGTAAATAATGCTGCAATAAACATAGTTGTGCTGGTAGCCTTAGTATGGTCTTGTTTGTGATCATTCGGGTAAATGCCCAAAAGTGGGATTGCAACAACAAATTCTCAAAGAAACAACTGTCCAATAAGTAAGTGGGCTAAAGACTTACAGAAAAAACTTCTCTGAAGAGGAAGGAAGGATGGCCAATAGACACTGAGGAAATGCTCAACCTCTCTAGCCATGAAAGAAATGCAAATCAAAACAACACTGAGATACCGCCTCACCCCAGTGAGAATGTGTATAATCAAGAAATCTAATAACAACAGATGCTGGAGGGGATGTGGACAGAAGGGAATCCTACTGCACTGTTAGTGGGATTGTAAACCTGTTCAACCACTTTTGGTTTCTTTTGTATGTTCTTTCCTCTATTGTATAACTCCTGTTGTTACTGTACTTGATTTTGGTGCCCTCCATCTTGTATATACATTTTTCTAATTTGGGAATAGGAAGGAAAATAACAAAATGCTGAAACAAGGATACAGATTGACCTATTGTAGCAATGAGATGTACAAGACAGTACTTTGAAAATGAAATTTACAACTTGGTGAGGGGCAGAGGGAGGAGTTGGGGAGGTAAGGAGGGAAGGGATAGTAGGGGAAAAACAAAGGAGGGGGTAACAATGTTTGACAAGAAATGTACTCATTGTCTTACTCATTGATACAATAAAATAAAAAATAAAAAATGTTGTAGGCAGATCATTCCCTAAAATTTGTCTTACCTTTCTAATTAGGAAAAATATCCATCTTTAATGGCAGTCTGCCGCAATTTAACTTCTTTAGAAATTTACCTTGTTTAAAATTGAGCTCATCTTAGGTGAACAAGGGACAGCAAAATATGCTATAATCATACAGTTGACATGTAGTAATTATGGACCTTACCCACAAAAACACAGATAGGAGCTTTGGCCATTGAATATCTGGCATGTCAAAAATGAAAGAGAAGTTGTTGAAGCTTAAAGATGAACATTTTACAAAATTATTGTGTTCCTCAAACTACAACGATGCTTTTGTGTTTATAAACTATTAATGAGTCATGAGATCAATTTAATGGATCATGACCAGGAAATAGAATGGAATAAAATCTAATAGCAACTACTAATGCATAATTTATTGTATTTGACAAAATTTAATTCAGCTGTGTGTATGTGTGTGTATATGCGCACACGCATGAGTGTTCAGATCCATTGCTATGCATTGAACAGTTTTTTGTCTTGATTTCAAAACTTAAGCCCAAATATCTCATGGTAGATTTTATGGAAGTGGAACCATTGGGACAGGCTTGGGTTTTGAATGAGACTAATGCTCATAAAAATAAGAGGAGACAGTGCTCAATTTCTGTCCTCATATAAGGATTTCACAAGAGGAAAGCTTCACCAATAGCCTGCCACAATGTCTGGTACTCTAGACTCTAGAATCAGTTTTAAGAGGCCTGACTGTTAGTTGGTTCAGCTAACCAAATAGTTGTTTGCAACAGAAGTTGGCAAATACAATTTAGTTGAGTAAGATATTCATTATGCTTATTAGTAATTGGGTCAAAGAACAATCTATTATTACTCAAATCTTGCCAACATTTGAAAACAAATAGCCTATTCCTCCAGTAAATACTTCATCTTTCTCCTGGGGGAAAACCCTCAAAGGGCAGATGTACCTGTATCCACAAACAATATTTTGGATGTGAAAAATTAAAAGGCTTACTTTCCTGCCTTGATTTCTGGATTTAACTTCCCTCACATTCACTAAAACCCCATGTTCAGTCAAATTTTCACAAAGAAGATTCCACTGTATAGGTTTATAAATGTTAATTAGCTCAATTTTTAACAGCTTGTCCTCTCATTCCTTTATAATTATTTAAAGTTGGTACATCATTTTCTTTGTTTTTTTTTTAAGAATTAGAAATCTCTAACAATTCTGAAAACTTTCATTTCCCACAAATTTCTATATTCATCTCTTTTAAAACTAACTTATAATACTTGAATCTAAATCAATTTGCATCAAATACATATACTCTTACACTAAGCAAAACAGTCAACAGTATACCTATGGAAAATCATCATTACCAAAAGGCTTGAGGACACTCTCCTTAGCTGGTCTCTATTCATAGAGAAATAGACAAAATAGCAGCACTCCATCTCATTTCACTAGCCTTCAGATATCCTGACAAATTTATATAATTCTGTTCATCATTTCCAAGAACCTAACAAGACTAAGAATACCCTAAGTCAACCAGAAATCATGAGAAGTATTTCTTGAAGAGTTATTCCTTAAGGTCATTTTTAATATATTTATTTCTTTATTATCCTTAATAATTGTACAAAGGAGTTTCAGTTCAACACAGTTTATGAGTACAACACATCACCATCAATATCACCCTTTCCTTTTACTTCTCCATCTCTTCCAATCCCACCCATCCCCTCACTTTCCTAGTTCTATTTTCATATATATATTTTGAATATCATGACTGCATTCTTCTTCCCTTACTCTCTACATTACTCTGTCTCGCTCTTTGCCAACTCTTTCAGTTCCAACTTCATGATATTATTTTTAGATTGTAGTTTAGTTGTGTTCCAAGGAGTTAATACATCTGTGTATATGTTCATATTATATGGTTTATGTTTATATAATTTTAATATATAGTTAAATATCAATATATATATATATATATATATATATATATACAGTGGAATAAAGGTATTTTAAGGTAGTCTAATGTCCAAATCACTTCACTCCATTCAATGAGAATCTTCACTGTTCACATGAAAGTATGGACTGACTCCCATCTCTGTAGGATAAGAGAATAACTAATACTTCTGTACAGAAGCATTTGGAAATACTTCTGTGAAGAAATGGTGCACACACACACACACACACACACACACACACATACACACACACATACACACACCTGTTTAAATTTTACAGTACAAAATTTTTCTGTAGCAATGAGCAAAACTCGAATATTTCAGGGTTTTTTAATTGAAAAGTTCTTGTACTAAATAACAATGACTGAATGCATGAATCTTTATGTTCATTAATGTTATATGATTTAAAAAGTCTTTACTTGGAAAAATGAACTTTACAACTTTGATGGGGGGAGGAGTATTGGTTGGGGGCATGGGGGAAGGATGGGAAGGGATGGGAAGGGGAAACAAAGGAGGAGGCTACAATGCTTGATAAGAAATGTACTCATTATCTTGCTTATGTAATTGTAACCCCTCTGTAGAGTATTTTCACAATAAAAAAAGAAAAAAAGTCCTTACTAATCTAAAAGTGATAGTGAAACTTATTAGACCTTTTCCCCAAGAGTTTTCTATCCACATTACCTACAGAACAACAATAATGCTGCACAACGGAAATGTTCAGTGTTAAAAGTTATAGAGTGAAGTTCAGAAAGGCTTAACTGAGTCTGAGTTACCAAAGATTGATGCAAGTAATAATGCAGGTTAAGGGCAGGTGGCAACAGCAAAGAGGGCAATGGGTAATTTTAATGGAATATCTTTCTCTTATATTACAGAAAGCTGTTATCTGCTGGTACACATTTAACTTTAGACTTTTTTATTTCTTCATACACAGAATTACAATTTTTTTGAAAATGTTTAATTGCTGGAACTCTAATAACATTACGATTGTGTAAGTACTTCTTTCTAAGAGCTCAAACTCATTAGTTCTTACAAAGGATCTATGTAATAGCAACAGATTAAAGTGTAAATATGAAATTCTTAAATCATTTCAAGTCATGAAGTCTATCTGACTTCTATATATCTATGTACTTACCTACTGTCTATCCATCATGTATTAATAATCTGTTTAATTTTATTGTGGTTTTATAGATATAAAATATAGAGGAAAAATTGTTTGTGGTGATTTTTATGTAAGTATGTCAATAGCCTTAAGTACATTTCCATTGCTGTGGGTCTACCCTCAGCTATCAAGTCCAGAATAGTTCCTATACTTCCAGACAAAAACTCACCCTCCTGCACCATATCTCTTGTTCCACCTGGTCCCAGCATTGGCATTTAACATTCTACTTTCTGTACAATGGGTTTATCTACTGTGTGCATTTCCTTTAATTGCAATCAGATGATGGATTTCCTCTTATGACTCATTCCCTTTAGCATCTCTTCAAGGTGCTCTCATAAGCAGAATATGGAAGAATTTCCTTCTTTTTAAAGATAGAGTAACAATATTTCCTTGTACGTATATACCCCGTTTTCTTTATCCATTCATCTTTTCATTGACATTTGGCTTGTTCCTACTCTTTTATTATAGGAATAGTGGTTTGTGAGAATGGGTGTACAAACAACTCTTAAAATCCAAGGTTTAATTTGGAGAATCTATAACAACAAGTGGATTTGTTATATCATGTGGTAATTGTTTTTAATACAATTGAACAATTTACAAAGACCTATCTCCTAACATTTCATACTTCAGTCACTTCTTATATGCATGTAGAGTGACTAGGATTGGGAACCCCTAATTAACACCAATAAAAAAGTCTTCTTCCACCAGAATGCATGTTTTTTATTTTCCTTTTTCCTTTTTTTGTTAGTCATAGAACCTGGGCTCTGTCTCTAAGCACTTTTGCTTAAAGCTAGTGCTCTACCATTCTAAGCAACAGCACCACTTCTGGTTATCTGGTGGTTAATTGGAGATAAGAGTCTCACAGCCTCTCCTGCCTGTGCTGGCTTTGAACCATGATGCTCTGATCTCAGACACTTGAGTAGATAGGAATACAGGTATAAGCCACAACATCTGGTGCATATTTTTACATAGTTCCTTTTACCTCCAATTTTGTAAATCCCACTTACTTCCACAAATTCTTCCCATTCTTCTTCAGCAAGTTTGTCACAGTACAGTTGACCCTTTTATAATATCCTGTGTTCCATCTTTGAAACCCCAACTTCCTAAATTTTATATAATCAGAGAATTGGAAATTTATGTATTATATACATAAATTTATGTTTACATTTATATACATAATTTATATACATAAATATGTGCATATTCATATATATTTACACATATATAATGCTTAAAATATAATGTATTATATTTATATATAAAATATTATATATAGTGTGTACATATTTTCACTGTGTAAGCACTTGCACATAGCAACTTAGGTTCAAGTGGGTTGGAATTCATAATGTATATTGTTGGTACATAAGGTTATGGATGAAAATACTCAGAAAGAAATGTACATGAGATGAGGAGGCAGAAAATTAAGGATTTAGAGCTAAAGAATGAATTAATACAATGAAGCAGAGCTAGGGCTCTGTAGGTAAGGTACGAGAGAGACTATGTATAAATAAGAACCAAGTAACTTATAAACTGAAAGTTTTTCCAAGAAAAAAGAGTGCTCAAACATGTTTAATATATAGAAATGAGAATTTCAAAGGAGATTCTATCATTAGTGTATGAACAGTGACCCACAAGTAAATTCAGAGGTCTGGAATTGATTTTTGTGTTTTGAGAGTGAATGTGGTAAGGAAGTGAACACTATTGATCATGTATTTTGTTATGTATTTTTGTACCCACCATTCTAGAAATCAAATTTTCTGTTGTCATCATCCTCCTCCCTTTCCTTCGTACATTTCTCTTCTGCCTGTGGCACCTGACAGTATTCAGCTATTGTTTGGACTCATTGAAATTTTAGAATAAAAACTTGATTATAATTCTTTTTTACAAATACAAAGAATATGTATTAAAATGTTTTTTCTTTCATGCAATTGTTTCTAACACATTTATAAGATTATTTCATTGTTGCTTTGTATGTTCTTCCCCCACAGTATAACCCCTGCTTTCACTGTATTTGATGTTGGTATACTTTGTGGAGGGGAAAGGGCAAAACAAGTTGTTTAAATAGGGATACATGTGGACCCATTGCAACAATGAGAAGTACAAGTCGTTATGTTGAAAACGAACTTTACAACTTTGGTGTGGGGGGCGGGGAGGATTGGGGGGGGGGGGGGGTTTGGGGGGGGAGGGGAGGATGGGAAGGGATGGGAAGGGGAAACAAAGGAGAAGGCTACAATGCTTGATAAGAAATGTTCTCATTATCTTGTCCATGTAATTGTAACCCCTCTGTACAGTATTTTCACAATAAAAAATTAAAATTAAAAAAATAAAAATACAAAGAAATATAATCACTTACAAAAACAGCTTTTACATCTCTAATGTTGAACATGTGAAGTTGTTTTGTTTGTATCACATAACTGATCATCACTAGCAAACAGTAGGTGTGATTTGGCAAATGTCCTGATTGAACAAGGGGCATTGGACTCTGCAGTGACTGAAGTGTTCTGATTTTTCATGGGGCATTTTTCCAACAGAACCATCAACAACTATGTCAGATAGTTATCACCTTGGTGTTGATAGCAGAATTATAATTTAATTTTCACCCCCCCTAAAAATCACAATTATTCCATTGCCTTCCACACTCTATTTACAATAGCACTTGGAATGCATTTTGAAACATGACTTAAGAAGTTATTTCACCCTTCTCTGCATATTTGGTGTACCTGCCTGAATATCTAACTCTTAGCTTAATGAAACTTCCACATGAGAAGAGTAAACTCACTGAACAGTATCTAACAAAGAAGCACTCATTAAATATTAGGAGACTTGAGCTTATCTCATACTTGAAAGTGAAAATACCATGAGATTGACTTTTAATCTTTTTTTAAATCTAGGATGTGGGCTCATAAGCTAGATTTTTATATGAAAATATCCTCCATAAGTTTTGAATTGAAAACTGGGAAAAAATGCAGAGGAACTTAAAGATATGACACAGCAGGAAACTACTGAAGACATGTGTCTGCAGTAATAACTATTTTTTTAGGAGCAGCCTTTTATATCCACAGAAGCCATATTTCAGCCGTTTAGTGTTAGGGATCTATCTTGTGCTATGATTTTGGCTAAGGTCCTGACTTGTAGGCTTGATCCATTTACTTACTCTTCTACCTGGTTCTCAATACCCAAAATTTACTTTGCAATGAAATCAGAGTCAGATTCTGTAGCCAACAGCCTAGAACTGTGGTATACGCATGCATACACACGCAAACACACATGTAGTTGCCACCAGCATTAAAAATAGGAAATATTAAGAATCTTATAAAATATGATTTTACACATATATTGTCAAAAAACCCATCTATGTGGACATAATGCTTATTCTTTAGAGCATCGGTAGTGGGATGAAAAATTAAGGTTTAATTATTTATATTGTGAATTTTGTCTATGAGTTGATAGTAAGTCAGCATCTATTCACCTGTGAAAGAGATTGCTTCCCTACTTTGAGATCTAAAGCCCATGTTCCACGGATCACGTTCTGATGAATTTCTAGCAATATACCAGAAGAAAAGGAGAAGGAGAAGCAAAAGTAGCAGAAGCCAATGAAGGGAAAGGCGAAGAGACGAAGGAGAAGAATAAGAAGAAAGAGAAGAAGAAGAAAGGAGAAGGACAAGAAGGAGGAGAAGTATAAGAGTTGATTGAAACCATGCAAATGCAATTTAACAATGTTAATAGTGTTTCAAGTAATAATTCTTACCTCTGAACTTCAGTGACTTTTTTCAATAGTGGGCCTACAATTCCATCTGTTTGTTTTCAAATTTTTGTGACTATGATCCTCCCTGATGGGCCAATCCCTCCCCTCACCCCCGCAATGGAAATGTTGTAGAAATTAGGAATGGCTCTGAAAGTATTTAGCAAGTCACCCAATCAAAAAATCTGAGCTGCTCTAGAATTTTTAAGGGAATTGATGCGCTACAAGGTCTGAATGAAAACATTATTTGTGCTGAAATTATCAGAGAGAATGTATGCCTTCATATGTTAACAAACTCAGAATCAGATGTCTTCCTCATATTTATTGGGAAGGCTAAAATATAATAATGCACTGGAATCTTACATTTGAAAATCTCTATTAATACTTTGATAACAACTGTTAATAGATTAAATGCATATGCTTCCTCATGGGGTAAAGAAAAATGGACTTAATTTTTTGAACTAGAGTTAATTTTAGTTGAGGAATAACCCTGGTGTTTTGTTGCTATTGTAAAATAAATTTCATGAGGGAGATAAATCTACATAATTATCATTTATTTCTTAAGACAGACACATTATAAAATCTGGTATAATTCAGATAAATCAATACAGGTATGACATAGAAATTCCACTCAGAAAGTTGACATGAAGATAAATCTTTTCTTTAAGACATCATATCCCATTCATCTATGTTCATTAAATTTTGCTTTTCTCAATTTTTATTGTTGTGGTTTTATTTTGTTGATGTTATAGAGACTGGATCTTGCTACATATCTCATACTGAGCTTAAACTCTCTACGTAGCCCATCCTGGCCTAGGACCTATGGCCCCAATCTCTTGCCTTTGCTTTCCTAGTGCTAGGATTTTAGGTGTGTACCATCATACAAGCTGATTTGCCTCAACTTTTGCCAAGTTTACCTGATACTTGCCCTACCTATTCCATTTTTTAAGAAAAGACATATTTTTATGTATTTGTCAAAGAGTCCACATTTGGTTTCTTTGTGGTTAGTACTCAATGAAATTTTCCAGAAAAAAATTCAGGGTAGTGTAACTATACCACGGGATACATAGTGTAGTATATAATGTACAAACCATTTATCCAAATCTATGGAATGTACAACACCAAGATTGAAGCCTAATATAAACTACAAATTCTAAAATAGTGATATTTTGATGTGCTTTTGCAATTTGGTATTGGTAACAGGTGAACCTACATCTGTGAGGCCAGAAGTGCATGGGAAATTTCTTACTGTTTAATCATGCTAGGGACCTCAGTTTATTCTTTTAAAAAATCTATTAAAAATAAAAACGGACCAAAATGCAGAATTTTGTGGAAAAATGCTGAAAGAATTTAAGCATTCCATTAACTTATTAGTTATTTATGAAGCTAGTTTTAAATTCTCTTTGGAGTTTTGGAGCACCCATTTCAAAAAAGAATGGTATAGGTTATAGAACCTGGATTCTAGCCGCTAAAAAATGTTGGAAATGCTCTAAAAATAGAGTGTATTTGAAATTATATTGAATAAATTAATCTGGATTGATGTATTAAGGTATACATCAAAGAATGGATACCAGGGACATACAGTTTCAAATACCACCAACCTTCCTGCATTTCATGTGCTTCATGAGTAGGTGTCATGAGATAGTCTGAAACACACAGCTTTGAAACACAGCGCTATATTTATTATAGTAACAAGAGTAACAGCATATTTTCATTGGCTGCTAGCTCAACACACATTTCTATTCTAAAAGGTAGCATTATTTATTTGTTTTGTATGCTCTGGCTTTATATTTAAGCTTGTTTATTTGTTAAACATTTCAACTTATTTTAACTTCTATTATATATCAGCCAAAGAATAGTACAATCTGATTTTCTTTCTTATGTTGTTAAAAGTGACCTGAAATCCATTTGATGGACCAAGAAAGGGTATACATTTATGCAAATGATTTAAAAATTTACTACCTATTTACTCTAATTTGTATGAAGACTTGAAGCTACAAATTTTACTAGAGTTTCTGAAAACTTCTTTTTTCCTGTATATTTATTCTTTCAAGGCTTCCACTTGGTGTGAACACATTAAATCGAAAACACTTCCAAAACCTTAACAAATAAACATCATAAAGGTAGCCACTAGCAATGTTGTACTTCATAACAAGCACCTTAAAAACAGAGCTCTTTGAAAATATTTGTAAAAGTTAGCCACAGAGAGAGCTAGTAACTAACAAGAGAGCTACTATGCACATTCAGATATCAAGTGTATGATTAGTTTAAACTTTGCATATATCTAACAATCTGTCTTCACTGAATTTAACAGAAAATGTTATGAAACTTTGAAGCGATTGTTGGTATTCTAAATGGGAAAGTTTCTCAGCATTGGGTAGGACACAGATTTTAGCTTTATCTCACCCACAATTTAAGACATAAAAGTAGTTTTGCCCTATCGACAGATGAACCAAACTAGTAAGTAAGATCTAGCTGACATTAGATAGTTAAATAATTTCATTAGGAGATATTCTTTTCAGATTGTCAGACTCAAACTATCCATTGGAAGATAAATATTTCTCAACGTTAAAAAATTATCTGCTTAGTAGTCAAAGAGCCTAGAAGATCCCCAGGGATAATTAGGTAGAATCACGCTATGGAAACAGTGAGGCTCATCAAGCAGATAATTTCTAATACATTTTAAGCAGAGGCTCTTCACTTTTGCCCTGTAATTATTTCTCACACAATAAGATCCATCTCAGGGCGGAATTTTTGAGTATAAACATAACTTTCTGTGGGAACCGCTAATGAAGGAGCAATGCTTAGTGCTATCCAGCACAAGGACATGCATAAATCATCATCTCAAAATGCAAAAACAGAAGGAACTGCTCTATTATTCAAGAGTTACAGTGTTTAGTACATTAGTATTTCCCACACTAATGGCATCAAGCTGACTTTTATGCTAGCTAAAACTTCTTAACCCATGGAAGCAATATGAATAGATGTATAATTTCCAAGTTTCCTTGAGATATCTATTAATACACTGTATAATTTGGTGCAACATATTCAGAACATTTCTATCAAACAAAGACAGCAGTTTAATCAAACTGAATTCCCTCCTCCCAAATTATGCATCAAATACTATTTATACATTTGTCTAGTGTTTTACATAAAATAATTGTGTTGTTCACTGATTTGCCATAGGGCAAAATGTGTAGGTAGATTTTTACCAATTCCCAATGTGTCATAATATTATAAAGCCAATAAGAAATCAATGATAAAAATTCACTTTTGCTAACTTTTTTACTCTATTAAAACCAAAGCAGAAATTACCCTTATTGCATTTTGTTTATTTGTTTTCATAGTTGTTAACTGAGGGAGTCAAAGAAATCTGCCTTAGCTGGAGAAAGTGAAGCATGGGTGTGGCTGTGTGTTTTACGTGTGAGACTAGAAGTCAGTTTCTGAGCTGATATTTCAACACATGCAGACTCAGAATTATTTTAGTCCAGTTTTTCCTAGTCCCATTTTCCTGGCTCCTAATACCAGGTAAGAAGCTGCCTGGGCAAATGCTAAACAGGATCCCTTCATCTCTTGGACAGACGTTTGTTTGTGGCCCCCCTCCAGTTGTTTCCCTTATTTTCCTTCCAGCTTATTCATTCAAAACAACTACATTTCTTAAGTTCATCTTTTATTGAATGTTGTTTGGTGTTCTGGTCTAGGAATCTGTATCCTCACATCTTGCTAAAACATTTGTTAAAGGTTTTATTTTTTTATATTGGATTTTCTGGACAACATTTCAAAAATTACTTGTCTTTTCCCTGTACCCCATTCTTAGTTAAGAAAAATAAAGGAAATACTTTCTTTCACTAGTTAAACATGTCCCTGGCTGCAATTATTCTGTTTTCCAAAGAGGAGGTTGAGCGAAAGAATATCAAGAACTTTTAAATATTGTTTGCTTGATCATTGTGTCAATTTTATCAATCAAAATGGAGAATTGATTAAAATTGTTATTGAACTGTGGAAATCCAGTCCAGTTATTGTATAGCCAACCATCAATGGTTTTGTTAGTATCTCTGCTAGGAGGAAAGTAAGGACATACCACACAAACTGAAAATGTAAGACTGTCTGACAGGTTTATCATTAAGAATGACAAAACAAAAGGTTTTTAGATCAAATTGAAAATTTAAAACCAATCAAAGTGTATGTGAATGTGAGCAATTATATGTGTGTAACTAGAATCAAAAAGTAATATTTTAGCAATAGTTTTGACATTCTTCTAACATTGCTATCCACATAGCACAGTAGACCCATTAAGGACTAGAAATAATGAAATAAGTTTCTCATTTAATTTTTTCTGAACTTGATCTTATCATGCAAACCACGTGCATCCTATATTTTTCTAAGCCTCTGCATTTAATTTAACAATGAAATTATAAAGACAGAATTATCCACCTCATTTCATTGAGTGATAAAACATTTATAAGCCAGTTGTTGGACATATTTGCTATCAGGAAGAATTCTTTTTTTTTTTTAAGCAGAGTTACCCTTCCCTCTGTTCTTTTACCCTCCTATTACTGGCTGCAGATGAATGATTTATGTGTAAACTCACACGCAAAAAAGTGTCCTGAGAAAGAATAAGCTGGCAGATTTGCTCTTTTGAGTTTCTAGCTTGCAGGAGCTTGAGTTTGCAGTTCTGCTCTGTTGCTTACTTGTTGAAATTTTATCTGGTCTTGCCTATTACTTACTTGTTTCCTAAGAGGCTAAATTCAGGATTTAAAAATTGTTAAACTGCCAAGATATCTCAGACCAGGTTGTTTTCTTGTTTAATTTCTTTTAGAAACTAAATTATATCATATTTTCTATTTTTAACTGTTACATAAATTTCTTAAAAGAGTACTAATTATAGTTGGTCAACTAAGCATAATCAATAAAGCACACCACCAAGTTCCTTGTCTGAAGTGCTTGATTGCTTCATCTAATTTAAAGTATAATGAATGTCAAATCTATCTCTAGCAGGGTTTTATATGGTATAAAAGTAAATGTAATTAGAAGGCCTAATTAAGAGAAAAATCTTGAAGAATAGCTGGGCACTGGCGGCTCATGCCTGTAATCCTAGGTACTCAGGAAGCGGAGATCTCAAAGCCAGCCTGGGCAGAAAAAAAAAAAAAAACCCTTGAAATTCTTACCTCCAATTAATCACTCAAAAACCAAAAGTGGTGCTGTGTGGCTCATGTGGTAGAACACTAGCCTTGAGCACAAAGACATATGGGGACAGCACTCAGGCCCTGAGTTCAAGCCCCACAACTGACAAAAACAAAACAAAATAATAAGAACAACAACAACAAATCTTGAATAATGCTACAATATAGTAGGCTTTGTCAAGAAAGGCAAACTATTCACCAAACTTGAGTTTTCATATGTTGATAGTTGTTAGTAGGCCTGCATGATCCTGATATCATAATTTTTTCAATGGCTTTGGCTTTGTGTACCTTGAGATTATAAACAAAATTCAGAAATGATATTAGAGGGGACTTGGGTTCTAATAAGAAATAAGGAATAAACATATGGTTCATTTCTTCAAGTTCACACAGCTAAATAGAGACAGAGATAAAAGTATCCTTCAATCCTGAAGGAAAAAAAAGATCAAACTCTTCAGATATTCAGTTATTGTACAAAGAAAGCATTTACTGCAATCATACAATATAAAATCTGACATTTGTTACTTATTGCATGCTGGTGTTACTAGTATGTTACATAAATCAATCATTTCATATTATAGTTCTTCAATGTTTCCATATACTATAGTACAGCACTTGCTAGAATGTGAAAATGAGGCATAAAGTGTTTGAGTGGTTGATGTATATGGAAACAGCTTCATGAGACAAATAACTATCATGTAGAACAGCATATCACTAGAAAACGGCTGGCTCTATGTGGGCTTTTGATCTTTCATGACTAGATAAAGAAACAGGTTTTGCAACCCTATGAAAAGAACTATATTGTGCAAGTTAATATACATAACTAATATACATAACTAATATACATAACTAATATATTTCCAAAATAGTATTATTTACAAGCATTGGATTTTATCATGAACTTTGAGATTTAGTATTTAGTGAACATTTTAGCTCCTTTTCCTCTACCACATGTTATCACTTTGAGATCTGTTATTTGACAAACTCTAGCAAAGAAATGATTATGTATGAAGATGCTTCTTTCGTTCATGTGTTTCACAGAGGACAGAATGCCCTGCCACCTTAGACACACTGTGTCAGATGCTCTTATCCTTTTGCTATAAGAACTAAAAGGGGGCTGGGAAGGTGGCTCATCGGTATAGGGTTGCCTTGCATACATGAGGCCCTGGGTTCGATTCCTCAGCACCACATAAACAGAAAAAGGCAGAGTGGCACTGTGGCTCAAGTGGTAGAGTACTAGCCTTGAGCTGAAGAACTCAGGGACAGGCTCAAGCCTAAAGTTCAAGACCCACGACCAAAAAAAAAAAAAGAACTAAAAGACAAAATATATGGGGAGTTAGTGCCACAATGGTAGATTTTTTCCTCTGTTCTTAGTGAAAAATGATGTTTATTCTTTTTTTTTTATTGTGAAAATATGTACAGAGGGGTTATAATTACATGGGCAAGATAATGAGTACATTTCTTATCAAGCATTGTAGCCTTCTCTTTTGTTTCCCCTTCCCATCCCGTCCCATCCTCCCCCCATCCAGTCCTCCCCCCCTTCCTCCCCCCTAGTCCCCCACCAAAGTTGTAAAGTTAGTTTTTGACATAACGACTTGTACATCTCATTGTTGCAATGGCTCCACCTGTATCCCTATTTAAATGATTTGTTTTTCTCCTTCTCCCCCACAAATTATACTGACATCAAATATAGTGAAAGCAGGGGTTATACCATGGGGGAGGGACATACAAAGTGACAAAGAAATAGAAACAATCGCATGAAAGAAAAAAAAACATTTGAATAATATGTTAGGATTCATTTCCCTAACATCACCTTATCTGAACTTTTTCTGCTTGACTCAGACATATACTAGATATTGCAAATAAGGGAAACCATGGGACCTATGTTTCTTTGGGCCTGGCTTACTTCACTTAATATAATTTTTTCCAAGTTTTTCCATTTCCTAACAAATGGGCAATGTCATTCTTTCTGATAGAGGCATAGAATTCCATTGTGTATATATACCACATTTTCTTGATCCATTCATCTACTGAGGGACATCCCATATCTTAGCTATGGGAAATAATGCTGCAATAAACATAGTCATGCTGGTAGCTTTAGAGTGGTCTTGTTTGTAAACATTTGGGTAAATGCACAAAAGTGGGATTGCTGGTCATCGGGGAGTTCTAGGTGGAGTCTTTTGAGGAACCTCCATACTGCTTTCCAAAGTGGTTGAACAAGTTTATACTCCCACCAACAATGCAGTATGGTTCCCTTCTGGGCACATCTCCTCCAGCATCTGTTGTTATTAGAGTTCTTGATTATAGCCATTCTAACTGGAGTGAGGTGGTATCTCAATGTTGTTTTGATTTGCATTTCTTTTATGGCTAGGGATGTTGAGCATTTCTTCATGTGTCTATTGGCCATCTTTCTTTCCTCTTCAGAGAAGTTTCTCTTTAAGTCTTTAGCCCACTTATTTATTGCGTAGTTGTTTCTTTGAAGATTTGTTGTTGGGGGATTTAATTTTTTGAGTTCCAGGTATATTTTATATATGAGACCTTTGTCCGTTGTATGGCTAGTGAAGATCTTCTCCCAATCTGTGGGCTTTGTATTGATCTTGCTAGCTATGTCCTTTACCATGCAGAAGCTCTGCAATTTCATGCAATCCCATTTGTCCAAACTTTGGAGTATCTGAAAAGCTAATGGGATGATGGCCTGGGTACATCCACTATCAGACCAGAAACTCAAGAAATGCATTCAGGAATGCTGTGGGCTACTTAGCATCACACTAGATTTCAGAATATGCAAAGAAAATGACTCAAGCTAGGAGGGAGTATGTAAAAGAAATATCGATCACAAAAAGGGCTTCTTTATGTCTCAAAACACTCAGTGAATATTGTGCACAGGTACAAACATGCACATTTTCATTGGTGACTAATCCAGTCCTCAAAATAATAAAGTAACTTGTGAAAACTCTCAGTCATTTTAGCATAGGAGAAATCTAATGCTGATTGATAATATGTGTTCATTAAAGTTGACTTTTAAAAGTGTATGCAAACTCTCCACCAGAGCAGAGAGGCTCCATCCAGCCAAAGCCGCTGGGCACCAGCAGCGCGACAAAGGGACCTGTCAGCAGACCACTCCCCCCATCACGATCGCAACAACCCAGCGGGGGCCGCCCAGGTCCCAGAATCACAGGGGGCTGCCTGCAGATTACAACCAGCAAAGAAGCCGCTTGAGCGTGGACACTTTTGACCCGACAGCTTCGACAGAGGCAGAGACAGAAAAGAATCACACAGAGCCACCACCACCTAACCCAGCCCACAACCACCCCAACTGAACTCGGATTGCAACAACAACTGACGACCTACACCACACAGAAACAACCAGCTCCAGGGTGAGTACCCCACAGGGGACAGTGTATCCCTCAAGGGAGACCAGAGCTGGAGGGAATCCCCAGACCCTGACCTAGACTCCCTACCCCAACACCCGGACCACAGGACCCACTAAAACTGGGAATTGTTCCAGAGCTCCACCAGTCCGTGGAGCACACTCTGCTGGCCAGGCCAGAGCAAGGAACAGTGCCCCTGGGTCAAGACTACCAACAGTAGAAGAAATTTGAACTGTGTCCCCCAGGCTGTATAACCTAGGTGGTATACACATCAGCACAGGCCTAACGAGCACTCTCCAGGCTGCATAACCTAGGTGGTATACACATCACCACAGGCCTAATGAGCGTGCTCCAGGCTGAGGCTGGAACCAGGCCCGGGGATCCAGCGCCTGAACAACACAACCAACTCCTCCCAACTGAAGTAAAAAGCTGAGCATACGCCTCAACAGAGGGGAGAAAATCAGGAAACAACACTCCCCGGGAAGCATGCCTGTGACAACAAAAGACCTGGAGGCCCAGGACAAGAGAAGCCCAAACCCCACCAAAACTCCACCCATATACCCTAGGCTGGGAATTGGGCAACACAGGCTGCCAGCACCTGATAGTAAGCAGGAGCTCAGGCTGTTAAGGCGGCTCAGCACTAGAGTGATAGTCTTGGATGTATGAGGCCCTGGATCTGATTCCTCAGCATCACAAAAGCAAAAAGGGTCAGAAGTGGTATTGTGGCTCAAATGGTAGGGTGCCAGCCTTGAGCTGAAGAGCTGAGGGACAGCACCCAAACCTAGAGTTCAAGCCCACAACCAGCCCAAAACAAACAAACAAAAACACATCAGGAGCCAGTATTTGGAAGAGTGCATCCAGAGCATCTGATCTTCACAAGAGCACCCATAGGAGCAAACACAAGCAGTCTAGGCTGCTCAACCCTTCCAAAGGCGGGAATTGCCAGCAATCTACAGCAGAGTTGAGAATCTTAAGTAAGTCAGAATAGCAGCTGGAAATAGGCTCCCAAAAGAACCCAGATCAGGCACAGACTCTCTCTACCAATACAGAATCAGCAACCAAGCAAAGACAGACACACCAAAACAAAATTGAAGAGCAGTCTCCTGAACCCGCATGTGAAAATCACAGAGAAAAATTACAAGGTTTACCACCACCCAGGACAGCAAGCTCACCTCAAAAGCCAGCAGCCACGCAGGGGAGACCCCCAGGGGGAGCAAAGCAGGAATGGAAGACAAAAGCTACATCCAAGGGTTGCTGGAGGCAATGACTCAAGAAATAAAGCGAGAAGTTGATCAGAAATTGAAAGAGCACAAGGATGAACTATCAAAAGAGATACAGGATATCAAACAAGAGTTGGATGCAAAAATAGAAGCTGCACAAACCTCAGGAAGAAGTGAGATAAACGCCAAATTAGAGGTAATGCATACCTCATTGAGAGGTGAGATCAGTACTCTGAGAACCAACATTGAATCCATAAAGGGATCCATTTCCTCCATGCAAACCACAATAGAAGTCACGGTCAACAGAGTGAATGAAATGGAAGGTAGAGTGTCAGGTACAGAAGACAGAATACACCAACTGGACCAAAAAGTGACAGATATGGAAAAATCACTCAAATTAAACCAAAGGGAAATTCAAGAAGAAGCAGATAATGCCAAGAAATTTAACCTTCGCATAATCGGAGTGGACGAAGGTGAGGAATTCCAGAGCAAGAGAATGCAACCCCTATTTAACAAGATAATCAATGAAAATTTTCCCCACCTCAAAAACGACCATCTTAACTACATCACAGAAGCTTATCGAACACCCAACAAGCAAGATCCCAGGAGAAACACTTCTAGACACATTATAGTAAAAATGATGGATCTGAATAATAAGGAAACAATCCTGCATGCAGCAAAAATGAAGAAGGAGCTACACTACAACGGGAAAAAAAATAGAATCACTGCAGATCTCTCCACACAAACAATGAATGCAAGAAAAGCCTGGGAAAGCACCATACGAGCCCTGAGAGCCAATAACTGCCAACCCAGACTAATATACCCTGCAAAGCTAGCATTCACATTCGATGGAGAACTGGAAACTTCCAATAGCAAAGAAATACTAAATGAATACATAAACATTAAGCCAGCATTACAAAGAATTCTAAGAGGGGGGACACAACCTGAAGAAAGCAACCAGGAACTGGGCCTTGCCCCAAACAGACGTTACTCAAAGTCTGAGAAAGCACAGGAGGAAAGGAAAGAAGAAAAACTTAGGAAAACGGAATGGCAGGGACAACAATGCATCTCTCTATACTTTATCTTAATATAAATGGGCTGAATTCTCCAATTAAAAGAAAACCAACTGAGGACTGGATCAGAAAATAAGACCCATCCATCTGTTGCCTTCAGGAGACCCACCTCTCAGCCAAACATACAAACAAACTCAGAGTGAAGGGGTGGAAAAGGATCTACCAATCAAATGCCCCCAGTAAGAAAGCAGGTGTAGCTATCCTGATATCTGACAAAATAAACTTTTCACTAACATCAGTAGAGAAAGACAAGGACGGACACTACATATTAATAAAGGGAACAATCCAAGAGGAGGATATAACCATCATCAACTTATATGCCCCAAATATTGGTGCACCCAGATATGTCAAACAAATGCTCTCAAACTTGCAGAATAAAATAGATCCCAATACGATAATACTAAGAGAATTTAACACACCACTCTCACCAAAGGACAGGTCTACCAACCAGAGGATTGGCAAAGAAGCTACGGAATTAAGAGAGGCCATACTTCAAGCAGAATTAACTGACATCTACCGAGTATTTCACCCTAAAACAACACAGTACACATTCCTCTCAGCAGCTCACGGAACTTTCTCCAAAATAGACCATATCATAGTTCATGCAAGGAACTTAAGCAAATACAAAGGGAT
>NW_012267289.1:3706497-3797034 GCF_000151885.1 Dipodomys ordii | reverse complement strand
CACTTCTAGGCATCTACCCTGAACAACAGGAACCAATATACAAGGACACGTGCACCTCCATGTTTATTGCAGCACTGTTCGCAATAGCTAGGATATGGAAACAACCTAGATGTCCCACCACAGATGAATGGATCCAAAAATTGTGGTATCTATACACAATGGAATATTATGCAGCCATTAGAAATGACATTTGCAGGGAAATGGATGGAGCTAGAAGGAATCAAGTTGAGCGAGGCAAGCCAAGAATGAAGAGACAAACGGTACATGGTCTCCCTGATAAGTGGATGCTAAATCCAAAATGTTAGGTGATATGACAAAACTAACAGGACTTAAGAAACAAAGAACTCCCACTCATCTGGTTGAACCACTACTAAATATCCCCATGCTGCTGATCACATATATGGTATATAACATGTGAGCACCGTTATATATTACAGACTGTGATAGACAATTTGTTCCAGGAAAGTTAGAATGAATTTGTGACTTTAAATGAGCATCATTATTCCACAATACTGTGAATTTCCGGAAATTATGTAATCACTTAATCACAATAAAAAAAAATAAAAAAAAAGAACCTTGGGGAAGGGGTGGAGGGAGGGGATGGTAGGGGGAAACAATGGAGGGGGTAACAATGTTCAAGAGGAAGTGTACTCATTACCTCACTCATGTAACTGTAACCCTCTGTATAGTATCTTTACAATAAAAAAAAAGTGTATGCAAGTCTTTACAAGAATGGAGAACTATAGACCACTACTTGCAAGCTTAGACGTCAGATTTTGGCTTCTATGTGTTATATTAACATAAATTGTTGCAATTGGTACTTATCCAATGAACACATGATACATTTTTTCTCGTTTTATATTCATGGCAAAGTATATATAATAGATGTATCTGAGACATAACCAAATAGTCAGGATATAGAAATACAGAACAAATTAAGTGTACAACTTTTCAGTGTCAATGTTTACACTTTTTTTCTTTCTAAATTATATTTTAGGTTATCAAAACACTATCTCTTTTATTTATTTATCTTCTCAATTCTACTGACGAGTTCTCTAATTTTCTAAAGATTTAGCTATTTTTTTTTAAAATTTAAGTGCCTTGCCTAACCGTGAATTTTGATTTTTGAGAGTGTATATATAAATTAATACTTTTCCATGGAAGTGAACATGACCACATTTGTCTTATGTGATGACATTTTTTTTAAATCAGGCAAGATAAAATCATTTATCGCTTTCTTCACTTATCTGTCTCTTATTTTTCTGGAAAGTTATGTTTTCAAATGTTTATTGGGCTTCATACTTTTTCTATGATGAAAAATTTCCAAATGTTTACATATAGTGGATAAAAAACATATCTATGAGAATAGAGCCTCTTTTATGTCCAAATTGGTAGTACTTGAACAATAAATGACATGGTCATTCTCATCATAGACTTGTATTCATACGTCTTTAGTAAAAGAGTTTTTTCTCTAAAAAGGTGTAACTCAAACAATAATCCATTATTTCTTGATGTTAATCTGATATCTCCCTATTTAAAAGGTGTATTCAGGAATATTTGTCTTCTATTTCTCAAAAAATATAGAAATATAAACAAATATTGTAAAAGTCTGACATTTATAATAAGATAATTCAAACTCAGACTTGTCTAAATCCAAACATGTGAACTATGGTTTTACAAGAGCCATGCTTCCAGTCTTTAATTCCTTTGTCTGAAATGCAACTGTGAATTTCAGTCTGTTTTCCTATACTTTATTATAGTTCTAATAAAGCAGTATTTTCTGTGGAGGATTATATGTTAGATACCTTACCACCTTTAATGAGCCTGTTCTGTTCAATTAATAGATCTTGTCTGGCAGCTCATATCCTTTATAAAATAACAAGAAAAACTTTGCAGCCTGTACCAACCAGTTTTGACAGCTACATTTGTATTGTCAACACACACACACAAACACACACACACACACACACACACACACACACATATACACTCTAGTTTAATGTGTACTTCCATTTAGGCTAAGCATTTTCTTCTCAAGTTCTTTTTTCTTAAGATAATTTATCGTATTCATTTTTAAAAATTCTATTTTATATTTTCTCTCCCCTTCTTACTCTTTTCTAACTAAAAATAATACCTTTTCATTCTTTTTTTTTGGCAGTCCTTGGGCTTGAACTCAGGGCCCGGGTACAGTCTCTGAGCTTCTTTAGCGTAAGGCTAGCACTCTACCACTTGAGCTGTAGCACCACTTCCAGCCTTTTCTGTTTATGTGGTCCTGAGGAATCAAACCAGGGCTTCATGCATGCTAGGCAAACACTCTACCACTAAGCCAGCACTTAATTCGAAATTTTGAGTAAAATATGATTTTTTGTCTTAAGTGTTAGATGTCTTAAGTGTCTGCATGGCTGACTTGTAAGCTAAATAAATTCAATGAGCTTTGTGCTTTTTAAAATTTTATTATTGAAATTGTAGTCTATACATTCTCAGGGAAAATAACTTTGGATCATAATTTAAAAAATACAGTTAAAATGATTATTTACAAAAGAATAATCATTATTGAAAAGTCCTATGCATTCTGTGATATCTATGTGTGAATATGACTGTAAAAATGTAAATAAGTACAGCAAATTCGAACCCACTCTACTTTGAGTAAAACCCATCAGTCAATTTTGTAGCAATGTGAACGTAATGAAATGAAGGATGTCTGGTTGATGCTATGCAGAGATTTGTCTGCATATTTCAAACTAATGTTGTAGAAGAAAATAGCCTTCAAAAATAATTTACTATTGTGCATTTAGGTTACTGTTATTCTTGCATATTCAAGAACATATAATCTTCTTTTTCCTTCTAGTTAAATAATGCATTCTAATATATCACAACATTTTAAAAAATGAAGTCAAATTGCCTTCCACACATTCCTATTGTACGTAGTCCCTTATATTTCTAAATATGACCAAGTCATAATTCCATTATCAATGATCAAATGGAAGAAAACATTCCTCAGATAAACATTACTTTCCCTATTTAAAGTCTAACAAATAATATGAAATGTAAATTAACTGTAAAATTAAAGAATCTTGAACCAAAGAGATTATATAAAAGGGACTCTTTCTAAGGTATTAATATCAGTTTCATTTTATTTCCTAATAAGTTTGCCTTTGATATATATATATGTAACCCCTACATTTATTTCTCACCTTCTTCTGAATTCTGCCAAAATTCAGCATATGTCTTCATAAAGAACTTTGTGCTCTGATCATCTCAGTGGAAATTAAAAAAAAGAAATAGCTAACCAATTTAAGTACTCTATATGATTTGTGAAAATGTGTCGTGTTTAGAAAGAGGAGAAGATTTAAAGAATGTCTATTGGTTCCAAATGATCTGCAGAAAAAATTTCTAGATTAAAAAATACTCTTTGACTTTCGGTCTTATACTGAAAGCATGATGATAATTTGCATTCTACCAAGTTGCCACATGTGGCAGCTCATCAGTTGGGAGAATAAAGTTGCCAGACGAGACAGGTCCCATCAGGATGAATTCCTATGTGCAGTGACCCAATAACATGGTATTTCAATACTTCCCTTATTATCATTTTATCTTTTATTTAATGTGTCCACTCTATGGTTTCAGCCATGCCCTTGTTTTTATTGCAGATATAAAGAAAAATTCATGCAACACTACATTACAAAAACTATCTCCTTCATAATAAAAATCAGGAAATATTATGACTTCTCTAATCTCTGTAAAAGGAAAACATTTGAAGCTTGAATCTAAAAATAAAAAGTCAGAAAATGTTGATAAGAAGTAAATATTAGACAAAGGATTTCCTTATCACCAAAGCTTAAAAATCAAACAGAAATATGGCAACCTATATAAACACACAATTTGATGCTGTGAAAATACATATAGCAGGTAAATATTTTAAAAGTGCCTTACTTGTTAATAGACTGTAAATAAAAATTATTCAATGCTGCTTTGTGATTTTTCAAATGGACAGATTCATATATGGCTAAAGATGTAGAAAAGGGAAAGGAGAACACTGGATTAGACCAAAGATTTGCATTAAATATATATATATATATATTAATACACACACATATACATACATAGTTTCCTTTTAGAACTATCCACTGGGATGCATTCAGGTTTTTACCTATTGATCACAACTTTGCATTTAAATGTAATAAAATATTTAAAATGGACAAAAATCCCATGACAAAAAGAAAACTTTTACCTGCCTAGAGAAAATGTGCATTGTACAAATTTTTTCTATCTAAACCACATTCTAAAAATTTTGCTTGAAGTATTGAAAATATGTAAACTAATTATACTTATTACAAAAGCAATTTCAACTCTATAAATAATATGATACTATAGTCAGTATATTCAATTTCTGTCTACTAAAATTTTGAATGACGCTAACCTCTTTTTATATATCTACATCTTACAATCTTAATAATTTAAGTATTACTTTCCTAATTTTAAAATAATAATGAAACTTTGTTGATATAGCATTTACCAATTATCTTCTCTATGTGATTGGATCCTTTATCCACATATTTTTTATAAATGAATTATTCATATCTGAAAGCTTATTTTGTGATGTGAGCTCAAGAAGATTATACAAAAATTCATAGTTTGGAATTCCTTTAAGGTTTAAGTTTTACTTTAGAAAATTATTGGGATTTAACTGTTTTTTATCAACTTTATTAACTAATGGTTCACTTACAAAACAATGAAACCAATTATAATTTCAGAAAATTGATTTCCTTAATTGAATTAAACAAATATTTATGTGCATATCACTTTATAATTATAAGATAACCTGATACTTCATTTAAATACAATTAAAACAAGTTTAAAGGCAGTTTTGCTTTTGACCTCAAGCGTGACTAAAAGACCTTGTGTCTTCAGCTCTGATTTCCTACAATTGTATATAAACTGAAAATAATGATTGGCATCTTTTATTACTAGATGTCTCAAACATATTACTTCAAATTTCAGTATTTATTCTATTCACTAATTTTTCAATATTAAAGCAAGTAAAATATAATGATTCGATTAAAAGACATCACGTAACTTTGAAGCTGCGGTGTTCAGATCTAATAACTTGTGTGTAAATCCAAGGAAATATCATTCTATACTGCCAGACCATAACTGTCCAGACAGGTAACTGACTGTGATACTTGGACAAGTTTAGCTAAGATAAACAGAGATAGTTCTATATATTAATCAGGTTATCTGGGTAACCTAAGGCTTACAAGAAATAATTTTTTTTTTGCTTTTAGTCAATAATCTTTAAAGTAGATTCTTAGAGCTATACTAATTAAAACTCATACTTTTAAACTCTAAAGTAGAACTATTATACTCAATTCAGCACATTAATTGAATATAGTTTTAAGAGACACTAGATCTTTTGCACATCTCTTATCAGATTCATTTTATTAGTATTTAGGAGAACTTGTTTAAGGCTAAACAATAGAACAATATTTTAATCACAGTTACATAATCATAAATATAAGAACAACAAAAGACAAAATTTGCTTGCTGATTGCCAAAATAGAGTTAAGCCTTCCTTATCTCATAATAAAATAAACAAGTTTTAAGCATACAGTTATCCAGAGATGGGTCCATGTTCTAACTAATGGGAATTAGGACTTAGTGTAAGTGTAAATAATTTAAACACAGGTAATCTCTTTTCTTTGATATTCATCTGAGAGATGATTTTTTATCATGTTATTGTTCTTTGCATATTCTGATCCTAAAAAGTTCTGTTACAGAGTAAAGCTTGTCCTTTAATTAAAATAATATATATAGTGTGTATATATAGCTAATCTATTGATATTTAAAATATTCTTAATACCTTTAATCAAATAACTTGTTTATTTGATATGAGCCTATTAAATTGTTGAGTGAAAACAGTTGTCTAAAATTTGTCTATTACATTTTCAGATATTAAGAATGCTGTCTTTTAGAAGTATGAGAGTGAGAGCAATAATACTGGGAAAGGTGATGAAATAAATTTCTCCACTGGGAACAGTGGGTCCTTTGGCTATGGGTACTGGTGGAAGGTATAAACTTTAGAAAGATGATGGGCTGATTCAGCGTTCAACCCACAGAATCTGTCATATGGCTGGTATAGTGAGTATCCAGCAATTTATTTGGGTCAAAGTGTTTCATAAAAACTCATTAAAATGCAAATACATTACGTGAGAAAATTAACACATTAAGTCACGGTACATATTCGTAATTTCACATGTATTATGCTGTCCTAAGGTTTTCATAATAGATTTTCTGACATAGATCTTACAAAATATACTTCCTTGCATTTTTAATAGTAGGTTTCTCAAACCCAATATGGTTCTATTTATTTATTCATCCTCATTTTTTCATACTTTTTTAAAGAGTATTTCTTATTTTTCTCTTTTATTGTTATTGAAAAGGTGATTCACAGAAGTGTTACATAGCATAAATAAGATAAAGAGTGCATTTCTTTTTGAACAATGTAATCCCTCCCTCACTCAGTTTTTTTCTTCACATCCCCACCTACAAGTTGTATAATTGCTCTATTTGTTCACCCTTTGTCCCATCATTCCTGTGTCCCTCCCCTTTGCCCTCCCAAAGAGAAATAAACCAGCAAACAAGATAAAGGAAAACAAAAACAACAACAAAGAAAAAGAAAACCTCTTCTTTCTATTTCTGGAGATCATTATGTCCATAAATATTATTTTATAAGGTCAGATACACGTAGCTATTGAGCCTTTGTGGTCCTTTTATAAGAATGGATCAAGAAAATGTGGTGTGTGTGTGTGTGTGTGTGTGTGTGTGTGTGTGTATAATGGAATTCTATGCCCCCATCAGAAAGAATGACATTGCCCCATTTGTTAGGAAATGGAAAGACTTGGGAAAAATATATATATATTAAGTGAAGAAAGCCAGGCCCAAAGAAACATAGTCCCATGGGTTCCCTTATTTGCGATAACTAGTATATGTCTGGGACAAGGAGAGAAGATCAAAAGCTATGTACATATGATCAAATAAAATAAAGTTAAGCGAAATGAACCCCAAGTGTTTTTTTCTTTCTTGCTATTGCTTCTAATGTATTTATAAGGCAAAATGTGATTATTTTGTTGCTTTGTATGTTCCTCCCCTAAGGTATAACACCTGTTTTCACTGTATTTGATGTCGATATAATTTGGGGAGGGGAAGGGAAAAAAATGTTTAAATAGGGATGCAGTTTGACTATTGTAACAATGAGATGTACAAGACACTATGTTGAAAAACAAACTTCACAATTTAGGGCCGGGGGAGAAGGGGAGGAAGTGTAGTTGTGGAGGTGGGAGGGAAGGGATGGTAGGGGAAAAACAAAGGAGGAGGCAACAATACTTGATAAGAAATGTACTCCTTACCTTGCTCATGTAACTGAACCCCTCTGTACAGTATTTTTCATGATAAAAAAAACATTAAAAAAAAGAATGTCCTCCATTGGCCTCACTTGTGAATGCCTGGTGACCTATATAATTTGTTATACCCCAGTGCATTTTTTTAAACCAACCAGTGGGCTTACTTGTAGATTTATAGACATAGTCAAGTCACTACAAATGAGGGAAAACATGCAACCTATGTTTCTTTGGGTCTTGCTTAGTTTGCTTAATATATTTTTCCCAATTCTTTCTATTTTCTTACAAATGGTACAATGACATTCCAATCTGAGAAATGGCATTGATGTCCACTTATCTTGCTTCTCAGGAAATTAATTTTTAAAAATTCGGTTATCATCCCTACAGCTCCTATGTAAAGCAACAGCAATTCCTTTGACTTTTTCCCTCTTCCAATGAAATCCTTCCAATGAATTATAACAGTGAATCTAAGTTATTTGCTTTAACCTCTATTTCTTCAATCTGTCTTTCTCTTCTTTTGATTCAGACATTGTTATTTCTCACTAACCTTTTTGTTGTATAAAGTACCAAGTTCTTTACTATGAAGGGCTCCTTTACTTCCCCTTTCTGTGCCAGATTCACTGTCATTCAATATCTTCTGATGACTCTCTTTATCATCCATGCTTTCTTATTAAGTCCTGTTCCCTGATAGGTCTTTCCTGACATTTCTGTTTCTTCCTGGGAACACATCGCTGTCTGATTTATTATTATATTTCTTCTATTTGTGTACATTATTTCTGTCTCCCTTCATAACAATATGTCCGATATTATGTTAGCATTTTTTTTTGATCAGTCGTGGGGCTTGAACTCTGGGCTTGGGCGCTGTCCTTGCACTCTTCTGCCCAAGGCGAGCGCTCTACCACTTGAGACACAGCAACACTTCCAGTTTTCTAGTGATTTATTGGCGACAAGAGTCTCAAGGACTTTTCTGCCCGGGCTGGCTTTGAACCGCGATCCTCAGATCTCAGATCTCAGTAGCTAGGATTACAGGCATTAGCCACCAGTACTTGGCTGTAAGCATTGTTTATTATGTGCTGTTGCACCCCCAGTCTTTGTAATATCGACTTAATAAGTCATAAATGACTGAAAAAGTAAATTAAAGAATGTCAAGAAATGTTAATATTTTGATTCTGTTATGCAACCCAAAGAATTATTGTTAATAGAATATGTACATGACACACAATACAAATTCGTAATTCTAGTATAAAACAAATATTCAGAATAAAACCTAGTCATATATTTCCCTGATTTCTATCTTAAAATATACTCAAAAGTTTTTCAACTTCTTTGATATTTTAATAGAAAAGAAGAATTGTGACATTTTAAGTGTATGCTATGTAAAAAAATTATCTAATGCATTTATATTTTTATGAAAATCTATTTTTGTATGTAAAGTAAATTTTTAAATAAGTAGAAATTATATTCACTCATAGATACATACATATGTGCACACATTGAAGAAAATATACTGAAAGTTTAATATTGTTATCTAAGGTTTTAATTCTATAAGTGCATTTTAGATAATTATAATTAAGGGAAAAACATGTATTTTATGACATTTGCAGTGACTTTTGCTTATGATATACTGTATATTCTCACAGAAATGATTCAATTTAGAAATGATGTGAAAATAAACAAGTAAAATGAAGTGGGCATAGACAGAAATAATATGAAGCTAACATGAATGAAGAAGGAGAAAGAAACAGAAGCTCAAGAAAGCTCCATCAAAAACTGAACAAAGTGACAAAGGGTGAGCAAATACTCACTATGTTGAAAATCAACTATAAAACTTGTGGGGTACTTATGTAACTGTAACCCCTTTCTATAACACCTTTACAATAAAATCAATCAATTAAATTATTTAATTAATAAGAAATGATTCCTGACCTGATTCTTCAATATTAACTAGTTGTCATTAAGGCAAAGAAAACCAAAGTGACTCTAATAAGGGAGTCAATTGAGGAGGGAGGTATACAACAGAAAACTTAGAGATAAAGAAGGAAAAACAAAGTTCTAATTTATATTACCTTCTCTTTTTTGTTGTTCATTTTGCTCACTGTTAATATGTCTCTTTCCTCAACATTATTTGGGAAGCACATTAGTATCATGTGGTAGTCTTCAGAGTAAAGAGACTGAACTTTGTGGGATTGAAATCTTTGTGAGAAACAGTAGATTTTTATAAATTTTCCATTATAAGACCCACGACTCTGGTATCTTCAGGGAGAGAAAAATTGCTGGGTTTAAGACTTTAGGCAATATAGCTTCTGTAATAATCCATGAAAAAGTTGATAATGGTCCCCATTAGGCTAGTGGTAATAGAGAAAATGAGACAGATTCAAGAAATATTTAAGACAAAATATTAGCAGATTTTACAAGTGAGAGAAAAGTAATTTCTACTAGTATAAAGTGAGCAAGGAAAATTTATTAACCTTTGCCTTTTATCAGATCCTTAATAGCTTGAAAGGCAAAGGTTCTATAAAATGGCATGAACTGTCACAACTAGGTACTTCTACGAAATACCTAAAGGGAACAATAAAAAAAAATCTACTTTTTCTCTCTTGTTCTTTCCAGCTGCTCTTGTCCTTTTCCAGAGCTCCATAGGCATCCCCTCCCTGGAGCAGTGCTCCTCTGGCACTGACAGAAAACTTGGGGTGCACATCCATCAGATACTATTGCTCTACAGGGGAGAAGCAAGAACTTCCATCCTGATTCTTTTACAGTCTTGCTCAGTTCCTAGAGAAATCATCATTAAACTACAGAAGAAAAGAGATGCCTGAATGTTTTGCATCTTTCCAACTTGTACTTTATGCACAGTACCATCCTTGGCTGAAGAAAGACAAAAGCAGAGGCCATTTATTCTGCCTTCTGCTCTTGGCTTGAAATCTAACTATAGATTTTGTATTTGCCACCACCAATTATACAGAAAACTGCATAATTACTGTGTTGAACAGAAAACTGTATAATTACTGTGTTGAAATATAAGCCAATTCCAAGGCATATATTTAAGATTTTTTTTTTGCCATTCCTGAGGCTTGGGCATTGTCCCTGAGCCTCTTTGTGTGCAAGACTAGTGCTCTACCTGTTGAACCACAGCTCTCTCCATTTCTGGCTTTTTTAAAAATTAATTTATTGGAGGTAAGAGTCTTATGTACTTTTCTGCCCAGGCTGGCTTTGAACCATGATCCTAAGATCTCAGCCTCTTGAGTAGCTAGGATTATAGGTGTGAGACCCCCAGCACCTGGAGGATATTTATTCCTTTATTCACTTATTTAAATTTTATTGTCAAGGTGATGTAAAGAGAGGTTACAGTTACATAAGTAAGATAATGGTAGCCTTTTTTTGTCTCACTTGTTACCTTTTCCCTTATTTTTTTCCCTCTTTCCCTCCCTCCAACCCCATCCCAAGTTGTACAGATCATTTCCAACATATTGTCTTGTGAGTATCACCATTGCATAGGTTCCCCCTTTGTCTTTTGTCTCACCATTTTGTTGTTCCTCTTCCTTTCCCAAGTTTAGATAAACATATGTACAATACCCAGGGTATCAAGATCAAACACAGTGATAACAGGGGATAAACCATAGGGAGGAAAGGACACAAAAGAAAAAAAGAAGAAATTACGTGGTACATTGAGAACAACAACAAAGATAAACCTCTGTGTTCATGTCTTGGCGTTCATTTCACTTAGCATCATTTAATATGGACATATGTACACAACTATTGAGCAATTCTGTCATCTGCTAAGATTATCAAAGATGTATACTAATTATTAAAAATCAGGAAGTCCATGGGACCTATGTTTCTTTGAGTCTGGCTTACTTCACTTAATCTGTTTTTTTTTTCCAAATCCTTTCATTTCCTTACAAATCGAACAGTATCATTCTGATGGAAGCATAGAATTCCTATATTTATATCACATTTTCTTGATCCATTCATCTACTGAGGGGCATCTGGATTGGTTCCATATCTCTGCGATGATAAATAATGCTGCAATAAACATAGTTGTGCTGGTAGCATTAGTGTGGCCTTATTTGTGATCATTTTGGTAAACTCTGAGAAGTGGGATTACTGGGTCATAGGAGAGTTTTATATGATATTCCTTTTTTTTTTTTTTAAGTCGGTTGTTGGGCTTGAAGTGTGGCCCTGGGTGTTGTCCCTGAGCTCTTCAGCTCAAGGCTAGCACCCTACATGAGCCACAGCACCACTTTCGGTTTTTGGAGTGGTTTATTGAAGGTAAGAGTATCACAGTCTTTCCTGCCTGGGCTGGCTTTGAACTGCAGTCCTCACATCTCAGCCTCCTGAGTAGCTAAGATTATAGGTATGAGCCACTGGCACCTGGCTATTTTGTTAAGGATCTAACTCAGAGCCTTGAATAGGATCCACACTCAATCCACTACTGCTTCTTCCTTCCTTCCTTCCTTCCTTCCTTCTTTCTTTCTTTCTTTCTTTTTCTTTCTTTCTTTCTTTTTCTTTCTCTCGCTCTCTCTCTCCTCCTTCCTTCCTTCCTTCTTTCTTCCTTTATCCCTTTTCCTCTTTCTCTCTTTCTCCCCTCTCTTTCTCTTTCTCTATTTCTCTTTCTCTCTCTTTTTCTTTCTTTCTCTCTTTTTGCTTTCCCTCTCTCTCTTTCTTTCTTTCATGGTTGCTTGCTTTTTCTCTTTTTCTTGCTTACTCTCTCCCTCCCTCTCTCTTTTTCTCTCTCTTTTTTTCTTTCCTTCTTTCTTTCTTTCACTCTTTCTTTCGCTCTTTCTTTCACTCTTTCTTTCGCTCTTTCTGTCCCAGGTCTTGAACTCAGTGCCTGGGTACTGTCCCTGAACAGTTTTGGCAGAGGCTTGTGCTCTAATACTTGAGCCAGAGCACCACTTTCATTTTGGTTTTGCTTTTGTTTTTGTTTTTAGTAGTTATTTGGCAATTAGAGTCTCATAGACTTGATCCTCAAATCTCATTCATAAACTACCAGCACCCAGCCACAACTTCATATTTTTGTGAAGATTAATTTTAACTTTCAAGATAGACATGACTTCTAAGTGTCTTGCTTGAAACATAAAATAAAACGTTAACAATTTCTAAATGGAAGTTTTCCATAATTTCTTTTAATGTAAAAGGACTCACTAAATGTCATATTGGTTAGGTCAATATCTGACCTAACCATCTGCATCATTTGATTCAGCAAGGGTTCACATAATTTGAAGTCTTCCGGGATAATATATAGCATTTATATATAATAAAATATATTATATAATATAACACATTTTAATATAATATAACACATTTTAATTGGGGGATTATAGGGAAATTTGTTTATATTAAATTATATTCCTATTGTTCTGTGCTTTATGTGTAAATGTGCTATGTAAATATGTGCAAATATGTTTTGTTTTATGCATAATTATGCTAAAGTATACTTTATATAGTATATTCTTATTAATTAAAGACATAAAAATCATGTGCCTTCAGAATGTCCCAGATTCCTATTCAGTGAAAAACACTATGCTCTCTTAGGCAGTATCCTGTGTGGAGTACCATTGGTAATACATTTCAGAACACTGTAATAGAAAAATGAACAAAGAAAATTCTATCGTCATCTCCCGGGTATTGTACAATGCAAATTTTATCAATTCTTTTCTAAGGCAAAACACAAACCTCTCACCTATTAAACATGATAAATTATCATAAAAGATACATTGAAGTCCAATGACAAAATGGAAGAGATAGTATTATACACTGGAAAGTCTGACACAATGAAAGAATTTAAATTATTTCTTCTCCGTTATTCCTGTGCAACAAAAGAATGATGGCTGACATTACAAATTCATCACACACGTTCACTCTATGTGTACTCATTTCTTTTTGAGAAAATGTATTTTTTCATGTGTTTAAAAGACTTATTCTCCTTACAATGGTAAAATTTTGTATATTGAGTCTGTGTTTTTCTATCAACATTTAACTCACACTTAAATGTTAATAAGATTTTCAGAAAATGTATCAAACACACACACACATGCACGTGCACACACACACACACACACAAATGGAAGCATACACCTAAATTACAAAAAAATGTGAATGAAGGCAATTAGATGTTTATGTCTGCTCAAAGCAGGTGGTGAGATAGATGTTTCCTTTTTTCCGGTTAGAAAGAAATACAGACAATACGGGGTTAGATTTTGTGGAACTGAAATAGGGCACTGATATCTCATGCCTATAATTCAACTATTCATTAGGCTGAGATTTGAGGATTGCAGTCTGAAGCCAGCCCAAGAATTAAAGTCCTCGAGACTGTTATATTCTATTAATCACCAAAAAGCAGAGTTGTGGCTAAAATGGTAGAGGCACTAGCCTTGAGTACAAAAGCTCAGACACTGAGTTCAAACCCCAGGACCAGCACACATGTGCTCACACACACACACACACACACACACAAACACACACACACACACACACACACACACCAATGAATATCTTGGCAAAGTTTGAGCTCTAATTTAATTACTCTGTCTCAATAGATTTTAGAGGATGGGATCATGTTTAGTTTTAAGCATCCACAGATTTCCCATTGAAATATGACATTTCAATACAGTTCAGATATGCTAAATAACAAAACACATGTTATGATCCACAAAAATAAATGATGCTAGATAAATAAGGAAATGATAATAACCCATAAATCAATAAGCCATATATGAATAAAGAAACATCAGAAAGTATTTGATTGCTCTAAATGTGTCTGATTTCTGCCCATAATTGGAATAAGCCAGTGGAGGAAGCTGGATCAGAAAGATATTCATATCTCTGAGGGTGTTTCAAGAAAAGATCAGTATTTGAATTCCTGGATTCCATAAAATACCCCTGGTGAGAGCCTGAAATCAAACCAAAGGCAATCTGAGTAGGGTTTCATCCCTTTCAACTAGCTTGAACTCACATACCTCATCTCAACACTGGCCTCTCTGCCTTTGAGGTTTTCATTTTGGTCTGAGTTAGAGTACTGGGTCAACATCTTACAGAAAATAGATGGTGTGAATTTTCAATCCTTTTATTCTCTGAGATTAATTTCTCATAATAAAGTCTCTCTCTCTCATATATATCTGTATTTCTTTTTGTATATATATATGTACACACACTACCACCCTTTTTACATACATTTTCTATACACATTTAATGTTATTTTTCTCTGAAAAAGTTTGATTAACATAAAATTATACATATGAATATTTTTGAGTGTGTAGGAGGGCTCTTGAATGCAGGGCCTCTTGGTCTCCTCTTTTTTGCTCACAGCTAGTACTGTACCACTTGAGCTACAGTGCTAGTTCCAGCTTTTTTGAAGAAAAAGATGGCAATATCAGCCTCCAGAGTAGCTAGAATTATAGACATGAGCTAGCAGTGACCAGCATAAATATGTAACATACATGAATCTATACCTGCAAGAAACAGAAAAATGACATAGTATATTTAAAACTCATAAAATAAATTATTGGGAAGTAAAAAAAGTATTATTTGCAATTAACTTTATGTGAATTGTTGGCAGAATTATATAGTCAAGACTGAAAGAACAATTTGAAAACTCTAAGAAAACTCATGGAAAATTATTCAGAATTGAAGAAACAGAGTTTTATACATGGAAAATTCTGAGGAATGAAATAAAGACTTCAAAGATATTTGCATTTTTACAGAATGCAAAAGAGACAAAGACTGAGAAACAATACGTAGAAGACAATGGCAAGGAATTCTCAGAACTAATGAATATCATCAAAGTATGAAATTAGAGTCCAATTTATGCCAAAAAGTACAAACAAATTTAACCATGAACATATTGCTAAAATGAAAAGGACAATGACAGGAATGGTGGAGTCAGATCATGTTAGGAAAAGTCTTAAAATGAATGAGTAGAATGGATAAAAGCTTAAGCTTATAATAATGTTAAAGAAAATAATTTCCATCCTAGAAAATATTGGCATAAACCTAAGATTAGGTTTGTATATTATTGCAGAGCACACTGATACATATTTCAGTGACACTACTAGAAATAAATAACAATATTTTTCATGTCCAGGCAAAGACAGTTATATAAAAAGGATAAAAACTTCATATTGACATTGGAATACTTAAACTAATAGAAAAACTTCTAAAAGTAAATTCAAAAAAAAAAAAAGAAAGCAAATCAAAGACTGCATAGTCAGCCAAAATGTTCCTTAAGTATAATGGCCTTGAACAGTTTTGCAAATGCAAGATTATTGTTCCCATAAGTACTTCTTAAGAAACTCTCAAAGAATTGCTTTTGTACAACCAAAAACATCATTGGAGAAAAAGCTGCTGGATGAAGTTCGTGAATAATCATCAGCTATTTTAATTTTTGGACATAGACTAAAATATTGAAAGATACTGCCAGAATAGTATAAAATGTAGTATGGTTGGGAAAATAGATCACTCTCTTCAGAACTCTGGGGGAAAAGTTACAAAAGCTTTGAAAGCCTAACTTCTTTTTAAACCCATTATCAGAACTGAGATTATACAACAACATAACATAAGAGCTAAGGAATAATAGATCAGAAAAAAATCTCTATTATTAAGAAAATAAGAAAAAAGTTATGAAAGATTGTAATATATCATACAATCTGAATAACTGTTAGTGTGACTATCAGAAATAGCTGCATAGAAAATAAGAGATAGGGGCTGGGAAGGTGGCTCAGTAGTAGAGCGCTTGCCTTGCATGCATGAGACCCTGGGTTCGATTCCTCAGCAACACATAAGCAAAAAGAAAAAAGCCGGAAGTGGCACTGTGGTTCAAGTGTTAGAGCGCTAGCCTTGAGCTGAAGAGCTGAGGGACAGCATCCACGCCCAGAGTTCAGGCCCACGACCGGACCCCCTCCCAAAAAAAAGAAAAGAAAATAAGAGATAGCATTCCTCTCTAGTTCAGATATGGACCAAGGAAGCAGTTGCCCCTACCAGATTGGTGAAATAGTAAAAATAGGAAAAGAGTTGATCAAAGCAGCCGTTCTTAGGAGATAGTATAAGTACTGAATTGATTCTTTTCACATTAGCTGTGGTTAAGGCCCTGAAAATATACTTTCCAAGTATAATGATAATGTACTTTCTTGCTGTGACAACTCTAAATTTCTACAAGTGACTCCATGAACTCACTCTTTATTTGTTCAGTTACTTCCTTACAGATAAGTAAAGAGCAGCGGAGGTTGACCAGTCTCAGTCCATAGAACTTACTCTGATTAGCTCTGGAACTACTCTTAAAAATAAGACCCTGTAGTTGTTTGTTTGTTTGTTTGTTTCTTTCTTTCTTTCTTTCATTTTTTGTAAGACCTATAGACACAAGAATATCAATCACAAACAAATCACATTTCAACACCTATTTTTTTTCTGTTTATACTGAGGTTTGAACTCAGGCCTTTTCTTTGCTCTTCAGCCTCACTGCCAATTGAACAAACCTATTGCAACTTGGGTTGGTTTTGAGATAGGATCTTCCTTTGTGCATGGACTAGTCTGCACCACAAAGCCTCCCTTTTATATTTCATAGCCATGACAGGCATGAACTATGTCCAGCTTATCCTTTTCTTGAGATATGTTTGCACAAACCTAGCTCAGGCTGTCTTAGAAATGCAAACCCCTCAAATGCAAACTAATTTATGAAAATATGGCCAAAATATAATTCCAGGATATAATGGAAAGGATAAATTATTCTAATATTTCTGGCTTCTATTAACAAGTCAGTGGAAAGTCTTAGTACCTCTTTTTTATTCTTTGTTTTAAAGTGTTCTCTCACTTTTGACTTTATAGAAATTCTCTGAATCTATTTTTTTTTGTGTGACTTGCTTTTCATTCATCTCACTTTGAGTCAGCAGCATTGTTGCTAGGTAGCACTCACAAAACTTTAGAAAATTCTTGTTCATTTTATCTTCATTCATTATGTTCAATATGGTCTTGAATTTTGCTTCAATTCCATTTTCTATTACATTCTTTATATTCTTCAGTACGGAGTTATGGTCTATCTACACCATGTTTGTCTCAAGTATACTTTTAAGGTGTTCTTTCTTTGAATATCTCCATATTTCATCTGGGTATTACTTTTTATAGTGCTTTGAATTACATTCACTGTGCCGGCCTTGTTGATCAGTGCTCACACTCTTTGTTAGATCCGGAACTCCCAATTTTTGCTCTTCTAGCTGATGAGTTTGTTCAAAGTTTCTCTTAAACAATGATACTGCTAAAGAAAACCAGATTTCCCACATGCTTTAGTTTTTAGTCCCTCATAGATTCTGAATGATGTTCTTTATTTCATTGGAAACTATGTTGACCACCTCCATGCTTAAAAGATTTTTTTAGCTTTAAAAATATTCTCATTACATGATTTTGTTCAAGTTACCAGATTCAGTGGCAGAGGAAAGGAAAATCCAATAATTTGTCTTTGGACCTAAAAAATCAGATATTGTAACTTTTCACAATTTCAGAAGTGTGTTTTATGTAATTCCTTATAATTATGTAGTCAATATGTTGACTGCATTTTTAATATGAATTGTTTTTGCTGCTACAAGGACCTCCCAAACAATATCAAGATTGTTGCTAATAAAAATGGTTGATCTAGTTGAAATATGGACAGATTTTACTAACTTTAACCATTGACATCAATACCTAGGTCTACTGATTGGTTTCAACAGAAAAAGTGTGCTTTAACATCTTCTGCTGACCTCTTCATTTTCTTAAAAACCAATTTACTTGCAGATAGGGACAGAAAGGCAGGGTGAACATACTGGTGAGAATTATGAAATAAAGATTAATGAATGGTTCTTGTCAAAGATTTGCTGAAGTCAAGTATTTTGCACAGTTTGCCTGATACAGCAGTCATGCATTCATTCAGTCTAAAGCATTTAGGACATAAAAATGGATTCATGCCAGAAGAGTGAGCTAAGAAAATGTGAGTGTGTGAGTGGTCGCACATCAACTTACATACTTCAACCTAATAAAGCCTGGCAAGTCACCCTTCCTAGACCTCATTTTTCCCTCTGTCAGCTGAATATGACCAACATGTCTAAGAGATTAAAGATAGAAGGAATATTCAAAATACTTTAGTCCTTAATTTACTCAACTTTGTGTTTGAATTTCCAAACATGTTCCATAGTGCCAACTGGCAATTTTAGATAAATTAATTTGTGTTAAAAAAGATTAACTAGTGAGTACCACTACTGGATTTGTTCATCCTTTGTAAGGGTTAAATTATTTGCACAAAGTCATCAGCCAGTAAGTGGGAAGGCTGGAATTTGAATCCAGGTGTTCTGATCTCAGAGCCCACTCTCTGAACTACTATTTTCTTTCAGTTCCAAAAGGAGAGAGTCCTTTTCCCTAAAGATCTTCAGTAAAGAGACAAGGCCAATGCATCCATGCTCAGATGACCTTCAAGAAGATACTTGTGAACAAATGCAGCAGTGGTACTCACTAGACACTGTTGAAAATGAATTTTACAACTTATGGGTGGGGACAGGAGGGAAAATCTGGAAGAGAGTGAGGGAAGGTAACATTGTCCAAAAAGAAACACATTCCTTTTTTTTTTTTTTTTGGTCATGGGGCTTGAACTCTGGGCCTGGGCACTGTCCCTCAGCTCTTCAGCTTCAGCTCAAGGCTGAAGAACCACAGCGCCACTTACGGCTTTTTTTCTTTTTGCCTATGTGATGCTGAGGAATCAAACCCAGGGCCCCATGCATGCAAGGCAAGTGCCCTACCACTGAGCCACCTTCCCAGCCCCAAGAAACATATTCTTTAACTGACTTATGTAACTAATCTTTTTGTACACTACCTTTATAATAACAAGAAAAAATAATAATTATTTAACCTTGTTGGCCTCTATTTCCTCCTTCTATACAATAAAATAATGGGAATAAGAACAGTTCCTTTCAGATAGTTATTGGGAAGACTAAATGTTCATAAAACTATTCCATTGTTAGATCATGGCAAACAGGCCATTAGTAATAGCTACTAGGACAGTACATTATAGGAATTATATATTTAAAAGAAGCCAAAATACCTTTTATTAGACACAAAGTCTCAAAAACCTACAAAGGCTTTATAAATGCACTTCACCAATTTGGGAACTTATGTAATCACTTAATCACAATTAAAAAAAAAAAGAACCTCGGGGAAGGTAGGGAGGGAAGGGATGGTAGGGGAAAAACAATGGAGGGGGTAACAATGTTCAATAGGAAGTGTACTCATTACCTTGCTCATGTAACTGTAACCCTCTGTATAGTATCTTTACAATAAAAAATTTTAAAAAATGCACTTCACCTTTCATGAATAAGATTATAAGATAAAACTGTAAACCAGATGGTTGGTGGTCCATGCTCATATTCCAAGCTGCTCAAGAAACTGAGATTTGGAGATCATAATTCAATGCCAAACCAGGCAAGAAAGCTCATGAGACTCATATCTCCAATTAACCAGCAAAAAGCCAGAAGGGGAGGTGTGACTCAAGTGGTAGTGCACGAAAGCATAAGCTTTCAACAAAATAGCTCAAGGACAGAACCCAGACCCTGAGTTCAAGTCCCAGTACTGGCACAAATACGTGTAGCACATGTGCGCACACACACACACCCACACACATGCACGCACACACACAACTGTAAAAACTCTACCATATGCTTACATAACTTCTACTAAGTAGTATTGTATAAAAGTTTCTTATTTTTAATATTACTTTATTGCCTCTTCAACCCTTAACCACTTACTTTTGAAATGAGTTATCTCCAATGTTCTTGGATCCCTACTTATTTTTTAAACTATCAAATCTTTGCATAGGTTTAAAGTCCAGGAGACATGCCAGGTGTTGGTGCTCATGCTGGTAGTCCTAGCTACTCAAGAGGCTAAGAGCCAGAGGATCACACCTTAAAGCCAGCTTATGCTGACTTCAGTTTGTGCTTATGCTGACTCCATCTTCAAGTTAGCCAGCAGAATAGCTGAGATGAAAGATAGCTCAAAGTGGTAGACTATCCTAGAAAAGACAAAGTTCTGAGTTCAAACCCCAGTATTGCTATGAAAAAAAGAGATAAAAGTCAAACAAAACAAGAAATGTAGGTATTTAGGGATTAGGAGGAAAGAGGAAGATATTTTAAAAATCATAAAATTTTAGAATTAAAAATGGTTCCCCCTCCCTCCCTGCCCCCCCCCCCTGTCAGTGTATTTGGTTTTGCTACCCTGGTGTTTTATTTGAATTAGGAACGGGAAGGGGAACAACAGAATGGTGAGACACAGGACCAGGGGGGAACCAATGCAACAGCAACGTACACAAGACAGTATGTTGGACATGATTTGTGCAACTTGGGGAGGGAGGTGGGTTGGGGAGATGGAAAGTAGAAAAATGAGGGAAAGGGTAACAAATTTTACAAGAAATGTACTTTTTACCTTACTTATGTAACTGTAACCCTCTATAAATCACCTTGACAATGAAATGAAAATAAAAAAATAAAAAAAAGATTAACTATGGATAAATCTGAAATGGTGAAATAAGTTCTACTTACATTTCACAGCACCAGTGTAACAGATTTCTTGTCTTTGGAGAAATTATGTGAGTCACTTTGAGAAAATTGCAAAGCAATTTTTTTTACATTTGCATTGTAGTCATTTATCCTTTTATATACATGAATAGAATTACATCCTAATTAGGTTCTAATTAAAGTATTTGTGACATAGTTGGACTCTCAAGTCCCTATATACATTAACAGACAAATGTTACTTAAAATTTCAAGCCCTAAAAATGAACACAGTGTATCCTGTGATACTATTGGCTTTTATTGGTGAAAAGAATAGTGCAAATGTAAGACAACAAAGAAGTATTTTCTTTATAGAGAAAGATATATTTTATTTAGAGCAGAAATCATAATTTCAAGGTAGATCAATGCTATCTTTTAGTTCAATTTCAAATATTCACTTTCCTAGTGTAGAGAAGTACGTAAGTTCTACATAGATTTTTGTGTGTGGCAAATCCAAACAACTACTATGCTTTTAATTAATACTGTATAGCTCTCTACTTTAATATTAAGCTCAAATGGTAGTTTTAATATTTTATTTATTAATTTTTTAAAATTAAAATTAAATTTAAATCAAATTATGATAAACTTAGAATAAAAATTTAACTCTCACTGAGACCATCTAAAACTCCTACTTACAGACTTTTTTAAATTTCATGCCATAGCTTGATGACAAGATAGTCATTGTCTTGTCAAGTGACAATACATTGTCACAGTGACATTGTCTTAATAGATTTTGTCCCTTATTTTATTTTTTTGACTTTTAATATGAACTTTGAAAATGGTCTCATTAGAAATATACTTACAAGCCCAGTGCTGGTGGCTGCTGCCTGTAATCCTAGTTATTCAGGGGGCTGAGATTTGAGAATTGCAGTACCAAGCCAATTTATCTTATCTTTTCTCTAATTAACCACCAGAAATCTGAAAGTGGAACTGTGGCTTAAAGTGGTAAAGTGCTAGCTAGCACTGAGGAAAAAAACTCAAGTACAGCACTCAGGCCCTGAATTAAAACATGACCTACAAAAAAGAAAGAAAGAAAAGAAAAGACTTATATATGTTTTCTCAATTATATATAGGTATATTTGGGCTTGGAGGGTTTGAAATTTGGAGTAATATTTGGCTATCAATGTATGCTTGAATCCTTATTTAAGGAATATCACTAAAAAATGTAAAGAGGATAAAGAATTATTTGGGTTAAAACATTAAAATAACAAGGATTTTTGGTAATCAGCATTGGATTGCCATAATTCTTAAATTTTCATTAATTAGTTTCAGATATTAATAAGCAATTTGAATATAACCCCACATTTACTGAATCCATTAATGATAGGCCTCTTCAACGTACTGATGTGACACAGAAATGATAGGAAATGTCTGAATGATTTGCAAGGCATGTGATGAGCTAAAATGCAAACAATAAAGTTTGTAGAGTTTGAAAAACCCCTACTCAAACCTGACAGGAAGCCAAGACGTATGCCAGATATTTAAAATAAAAATCCCAGTTACTTCAATTTTAACAAAAATACAAATGTACACAAATATATTTCCACTGATGCATTTATTTATTTAATTTCAACCATTCCTATCTACTACCTGAGGAACCAACATGAGTTAAAAGAAAGGAGTAGCTTAATACTATAATTTTAAAGTCTGAGATAGAACTAAAAGTGATTTTTTTTTATTCCAACGAATGTGAAAACAGGAAAGGGAATTGCTTTTATTCCTTATCTTATTGACTGACAATACCGTTCATCGAGTGTTTCAGCTATAATCCTGTCAAGGTACTTCATGCATGTCCCGAAAAATCTGTTCTCTTTCCCTTCACACTGTTGCTTCTTCAGTTCAGTCTCTCATACCTGTCACTTGAAATATTGTAAAACAACCTTCGAGCTGGCTTTTATACAACCAGTTTATCTAGTTCTATTTGAGTTGTCAGGCAGGCAGTTTGGTTATCACCCTTAAATGCAAATAAATCATACTCAACCAGTATTAAAACTGTTATGGCACCCTGTTTATAACAGAATAAAATGAGTTCCCTTGTCTAGGGAAGAGCTATAAGCATATGTTTCCTAGTATAACTATGATCTACTTTTTTCCCCAGCCTTATTTTCTATGTCTGCCTCCAGTTCCCCTACCCATCTCATGTACTGTAAATTGATGTCTTACATTTCCTCAGCTTGGCATATGTTCTTCCCCATGTCTGAAAATTATCTCTTCCCAATGGCCATCCCACAACTATTGAATCCTGAGTTTAAATATCACTTCCTCATTGAAGCTTTGTTTATAATGTGTAGATACTACTTATTGTATCTTAAGTATTTCCTGAAGCTACTGTCTCAAAAGTTGAGTCTTCATTTTTGCACTCAAGTAGATGGAATCCTTTATCTATCTATCTATCTATCTATCTATCTATCTATCTATCTATCTATCTATCTATCTATCTATCTATCTATCTATCTATCTATCTATCTATCTAATCTATCTATCATAGTGGGATGTCTTTCTATTTTAGACAAGGGAGCAAATCATATTTGGAGGGTGGAGTGGAGCAAAATTGTTCGGTGCCAGACTATGTCTAATAAGTATTAATATTCCTCAGGTGATTCCTTTTCCTTAGCTTCCCAAACATACTATACTTTTCTACTTTTCACTCTTGTGAATTTACAAAAGGAGCCTGAGAGTTGATTCTATAAAGACATAAAGAGGTGAATGATGCAGCGGGGAGCGGGAGGGTAAATGTCATCTCTACTTGCTGCTACTTTCTTTTTTTTTGTTTTTGTTTGGTCAGTCATGGGGCTTGAACTCTGGGCCTGGGCACTGTCCCTCAGCTCTTCAGCTCAAGGCTAGTGCTCTACCAATTGAGCCACAGTGCCACTTCCACGACTATTTTCTTCTTATAAACTTCTGCTACTACTTTCTCATTATAGACTTAAAAAAAATAACAGTAAGGCAATCCAAAGGGTTTGAGCCTTCATAGATCTATTCTAGAATGGATGTGTAGCAACAGATCTAGAATAAAAGGCAATCCATCTCAAAATACTTAGAGACCACTTGTTCTACATTTTGCTTTTTGTTATGTCTCTTTAAAAATATTATAAACTGAGTTAGAATGTTACAAAATGCCCTAAATATTTGTTTTCACTGCATCTGTCTAGATTTCTAAGAAACTGAAATTTTGTTTTGAATGCTGGCATAGCACAAGAGTGTTCCAATGTTGCTAAACACATTTCCACTCAAGTGCTCTCTCTGCTTTGCAGTTAAATGTTACCAAATAATCAAGTTCATAAAACTGTCTGATAATTTTCAAACATGAGTCTACTTTTGGAAAATATTACTCAAAGTAATATAACAACAGTAAACAGAACTTGAAGAGAAAACTGGAGCTGTTTTCAAGCTGAATTTGTTATGTGTTCTAGTTATTAAAGTTCAGAGTTGGCTAGTCTTTATTTCCTCTATATTTTTGTTGATGACGTCTTCGGAGCAATGATCTGCTTTAGTTTTTAGTTCCGACTTACGTGTTGTAATAGTTTATGAGGTCGACTTTATAATTGTTATATTCCTATCTCATCTGTCTTCTATGGTAGTATCTATTCAAGTTGAAACCTGTGATTTTTATTGACAAGTGATTGTAAACCAAACATATGGAGTATAATATGATAATATTCTAGAACTAATTTAATTTTTGTATGTTTAATTTAACACCTGTCTTCTGACAGAAAGAAAGGAAGGGTACTACTTTATCTTCCCGCTGACTGTGGAAGTCTAGGTTTCCTTTTGGTTTCCATTAACACATAGGGAAGATTGTTTCTCATTATTGTTTATCAACAGAAAAATGTCCTTTTTAATATATCTCTGATGAGAAAACTTGGTTAGGAAGAGAATGCTTGTTTATTCCTCCCAGTATTCCTTCCACACACCCTGCAGAAAGAGAAAGCCTCAAATGTTTTACAAGAGGTGCACGTTAATTCTGCTGCACCTTCCATTTGGTGTTCTCCTCTAAAAATGAGTATTTACAGAACTCTTCCCTATCCTAGATCTGCGCTAACGCTCTACTGATGCCACTGCAATGAGAAAAGTTGGAGGATTTTATTTTCAGGGGGTAAGAATGGAAATAAAGTCCTGCAATCAAATCTATATTCAGGCAGGCGGAAGATACACATTCTGTCTTCCAACTCACTTGACTCATCCTTCACAGAGGTGTTAGTGTGTCTTATTCGGCCTGGTAGGTGTTGAAACTAGTACCCTACTATGCCTTTATTGATGAGGATATGTGTGTTGCTCCAGAGCTTTTCCTGTAATCTTTAATCTCTAATTAAGATATTTTGTCTAAAATAGTTCTTTCTTATTATGGGGTATTTCCTCTCGGCACATTTGGCTAAAAATAGATTTTTGTTGGTTGTTTCATATGAAATCATTGGAAATTCTGGGCTTCTATCTTCTCCACCAAAAGAAAATGAAACAAAAAAAAAAACACCTTGGCAATTTGGTAATCACTCTGATACCCCTTGGGTTTCAAAGCTCCTAGTTAGTCCTTTCAGAGCTGTCTTAAAGGTTACTTATATGTAATATTTAGAAGTTTACTTTTATCCAGTGGGGAAATATGGAAACTTTCTTTCCTTGTATCTTTCTAGAAGCAGAATATTTAGTTAAATACACATAAATTTAATCAAGAAACTTAAACAATGTCTGTTATTTAGGGTTATCTAACAATTATTATTATCTCATTTTAATATCAGATGCATTTTCTCAAACTTAATTAAATTTGTGATTATATAAAATGAGGAATTAACTTTCTTCACTGATGGTATGATACATATTAAATTCATACATTAATCATTTTTATCAATAACTCGCATAGAATGTTAGAAATTGAAGATTTTTTAGGGTGCCATCTACTAAATGAAATTCACATTTCTTCTGTGCAGCACTTTTATGGATTTAATTAGTTTGAAATCTTTGGTACAAGCTCTCAATTTATATTTCTTAAATATAATTACTAAAAAGAAATGGTATCAATTGGTTTCACTCTCCTATTTCTTTCCCATCTGCCCTTGACATTTCAATGGAGTTTCAGAGGATGAAGGAATGCAAGTTTATTTAGAAAGACAGAAAGAAAAGAAAGAGAAGGTGATAAAAGCACAAATAGGATGAGTTCAAGTTATTGCAATATCAAAGCAAGCTGTTCCACATCAAGTCATTCAAAACCATGCAAAACCCACAGGGAAGAGTGGATAAAGCATGATCAATTTAACAGTTGTTATCCTTTCTTATCTTTGTTCTGAATCCCTATAGCTTAATGTTTGTACTATATTTCACATCCTTGGTTAAAAAATAAAACCTGTTGGCTGGAAATTTGCAAATGTGTTGTTATCTAGATTTCCTACTGTTTCTTCCCAACTCTTGTGCCCACACACCACCTTCTATTTTTTTATTTTTGTGTCTTATTATCTTCTGGCTGTTATTAATGGCTAAACTGACAGAAAAATCTAGCTTTTATGTCCTATTTCCTAACGTATTTTGATCAACCACTGAAGTTGATATATTTGAATGATCTGTGCCCAGTCTATTTAGAATGGTGACAGCGACACCGAAGTGAGATACTTCTTAAGATGATTATGATCTTTTATTCCTTGAAACAATGTGCACAGAATTTAACGAGAATTTAATGGCAGTGTTTTGATGAAACTATGTAAAAGGTAAATACATTAACTTAGTCAAAATAAAAGGAAAGGCCATGTCTTTGCACATTAGGAAACCTAGAATGTCAGTTTTAAATAAGTATTCATAAATTCACAGTTGTTCTGTAGGAAAGTTAACTAGGAGGAACCTGTATTTCATGTAAGAATATACTAAACATTTAAATTAGCTTTACAAAAGTCATCTAAGAGATATCAGACAACAGTAAACACATGACTTGATGATTCTTATTTTTATGCATATATGGCAAAGTAAAACAACAAAAAGATATCATCTAGATGCCAGTGCGTCACACTTGTAATTCTAGCTACTCAGAAGGCTAAAGTCTCAAAGATCACATCAAACCTACGCAGAAAAGCTAACCAGATTCCATCTTCAAAATAACCAACATATAGCAAAGATGAAGGCATAGTCAAGTGGTTTAGAATACCAACACAGGGAGAATTAGGCCCCAAATGCAAACACTAACACTGAAAAAAAGAAGAATATATTAAATATATGCCAATAATCATGCAAATCATTTTTACACAAACCATTTCATTTAATGCTCTATAGTTTTATAAAAGTAAGATGTTATAACTTGTCCTAGATTTATAAGAAACATTTTTGATATCACTTAATTTCTTAAGAAGTGCTCTGGCTGATGGAAACATTTAAAATTGGCAAAAGTCAGATTAGGGAATTTTACTTGCATTTTATTTTTTGATATTTGGTTCATTTATAAGTATGCTTTTCACTCAAAAATCAGTCAAGATGTACACTTTCTAAACCACACCAACTCCATCTCACAGAAATTACAACTGAGCCAAAGTAAACAGTATAATAGAATACAGTTTGACCAGTTTATGTTTACTTAAGAGACAGATATCTCACCAGTTATTAAAATAGATACAAAATAATACAGAAAAGTTTTTCCTATAGCAAAAGTTTCTCATCAGTAAAGGAAAATCTCTATGACTCTTAAGACTGAGTAATAAAAGAAAGAATTTCAAGCTATTAGGAATTTGAAGGGTAAACATGAGCAAATCATGAGATGCAAATCTGACTTTTAGGGAAGAGAGATTGACTGACCAGCACTGAATCTAATGTTCTGTTGCCCAGGCCTTTATGAAGGTGACTCCAGCCTCTCAGAGATGGATCATCATAATATTATTCTTTCTAATGGTTGTTTATAATGGTACTCACTGGACACTATGTTGAAAATAAACTATACAACTTGTGGGTGCAGGAATGGGAGGGAAGAACTGGGAGGGAAAGGGTGATATTGTCTAAAACGTAATGAGTCTTTACCTGAATTACATACTTGTAAGCCCTCTGTACATCACTATTATAATAAAAAATTAAAAAGTATAAGAGAAACAACTAATCTACAATAAAATCCCCCTTTATTGTTAAAAAAGAGAAAAATGGATCCTCATTAGGTTAGTATTATACATGTTGAAGAAAGATGTACATTAATTCACCATCTACTACAGAAAGCAATTGTTGGCTGCAGAGTAAAATCTTGCTAGGGTAATGCTCATGCTCATAGAACCAAGTAGATTGAAAGCCAACTAAAAAGTATCAAATCATTTTCTTCTTCTTTCTCTAGCTGCTCTCTCTTCCTCCTGCTTTATGTATTGCTAGAACTAACAGAAAGCCAGCTATCAAAGCACGAATAGATGTTTAGAAACTCAACCGTAGTATTACAAAGACGATTATAACAAGATGGACTGGATATGGGAGATAATAAAAAATAACTGTCATACTCTGATTCTCTGGTTGTTCAGATTGTATTCATCTTTTGTATACATATTTTAACTTTCATACAACACTGTCAGCTCTACCATTGTGCTTAATAAAATAGAACTACTTTCATTTAAGTGGAGATGTTCTTTCACTATGTTGGAAAAAGTAAATATAAAGCACCAAACATTACTGTATCTGAATCTGGGAGAATGTCACATTAGCCATCTCTTATCTATAATTCAGTGACAGTTACATCTATGCATTCTGTCTGTTGAATTATAAATTATTTTGCTTGAGGAGTAAATTATGTAACTGAGTGACAAAGTTAACATCAAAATTTTAGTGAAATAATAAAGGGGAAGAAGAATACACACACATATATACACATATGTACATATATATGTATGCAGGCACAAGGAAGAAACAACTGTTTCTCAGGTCAAAGTACTCTTCTCTTGAAAGTAGTATCCCAACACAATAGAGATCCAAGCATATGCAATTGACCATTAAGGCAGAACAGATATTTAATTTTCAATCTAATCTGGCTTTCTATGTTTGCTCTTTACTCTTTAGGTAAAGGCTTCAGGCTTCAGAATCCCTGCTATATATTCTCTGAGTTACATTTCTTTCTTAGCCTGACACCTTGTATCCTTCATTCTTGAAAGATCTGACTGTACTGTCACTCTTTTCTTTCAATCATTGCATTGTGCATTCACCTTCTGTTTAGACTTAGATGTATTATTAGGTATCTCGTTCTATTTTCTTGGTTCTATAAATAGTCTTTCACACTCCCATGTTTAGCATCAGTAGACATTTCCTTTGCTACTCCAGTAAGAGAGGCCACTATCAATTCAGTGTCTTCATTCCCAAGACTTCATTCCCAAGTGACATATGTGTATTCTCATGGTAGGAGAGGGTGGGGGCATCAGTTTTGCACAAATTCCATGATAATAACCAAAACATTCCACAAGCCCATGAAGGCAATGCAGAAGCATTTAAGGAAAGGCAGAAATCCTATCAGTTGCAGTAAATAGAGAAGGAGACTGTTCTTTAACTAGAATGATCATACCTCTTTCCTATGCTTCCAGTTTAAAGATCATCCCATATAGCTGGTCCTATATATCCAAGTGTTGTATATGTATGGAATTAACAAATTTTGGATTTTAAACTGCTCAAAGACAACAGTGACTTATATTTGTTTATAATTATTTTTATTATTACTCTTAAATGGTAAAAACATTTTTTGTAGATTTTTTGCCACTCCTGGAGCTCGAACTCAGGGCCTGAGCCTCTATGCTCAAGGCTATCACTCTACCATCTGAACCACAGTGCCACTTCTGACTTTTTCTGTTTATATGGTACTGGGGAATTGAACCCAGGGCTTCATGCATGCTAGGCAAGCACTTTATTACTAAAGCCACATTTTCAGCCCTTTTGTAGAAAATTTATATCATAGTATATCTAAGTAATCTCGACATGGTTTAACATACATCATAGCATTGCATAGTTATATAGATACAATATTCATTTTATATAGAGAAGGTATACATCTGCAGGTTTTGGTAGATAGAGCAGGTACCACAAGAGGGTGATTGTACTTGCAACATGCTAGAAATGTACTGTCTCTTATCCACTATTTTGGAAAAAAATAAAGTTCTAAGGCTTTTTTTTTTGTCAGTTATGGGACTTGAACTCTGGGCCTGGGCACTGTTCCTCAGCTCTTCAGCTCAAGGCAAGCACTCTACCACTTGAGCCACAGTGCCACTTTCAGTTCTAGGTATTTTTATATCACTTTTCTTACCATGCTTTTTACAGTATTAGTCAGAGAACAAATACTCAGGTGCCTTCATTTATTGACTATTAATATTTCTATGATAGATTAAGTATCAGGACAGACAACCATTAATTAGGTCAAATTCCTATTTATAAATTAATTCGAATGAAATCTGTTTTGCTGGTAAACTGAACAGTCAAGGCATTTTTTAAAATTCCCATGATTTGCCATCAACTAAGAGACAGTGTTTCATTTTTTACAAGAATATAGACATTTACTTTTTTTGGTAGGGGGGAAGGGATCGGTTGTGGGGCTTGAACTCTGGGCTTGGGTGCTGTCCCTGTGCTCTTCAGCTCAAAGAGAGCACTCTACTGCTTGAGCCACAGCACCACTTCCAGTTTTCTGGCGGTTAATTGGAGATCAGAATCTCTCGGATATTTCTGTCCCAGCTGGCTTTGAACCATGATCCTCAGATCTCAGCATCCTCAGTAGCTAGGATTACAGGCGTGAGCTACCAGTGCCAGACGACATTTACTTTTTTACAATTGGTAATTACTTCAGTAAATAGCTGTAATTATCTCTGCAAAATGCTTATATGAAACATAAACTTAGGGTATATTCTTGGAGCAGTGCTGAAGGTTCCTTCCTTAAATCTAAACTTTCTTTTAATGCACATTCTTCTGGTATAGAACTGGCTTAAGTATATAAGCAGGATATGCAGCATTGATTTTTTTTTCTGTTTGTGATTACACCAGAATTTGTTGCATAGGTAGGGTAAATTTTTGGTGATCAGATGGTGCTCTTGTTCATAGAGATATGATCAATTAATCACTAACAGTGACATATGCGAATCAAAATTTTCTGATTGCCACTTGATTCCAGCTTTATTTCTCAAGAAAAAATAGATAGACAGATAGATTGATAGATAGATAGATAGAGTAGATAGATAGATAGATTTTGCAACTTTGCATCTGGCTTTCTGGCATCTAATCATCCTCACTAAAATCAGATAGCTCATTTCTACAACCTTATCTCTATCACAATACCAAAGCTAATAATAGCTAGCACAGTGCTTTACAGAGATGGATATGCACATTTCTTGGGATCTACATAAATGGAATGTTCCTTGTGTTCTCTTTTTAAATGTAGACATTTATATTGAAAGTGGAATATCCATAACAATACTTTTAGCCAATTAATTCTTTGGATTTTTTTTTTGCTTAATTATGACAGAAAAGTACTGAAATCTTTATCTAATAACAAAGATTGCAGTTATATTCTCACTCAAACAAACTAAGCATACTGTTCCAGCTGCTTGTTTTAAGTACCTAGGTTACCATCACATTAATCCAGAATATCTGGAAAGTGCCCTAATTTTAATATATTACACCTGATTTAGTATATTATACATCTTCCTCCCTCTACCAACTCAGAATATCTCACATTCCTTCTGATATGCTTGCTCAATCATAGAGTTAGTTTTGGTGTAAAAGAGGCTTTCTGTTGGGGAACTATTTAGGTCTTTTGGTGATATTGGTATGTGAAATTTGGGCTCCTTGCTTTACCACTTGAGGTACTACATGAATGCATTTTTGTATTGGTTATTTTCAAGATAGGGTCTTGCTTTATGCATGGGTCAGCCTGAATTTCAGTCCTTCTGATTGTTCTTTCCTTTGTTGCTGAGATAACTGGCAGGCACTACCAGACTCACACGTTAGTTGAGATGGAATCTAACAAACTTTTTTTCCCATACATAGATCTCATGATTTCTGCCTCCAGTGTACTTGAGCTACCATGCCTGGTCATAGATGTCTATTTCTGAGTCTAATGATAATAAAGTATCTATGAGTTATAAGATGGGAGAGGATAACAGTAAATCTTCCATGAATAATGATATAGAGATTTTAAACAAGAATGCTCCTGATATTTTTCAATGGAAATTTGCAGTAATTAAAAATGCAAGGTCACTGGTTTCATCTCGGTATAAATGCATCATGTTCCAACATGTTCTACGTTCAGACGCTCATCTTTTCACAGTGATAACATTCAGGTGAAAGAACAGTGAATTTACCTTACATTGCAATACTGGAACTGAGACAGTTTTTTTTTTCATTTCAGTTAATTGTTCCTGATTGTTTTACAGTAGCCATAGCATATCTGTATATTTGTTCACAATAGCTTGCTCTGAGAAATGAAAGATATGAGCATGCCTTTGTTTTGTAAGCACCTCAATGTATTCACAGAAATTACACACCAGATTTCATCGTCATCTTCACTATCATTATTGAAATTGCAACAGCTCCTTGTCCTGCTGAGACATTTGCTTCAGAAGCAGTCATTTCAAGATAAGATTTGACAATTGGTTTAATTATGATGATAATGCTTATCAGGTCTTTCTAATGTATTTCCCTCTGTTAACGAGCTTAGAAACTTCACTAGACTATTAACATGACCAATAATTTTCCTAAATAATATTTGATGGTTTCTTTATTACAACAAATTTCTTATCATTGGGCTGGGAAGGTGGCTCAGTGATAGAGTGCTTGCCTTGCCTGCATGAGGCCCTGTGTTCAATTCCTCAGCACCACATAAGCAAAAAGAAAAAAGCCAGAAGTGGCGCTGTGGCTCAAGTGATAGAGCGCTAGCCTTGAGCTGAAGAGCTGAGGGACAGCACCCAGGCCCAAAGTTCAGGCCCCACGACCATATAAAAAAAAATTCTTATCATTCATGGACCACTCAGTAGACAGAAAAATACACCAGTTATATGAATGAAAGAACTTACAATAAGAAGTTATTAAGTAGGTGTAAAGTTTATGGTCACTATCTAAAAGGTACAATCAACACCATGTTTTCACAGTGGTTAAAACTAAAGGATGCAATTTGAACTTCTAAGATAGCAGGAACAAAAAGAAGAGGTTTCAAATACTAAAGTTGGAAGCTCAAGGAAGAAATCTCATTGATGCCAAATCAATATTTATGAGGAAATATTGCCAGCTCCTTGGGTGATCTTGTCTGTAATGGGAAGCAATTAAATTAGTTATTCATGGGCTGGTAAATCCACATGCTTGATTTAGTTGTTATCCTGCTAGCCAGGTGAATTTGCATTGGTAGGAAGACTCTCTGGAACAGGAAGCCAATTGGAAGGCATTAGAATGAAAAAGAAAGGAACTTTCTACTTCCACATTCAGCCTTAAAATTTATTTCCAGTGTTTCCAGTTGAAGCCAACTAGTAAGGGAGATGATTTACAGAGTTCAAGAGTGTCATATGCAATAGATATAAATATGCATTTGGAGATGAAAGAAAATAAGTTGAAAAGTGACATTATAGCTGAAGAGAAAGAATGTGTGGAGAAACACAACTAGTTAAAGCTACAGAGATATTCACTGCAAGTAAGTAAATATATCCACTTACATTTGATAACAACAGAAAAAACAACAACTAAAAACTAGTAACTGAGTAAGGTAATTTGGAAAAATTAGCAGCTTAATACAGATATAAGTATTTAGTTACAGAAATGAAACATTTATTATGTTAACATTCTTATTTCATTTTTTTAAAGTACTATAAACAGTTCCTCTTTGGTAGTTATCTTTTGATAAAATGTTTGGTGTTAAAAACTCAGGATTGATCATAATCTATTTTTCACTTAAATTGTTCAAATACAGAGGTTTTACTAATTTTTGAAAATATTATTTCTAACAGTGCAATGGAGATTTTTGAGACCAAAGCCTCTTAACGAATCCAAAATAATTATATTGGATTATTTCTTTGGGAATTGTGATATCTAATTGACTTAGAATTGCATTTTACCTTGGGTAGGTAAAACCCTCAGGAGTAATTGAGTGAATTTGAAAATAAATGTTTTTTGCCATATGTTTCTTGCAAATATGTCTGCCAAAGACATACTCTGATTTTTTCCATTGTTCTAGTGAAATAAAATGGTATCATCTTAAATACACTATAATAGAAGCACAATTATACTGATAATCATATTTTTAAGTATCTCATGGGAAAAATAAGTCATTTTCTTTTTTTTTTTGTATGAGACTATTCCTTAACTTGCTTCACTTGATAAAATTTGTTCTAATTCTTTTATAAGAGAAATAAGCTGGGAAATTAACACAGGGAACTATGAAGAAGGATTGAAAACCAGAACTTTCCTTCCTGGAGTCTTTTCTGAAAAATCTCTCAAAGTCTGGCTGCAAAGACAATACCATTGCAAAGATGTCAGAATTCAATTGAATCAGCTTGTAGATCAATTTATGTATGCCATGTGCATTATTGAGAACAATAAAAAAATTTAGTAACAAGCACATGGTACCAGGACATTGTGACGTTATGTAGATGGAGGCAATGTGGGGTGACCAAGGAAGGAATATTCAGAGTCTTGCTGCAGCCACCTTCACCCTACAATGAATGCAAGTTTTGTTCTCTGAGAAATTACACCAGGGCAGTATTAGCACTAGGGGGGATACTTTATTGGGGCCACCCAGTCATTAAACAAATAAAGTAATACTAGTATTTTGGAGAGGCATATAGAATTACTATAATCCATTTTTTAAAATATGCAACTTTCAATAGCAAAACAAATAAAAAATTATAAGGATAAGAAAATACAACCCATATAAAGGAGAAAACGTGGCATCAACAGGACCTACTTTGGAAGGACCTGAGTATCAGATTTTGAAGATAAAGACCTCAAAACGTATTAGTAATATGTTCACATATGAAGCATAATAAATTATGCTTAAAACTGAAGAATGTGTACTAGAGGATATCAATAAAAATGAATAAATTATGTAAAATAGTTAAATGGGAAATGGAAAGTTCAACAAATACCTGGTAAGTACATGGGATCTGAATAAAAGAAATAAAGTGCTACAGATTATGCAGCCTTAAGAGAAAGAATTAATTAAAAAAGAATAGTCACTTAGACAATATCAATAACAATATATGTTTGTGTATATGTGTGTGCATCAAATGAGAATATCAGAAGAAAAGAAAATAGCCAAATTTTTAAAAAATAATGGCTGAAATATATCATTTTCATCAAATGGTGTTTGGACAATCACATTCTGACCATCAAAAGAATGCAACAGGAGTTTATCTTTTCACTTTTGTTTCCTTTTGACTAGTTTGGATTTTGGATTCAGGGTCTTGCACTTATTAAGATGGCACTCTACCAGTTAAGTCTTAGTGTGCTGGTTATTTTCAAGAGGCCCAAGAAATTTTTGGCCAAGCCTTGATGGGAACCAATATGCTTCTGTTGTTACACTCTGAGTAATTAAGATTACAAGCAATAGCTGGTGATGATCAAATGGGTTTTGCATCATCCAAAACAGTAATTTCAAGTGGATCATAGAACAAAATTGAAGATTTAAAACTGTACAGGTTTTTAAATAAAATAAACAAGGAGAAAAGTTATTATAACAATGCAATTATAACTGTAATTTTAAGATATGTATTTTTGTTTCCCTTAATATATCTTGACAATAATATTGTAGATTGATATCTTAATGTTTAAAAGTATCTAGAAGGAAATTAGATATTGACAAATATTTTTGAATGTTTGTAAACTCACATTATTTATTTATTTATTTCAGAAAAGAGAGTTCATCTGAAGGTTTTATTAATATTGCAAATATCATTCTCAGTTCTTTTATAAACATTCATAAGTGTTTCACTTGGGAAATGTTAGATGATAACATGATATTTCTGAAGGATTACTTTTTTCTAATTAAAGAATAACTGCATAATAAATGGGTTTACAGGTGATTATAAGGAGTCAATAAGGACAATTATTTTCTTCCTTTGAGCACTAGATTTAAAATTAAAGTTCACTTTAAATACAAAGTCATTGAAGGAGAGATATATTAAAAATACTTTTATTCCACAAAAAGGAGATATTCAGAAATAGAACTCCATAAATCAATTGCCTAACCAGAATTAATTCTTTTGAGTTATTTTAATTCTCTTAAAGCAGGATTAGAAAGGGATTTAAATAAAACCAATATATTATATTTTATACACTGACAAAAATAATTATCTAGTAATAGTGACAGTTTTTAGGATTCAACATAAATCTCTATTTAAAAAAAAACAAGAGTCTCAAATAGGTTTAATTAGTCCAACTTTAGTGAATAATTAGTTTATTGTTAAAGTAATTCCAAAAGTTCAATAGGATATACAGGAAATGAAATTTATATGACTTGGTAAAATATAAAGCCATCTTACAAGTATCTTTTTAAAGTCAAAACTATTCAAGGGGGTTGGAGATGTTGTTCAGTTGGTATAGTGCTAGTCAATGTGTAAAAGCAGCAGTTACTCATTTCAAGACCTGGTCCGTGACACATACACTCACTCACACACACACACACACACACACAATGTATATGTATGCATGCATGTATGTATATGTACACACATATATGTGTGTATGTGTGTAGATAGATAGATAGACAGATAGACAGATAAACAACTATTCAAGACCTAAATTTGTGCGTAAACAGAAAGCAATAACCATGATTGTATAGTTGAGAGAAAGGATGATTAATCTGGATATTTCTGAGACTATTTACAAATGCTGTTGACATTCACAATTAGTTGATTATATGTCTTTGCTGAATATAACCATCTGAACCAAGCACTTGATAGCCTTATAAGCTAAAACCAGAACTTTCTAAACAGTTTTGAATTCTGTTGAAAAGCATTATAATATAATAATCCTTCTGAATTTCCAGCTTCCACTCACCTGTTTCATAGACATATAAACCAGGTTTTAAAACCTCCTTATTTCCACAGACTACCCAGTATCACAACCAATACAAAGCACTATTCACCTAAAGAAAAGTAAGAATTGGGTATATGGTAAATATATGAATACATGGGGGAAAATCTGCTTTTTTTTAACTTAAAGGTATGTATTTGAGTGCTTCTATTTCATTTTCAATTGAAGACGCTTGTAAAGCCTTTATCAACTCTCAGATAAACATTGTAACTATGATAAAATAAAACAGAAAGAAAAACACTATGAGTTTTTAGTCAATAAGCCAGAAAAGTCTGACTGTAGAGAGAACACAGCATCTGGAAGAAGTCACCACATTGAACCCAAAGGCTACATTAGATTTTGAAGGTAAAGGACTGGGAGATACCATTACAGGGAAAAGCCGTGGAACTAAAGAGCGAAGGATCAATGCCAGCAAGAAAAGGAACAGAGTTGGTCTGAGAAGGTGGCTCAGTGGTAGAGTGCTCTCCTTGCATGCATGAGGCCCTGGGGTCGATTCCTTAGCACCACATAAACAGAAAAATCCGTAAGTGCTGCTGTGGTAGAGTGCTGGCCTTGAGCTTAAGAGGTAAGAGACAGCATTCAGGCCCAGATTTCAAGCTCAATGACCAACCAAAAAAAAATCAATTTCCTGGCCAATCCAGACCCATGAATGTGTGAGAGAGTATATAGAACACAGCAAAAAGGAACTGAGATTTGAGTCCAAAAGACAGAATATGTAATTTGAACTGAACCAAGTTAACATTCATCTGAAGCAAAAATGCTGGCACTGCTTAGAAGATTATAACAGAATCTGTATCATAACATTCACAGTGACAGTATTTCATTCAATATAAAAAATATTAGGAAAGACCACCAATACTTCAGAGAAAGGGGGATTTACAGATAAGAACCTGGAAATTAGTTCATTGTTTGATATAACAAAGTGATCAACAAAGCAACTACACAACAGTCCAATGAAATCATATTGTATGAAGTGACAGGTATGCTCATTAGAAGCATAGACAATATAAGAAAGAAAAAAGAAAGAAAGAAAGAAAGAAGTTCAATATAAGTACAATCCCAGCTATTAAAAAGGGATTGCTAGTGAAATAAAGATAAAGAAAGCTGAGTTGATATCCTGAGAGCTTGAACACTAGGTATTAGAGAGAAAAAAAAATCAATGTAACATGAAAATATGCATACCTAATTACACTAACAGGTTTACAAATACAGAGTTCTCAAAAGGAAAAAGAAACGTAGAAGCTTAAGAACATAAAGGAGGGCAGGAGATTTTTCTCATTTAGTGAAAACTCAAAAATGTAAATGCTAGAAGAAAAATGAACACATATGCTCTTAAAATTATAAGCACAGGAACTTCAGTCGAAAACTTGAAAGACTCAAACTTGGAATCACAAAATGTGATTTATCCCTACAATCAAAACAAACAAATATCAAAAGGAAAACTTTACAAATGCCACAACATGGTTAACATTTACTTACATTGAAATCCAAAAGGTGGCTGCAAATAATACTGGTATCTTTACATTTCTATGAAGTTCTAGTCAGTATTACTTTATAATAGTTGGACAATCATATATGGTTCTTTTATTTTATTTTTATCAGTTGTGTATTTTGAATGCAAGAATTCCCATTTACTAGCCTAGTGCTCTACCACTTAAACCATAAGCTACAGTGTACATTTTTTGTTTATTTTGGTGGTGACATCTCCTGGACTTTCCTACATGGGTTGGTTTTGAGCTAGAATCCTTCAGATGACAGCCTCTTGCACGGCTAGGATTGCAAATGCAAGCTGCCAGTGCCAAACCATATTTGATTTCAGATAGCATAATAACTAATAGAGAAAATGTTATTCTGCACAACACATCATTTTATAATCTACTATTTCTGCTACTTAAAATAGATAGTTTGTGGTTTATGGTAGAGCTTTTGAAATGATACAATTTGTAGGAAATTCTTTGAAGTTAGATGGGGCAATAATCTTTTATGTACTGTTGAGAGATGGTTGTAGAGACATATACAAATCTTTTGTTTAAATTTTGTTGTCTTGTAAAGATGTGGTGCAGAGAGGTTACAGCTACACGAATAAGGTAATGAGTCCATTGCTTGTTGATCATTGTAACCCCCTCCTTTGTTTTTCCCCTACATCCCTTCACTCCTCCCCTCCTCCCCCCACAAAATTGTAAAGCTCATTTCCAACATATTGTCTTGTGAGTATCAGTGTTACAATGGGTCAACCTGTGTCCTTATTTCAGCAGTTTGTTATTCCCCTTCCCCTCCCCAAATTAGACAAATGTATATACAAGATGCAAGGTACCAAAATCAATCACAGTGACAACAGGGATATACCATAGGAGGAAGAACATACAGAAGAAACAAAAAAGTCACATAATACATTAAGAGCAACAATAAAGAAAGACCTCTTGCATCCATCTTAGGATTCATTTCACTTAGAATCACATAGACATAGTTTTTGAGCATTTCTTCTCATCTGATAAGATTATCCTAGACATATACTAATTATTGCAAATAAGGAAAACCATGGGACCTATGTTTCTTTGGACCTGGCTTACTTCACTTAATATAAGTTTTTCCAAGTCTTTCCATATCCTAACAAATGGGGTGATGTCATTCTTTCTGATGAAAGCATCGAATTCCATGTGTGTGTGTGTGTGTGTGTGTGTGTATGTGTGTATTCCACATTTCTTGATTCATTCATCTACTGAGTTACATACAAATCTTTCATGGTCTATAGACAGGCCCCAGACATTTGATAGACTCATAAATTTTTAAGCGGCTATTAAATTTTTGAGAAATGGACACTCCTTTTAAAATACTTAAAGATTGGGCTGGGAAGGTGGCTCAGTGGTAGAGCGCTTGCCTTGCATGCCTGAGGCCCTGGGTTTGATTCCTCAGCACCACATAAGCAAAAAGAAAAAAAAGCCGGAAGTGGCACTGTGGCTCAAGTGATAGAGCGCTAGCCTTGAGCTGAAGAGCTGAGGGACAGCACCCAGGCCCAGAGTTCAGGCTCCACGACTGGAACCAAAAAAAAAAATACTTAAAGAACATATATAATCTGAATTTTGGAATACAATTTTATATATATATACATATATATATATAAATAAAATTAAGTAATGAAATACAAAATCTAACCCACAAAGTAGCCATCCTCTGAGCACTGTATCAATATTTTCCTTCTTCTGTTGAGGCTGCTACCATATGATATACTCTAAGATATACCTAAGATAAACCATATAAATACGATATACCATAAAATATATCTAAATTAATAGACATTTACACTCAGCTCAGAGCATGAAAGTCTATGATCAATTCACGATCAAGTCTAAGGTACAGTGAGAGTCTATTTCATGGTCTATACATGGTAAATTTTGGTCATGTCCTCAAAGAGTTGAATGGTCTGTGGATCAGTTGGGCATCTTTTGTGAAGGCAATCAATTATATGTACTGTAGTGATGATCTTGTAACGTTTACTGGTTCCACTTCCTAATACCCTTCCATTGGAGGTGGTATTCAAGTGTATAAATTTTAGAAGAGTACGACTATTTAGAAATATCAAATTAAATGATGCAAATAAACCCTCATCATTACACTCAATGAACCAGTCAAAACTCCACAAGTGTTAACTGCATACAAAACAGAAGATTTTTACTTTTTTCTTGTCACATGGAAATTTTGGCTAAATAAAATACATACAGATTAGGGTAAAATTATGAAAAGGTATAATAATTTCTTTATAATATAAAGGAAGTTGTTTTTTTGAAATTTTTCAAGATACAAAACTAATACTTAGAGATATTTTCTATACACAAGATATGAGACTAAGTAATGCATATGCATAAACATTCAAAGTGAAAATGTGTGGGCCTTTGTTAAGTTAGTTGGTAACTTAAAAATATACCTGAGAAAGAAAAGTACTACTAAAATCCATTCGATGATCAAAATTAGATCTAACTTGATTTTTGTCCAATTCACAGTGACTGGTATGGAAAATACATGTAAGCTTGTTAGTTTTTGTTAATCTAAAAATGGAACTTTAAAAAGATAGCATGACATAGTGGGTTAGAACATGATTTCTTAGGAGCTACTGACTTTGATAATTATTAGCCCTAATGATTATCTTTCTCTATGAAAAGGAGCTGACAGTAGAATCTAAGTGATGTTGAGGATTAAATTAACTAATATTGTACCGCATTGAGAATCTTTGTTTTTGCTTTTTGTTTTTTTGGCGGTCATGGGGCTTGAATTCTGGGCTTGGGCGCTATCCCTCAGCTCTTCAGCTCAAGGCCAGTGCTCTACTGCTTGAGCCACAGCGCCACTTCCGGTTTTCTAGTGGTTTATTGGAGATAAGAGTCTCACAGATTTTCCTGCCCGGGCTGGTTTTGAACTGCAGTCCTCAGATCTTAGCCTCCTGAGTGGCTAGGATTACAGGCGTGAGCCACTGGCGCCCGGCTCACATTGAAAACCTTCTATGGAAATACTAGACTGTATATATGTTAAATAAGTAAAATTTTATTGACTTTGGAACTATACAAACAAAGTCCAAGCTATAAAAATATGATTTAAGATAGAGTAACAGTAGTTGAGGAAAACTATTGTGAAAGCAGAACAGTATGTGACAAGTTACCTCGAGATACTATTTTACAGCTACAGATTTTCTCTAATTAGCCATTAAAAAGCAAAAGGAGTTTTTTTTGCAAACATTTTTATATTTATGTCCTTGTACTTTTACTTCCATAGCTAATATTTGAATTACTAAAACATACGTATTTTAAGACAAGCTTACCACATGTCCATGGTAAATGTCTAACATGGAAGTAGGTAAGGGTAATTTATATGTGTTTGGTACTAGGTGATGCTAGGCAAAATGAACTACAAAACATGGGAACAAGAGGTTTTTCTGTGCTGTTGTTTTCAATGTCCTACACTATTTCTTGTTTCTTTTGTGTTTTCTTTCCCCAATGGTGTATTCCCTGTTGTCACTGTATTTGATTTTGGTACCCTGAGTGTTGTATATGTTTATCTGAATTAGGGAAGGGAAGGGGAACAACAGAATGATGAGACAAAGGACAAGGGGGAACCAATGCAACAGCGATACTCACAAGGCAATATGTTGGAAGTGATCTGTATAACTTGGGGGGAGAGGAGGAAAAGTGGGGATAAATGAGGGAGGGGGTAACTAGTTCGACAAGAAATGTACTTATTACTGTAACCCCTCTATACATCCTCTTGACAGTAAAATAAGAAATAGTGCAAATAAGAGATGACAATTTGGAATAAAAAATGCATAGCATTTTAACTGAGAAGTATTATGTATATGTGACTGTATACAATACTAAATATGCATGTGTGAAATACCATATTGAAACCCCTTGGAACAATTTGCATACATGACATCAAAATGAAAGACAGCCATGTGAAACATGTCCTATTCAGAATGATTTTACTATTGGGATGGGGGATGGGAAATGGGGAGAATGAAAAAGCGTGAATATGGTCAACAAACCTGTCAAAGTGGAACAGCGATGTTTGTTGAGTTTGGTTTGAGAAGGATGAAGTTAGGATGAGGAAGAGTGGAGAAGCTGGTGAATCAGATCAAGATACATTGTTCCTGTAAATGGACATATAAAACGACACTCCCTGTACATCTAATTGTTGCTACTAAAACTTGTGTGGGGAAAAATACATGATTGTTCACACCAAACCTAGGTGGAACTAGAAATGTGTGTGTTCATTGCAAATTTTCTTTTATCTTTCAAACACAGGCAATAATAAATCCAACAGTTCTCATTTCAATAAATGCCTCTTCATGGAATTGATTGTTATACACTAGTGATTTGTTTTCTTCCTCTTTCAGCAAATGTTTACTGAGTATTTGACATGCACTAGGTGCTGTAGAAGGACTTAAGCCCTCCAAGAGGCACTGAATCTGTCCCTGATGTGGTGTTGCTTGTAGACTAAAAATAGAGCAACTCAGAATTAGAGATGTTGTAAAGGCAAAACCGTTTTCACCAAGTAAAATAGGATAACCACCTCTGGATTATTGTTTGCATTGCATTTTCATTTTTACTTCCAAGATTTCTATCCTTGTTAAGGAAGCTTTATCTTTTTTCTTAGAAACATTAGTATATATACGTACTAATTTGGTGAATTTTCCTTTCATGAATATTAACAAGGAAGCATAGGAAATACTGTAAGCTAAAAGTCACCAGAAATATTTGAAATATATTTGAAATATAATATGTATAAAAATACCAAATGTGTCTGTTGGGCTTTTTGAGATTAACACATTTGGGTCATTCCTGTAAATATGAATTTACAAATGACTGCCTTTTCAATCTTTGTTATTGTGACAAAAAAGAAAGTGAGGTTCAGGTATTTATTGGTTCAGAATGAGAAAGGAGACAGCAATATTGCTAGTCTGAACACTCCTACTCTAGGTAGCTATCAATTATTCTATGTATATACACGAATGTGAAAAAGTGTCAAACATAAATACAAATTCAACCTTCCTCCGCTTGGGTATGTTTTCTGTACGAAGTTATTCTGATATTGGAGATATATATCCAGGTTTGCTGTTTCTTACTTTTCCTACTCAAAGTATAGATCCAAATTCTTAACTACTTCAAACATATCAGGAGGATTGATGGCTCGAATAAGTTTGCAAGATGAAATTTCTTTCAAGTATAACGCATCATTAATAATAGAGAAAAAGGAAATTAAACCTAAGCATAAATATCCTTGCTCACAATGACAAATTGGTATCCTGATGAACAGATCTGACATGTCTCATTTTTGAATATATGGCTGATTATGGAGTGCAAGATTATAATTCTATCCAGGTGAATGGATCATACCCACAATGAAACTTACACATTTCCATTTATACACGTGAGCATTGAACACATGCACTCATCAAGACTCATGTATCTTCTACCAGGTTACCAGTTTGAAAATATAATCTCATAAATAAATGGTAGTTCATTGAAAATGCTTCCAGAACTTCAAAGAAAGCAAATTAAGTTGACTCTAAATAGTGCAATGCAATTTTTATAGTCATATTTTATAGTCATATTTTACCAGATCTCAGGATCCTATGACAATTAATCCACAGTGATTTAACTATTTTATAAAATGAAAACTATCCTATTCTATTGTTAGGGATGCTAATTAAAATACAGATAAGATATCTAAGGAAAATAAAGAGTAACAGTTGTTCTAAGAGAAATCTCTGGATTTTTAAATCAAGTTCGACTCCATGATCATATAAGTAGACAGTTTTTAATTCTTCTCTCATATAAGATGTGATTTAATGTTCAAAGACACACAGGCATTTGTGTGAGAAGCACAATTAATTTTGTTATGTTTAAATAAGATGGTACTTCAATCAAACGTATATTTCAAAACAATTCTATGTGAAGCTTTTGATTCCCAAGTTCAGAGATGATAACACTGATGAGAATGTGGATAGTAAAATATCAGAACTGGCAGCACACAGCTCCAATTTAGAAAAGAAATTAGATTTCCCTGCAAAATAGATTAGGAGAGGAAGTGGAGACAAAATGAGGTACAGCACAAAGACAATTCTAGCAAACATTTCCAGACTGGCGAGAAGGAGTTGCATTTCTGCTTAATGAAGTGGATGATTTACAGACTAGGACCTCAGATTTGTAAATGAGAAAGAAGGAAGGAGAAATGTAAAACAGTCTCTGGGCAACCAGCTTTGAGACAAAGCATAATGCAGTCTCACCCACACACCATTGCAGTTTTGTGGTTTAAGAACTCTAAAATCTTTAATTAACCTAAAAAATGAAGATTTCCATTTACATCTAGCTAACATAGCTGTTGTTGGGCTAAAAAATATTGCATCAGAATATCAATTGATTTATCTAGGGGAGGCAAAATTTAACTCTCAGGTTTTTTGTTGTTGTTGTTGTTTGTTTGTTTGTGGGACTTGAACTCAGGGACCAGTCACTATCCCTGAGCTTTTTTGTTCAAGGCTAGTGTTCTACCACTTTGAGCCACAGCACCACATTTGAAACCATCTCATAAAATACTAAGTTCCTGTTAGTTGCCTAGCCATTTTCTATGCTGTGAGGAATGACCTTTGTGGAGTAGACATTTTATAAAAGAAGATAGCAAGTCAAAAATAGGAAAAAAATGTTTTACCTTTAATCTGATAGGATTAGGATAACTGTAGTGATAAGGAAGCAGAGGAGAAGACAGAGATGCCCAAGTTGTGGTATGTATTGAAATAGAAACAGGTGTTCAGGGAATGACTCACTGAGAAGTAGAGCATAGTGCCTCATGCCGAGAGTCCTAGTTATCCAAGGGGCAAAGATAGACATGATGATAGTGGTTCCAGGCCAGCCCAGAAAGAAAAATTTACTAGCTTCTATTTCCCAATTAACTAGCAAAATAGAGGTGTTGCTGGAGGTGTTATTCAAGTGGTAGAATGCCAGCCTATCAAGTGTGAAGCTCTGAATTCAAACCCCAGTACCACTAACACCAGACCAAAACATAAATAAATAAATAAGAAAACCCTTAATGTGAAGATGACACGAAAGGAGGAAACAAGGGCACATGCTCCATTGGTATCTGGGGGAACTGTTCTGTCTGAAAATTGCTCAGTACACATTAACCAGAATGTCTCAATGGCTTTTAGGAAGAAAAGTACAGTTGGAGAGCAGTAAATGAGACTGCAAGCAGTAAGCAAAGAAGAAAAGAATCTTGTTCAGTAGGAACTTCTAGGCAATTGAGAACCTAGTTTTTGAATAGAACGTGACATGTGTGGATAGGAAAAGAAATGATAGGAGTTGGATTTAGGAGAACACAGTTGCCTTCCCCACATCCCCTGCTGGTAGGAAACATGCAGCAAGCATGATTGCCAGGAACTTAACTTCTATGCTATCACCAGCTGATTGCCAAGATCTGAACTTCACAACCATGAACAGATGCCTTTGCAATCAACATTATCTGCTATACAGATAATGTGTGGAATTTTTAACTAACTTTGCTTTAAAAAATAAAATAATGCTCAAATAAAGTGCATTTAATGAAAGAAGAAGATCAAGGAGGATTGGTATTTTTGTTTCAGGGTTTTAGTAAAATTAGTATTAAAATAAAAGAACTTTCTACAAACAAAAACTGTATTTCAATAATGTTGATTTTGCTGAAACAGTTTTTAAGTTCTCTGAGTAGGTGGTTTTGAATTTAAATTTATACAATTATTGAAAGTGGTTGGTATGTTCTAGCAAAGAGAAGAGTGAAGGAGGAGATGGAGGGTAAGAGATCAAATATTTTTTCCCACTTTTACATTTTTTTTATTTTTTATTTATTTATTTATTTATTTATTTATTGTGTCTGGTCGTGGCGCCTGAACTCTGGGCCTGGGCGCTGTCCCTCAACTCTTGAGCTCAAGGCTAGCGCTCTACCACTTGAGCCACAGCACCACTTCCAGCTTTTTTCTTTTTGTTTATGTGGTGCTGAGGAATCTAACCCAGGGCCTCAGGTATGCAAGGCAAGTGCTCTACCACTGAGCCACCTTCCCAGCCCCTACGTGTTTATATTTATTTAAATGCAAATCATTTATACTTGGAAAGTGAGTTAGTAAGATAAAAATATTGTCTAATAAAATAGTACACAGCACAAAACAATGTAAATTAACATATGTTAAACTCAATTATAGTCATTAATATTTATTAGATATATAAAACCACTGCCCATCAAAACAACATGTGAATGTTTTGACCTTGAGAAGTCAATACAGATATTTAGGTCATGCTATCAGATCAGGAAAATATGTTATATTGAGGATAGTTGGAAATCTAGCAGTAACTTGAACAAAAGGGTTATTTGTGATGAATTTCTGGATGTATGTAGATCTTCAATACAATGTATTGAGGGTAGACATCAAGTAATCCTTTTTAAAGTACCTGTTTATGGAGGAATCACCACATACTAGGAACTGTTCAAGCATGAAAGATACAAAACAAAATAAACCAAAATTTCCATCTCACAAAAGAAGATACTATGACCAATGTTATGTTAAAATTAAAATTGGTTGTCTGAAAGAAAAGAAAAGAAAAGAAGAATCCAATATTACAGATGGTAAGAAAGAGATCTCTGCAAATATGTTAGCTGAAGAATGGGGAAAGACTTAGCTAAACAAAAAATCCACATAGAGTCATTGACTCAAGACTTGTAGCCACATATATTTATTTTCTAATGACAATACTAATTTTGAATTCAGATAGTGTTAATAATGTCATCAATGTCTTTGGAGTCAACTTCACTTTTAGTTTTTTTTTCCTCAATAATCTTGAATAAAAGCACAAAAATAGATATCATAAACAGATGAACATAGATATACATTCTTAGTATTGCCTATTTCAATCAAATCAGATTTAGAACTTTACAAATGAATAAATTAAAAGTGCCACACTCTCATGTATATTATTTCTTAACATAAAAATTCAAACTGGAAGGCATAAAACACTGAGGTTTCCTTGCTGGGGAATCACTGTGGCAATTTTCTAAAATTAAAATGTACCAGTGAGCTCCGGAAAGGAGATGGTTTAAAATATGCTGTTGACTAGTAGTTAGTGACTGAATGTAGATATTGAGATGTCATATGACTGACAGTTGATATCTTTAAAAAATGTTCTAAGTTCATGCATTGTAAAGCAAATGGTGAATTTCTAATGATGTTATAAAGTAAATGCATCAGTTATATTACACATCAGTAAAAACTTTAATAATCAAATAATTATCAAATGTGATAGTCCAGAATGCTTTTAGTAGTTGTTGGAAAGCAAGGATGTCTTTGTGAAAGTTCAGTTTAAGAAAAATAACTGGGATCTGTTCGCCTGTGGCTCACGCCTGTAATCCTAGCCACTCAGGAGGCTGAGATCTGAGGATCATGATTCAAAGCCAGCCCGGGCAGGAAAGTCCATGAAACTCTTATCTCCAATTAACCACCAGAAAACCGGAAGTGGCACTGTAGCTCAAGTGGTAGAGCATTAGCCTTGAGTTGAAGAGCTAAGGGACAGCACTTAGGCCCAGTGTTCAAGCCCTTCAACCACCACCACCACCACCACCACCACCAACAACAACAACAACAACAAAACAGAGAAAAAGAACCTGAATGCATACAAAACAGACTTAAACACATGGAAAAATAGAAGAGTAAAATAACCAAGAATAAAATGTTCACTGAACTACATGCTATCTTGTCCCTTAAAAGTAAAATAACAGTTCTTAGAGCAAACAATTCAGATTACTTAACATTCAAATTTTTATCATTTCAAATCAGTCTTACAGAGAAAACCCTGACCTTATCTGCACAATACTGATTTAAGTAATCAATTCAGTAGACCATTCTCATAAGTAGGTTGTTTTGTTCCCCATTCCATTGATGGCTTACTTACGTGTCCATTCATTTCAAAACAGTTGACTCCAGAAGTTCATTTAGTTAACCTGCAAATGTGAGAGACAGCTTCAAGGTACAATTCAGGACTTAATACAATTAATTAATCATTGAAATAATGGAGTTGTCCACTAAGTATCAATTAACCTCCTTCTTTTTAAGAAATGTTCCATCTCTCCCTCAAAACATCAATTTAAAATGAGTGTATTTAAGTCACCTTTAAGACACCATTTAAATTGATCATTAACTCAGAAGAGGTGAGTTCTCTCACAGACTGAAGGAAAGGTTGATTTAACAAGTACAGTGCTATAATTTTTGTCTAAGTTTTGCTCTAAAACACAATAATCATTCCACATTTAGTTACTGTTATTTAGGTGTTTGGAGAGTAAGAATTGGGCTGAAATATAAATGACAGAATCCCAAAGTGAGCCTAGGGATTTTCATTGTTTAATAGGAAATACAGATGTGATAGAAATAGGAAATACAAAATTCACATCATGATAAGGAGACAATTCTGAGTATATTTTTGACTGCTAAATTGACTGAAATCAGATGCTATTTTCCAGATTATTCTAGCCCTGGCTTCTTTGTTCCCAACATTTGTGTGTGTGTGTGTGTGTGTGTGTGTGTGTGTGTGTTTGTGTGTGTGTATGAGTGTGCCTGTATGCTTTTGCTTGTGACAAAAGTAGAGACAATTTTCTTCAGTCATAGAATATTTGAGAGAACAAATTGATTTGAAGCCCCTAAAGATATTAAATAATGATAAATAGAGAAAGAAAAGAAAATATAGGTTGAGGGACATTTTTGTACTATGAACAAGTCAGATGCATTATTTGGGTCAATTTCTGTTTTTTAAATAATCAAGAAAAGAAAAAGAACTAATTTCATTAAAGGTTGACCTTTTATAGTGTTCACTTGAAAACAGATCGTTTGTATCTTATTAAAATTGGCAGTTTCTCTGATGACAAGGTAAGTGGGAAGATTTCTTCTCTTTGTCCCATAGTCTTTCAGTTTATTACGTGATGCTGATGACAAGCATCTTTCTCAGATTGCAGCTAGCAAGCTTGAGCATCACCTGCCAGAAGTGATTAATACCAATCAAATAGAGTTTGTTCAGTTGGAAAGACTGGCAGAAAACATTTATCATCTTCTCAAGGAATTAGAGTTCCAGATTGGCTCTGTGCTTGAGATAAACAGGATATAAATGCATTCGCTCCAGTGTTCACCTAGTTATCAGAGATATGGAGACTATTTTCCCTAAGAAAGTTACTGTTCCCTTGTGTATATATACCATGTTTTCTTGATCCATTCATCTACAGAGTGGCATCTGGGTTGGTTCCATATCTTAGCTATAGTAAATAGTGCTTCAATAAACATAGTCGTGCTGGTAGCTTTAGTGTGGTCTTGTTTGTAAACATTTGGGTAAATGCCCAAAAGTGGGATTGCTGGGTCATAGGGGAGCTCTATGTGTAGTCTTTTGAGGAAAATACTACTTTCCAAAGTGGTTGTGAAGTTGCAGAGTACAGTATGTTCACAAAAAATAAAAATAAAAAATAAAATAAAAAAATAAATTTACTTCTGCCTTAACTATAAATCCATCCTCTAGAGTTTCCACAAATTTATTTGAGCAAGTATTAAAAAATCTTTATTATTACTGTAAAAAAATATTCAAAAAAAAGAAAGTTACTGTTCCCAACCTTTCCAATGGCCTTCATATTTAAATAATAAACATTCAAAATCTTACAGTAATAATTCTAGCTATGTTTTATATGCAGGGATAAACCAAATAATAAACTCTTGATAAAATATCATGCTTGAGTATTGAGTGTTCTGCTCAGAAAAGGCCATATAAATGGAATACACTTGTTCTACTTAACTAACTTGTTAAAGAACTCATTTCTGTTTCCCTAGACTTAAATTTTACTTTAAAATAAATTCACTTCACTATTTTTGGATTTTACCAAGAAGATTTTAGTAGCTGTCTTGTCAGTACCACCAACTAGCCTGCTTCAAGGAGGTGAAGTTGGGAAAGATCCAAAGAAGACCAATGAAAGAAAAGAAAGGAACAAGAATGTGACTTTTGCTACTCTCTGTTTTAAAATGGATGTATGTGGATAGAATTTACACATAATAGAATTCATCCACTTCAAATATGTACTTCAGGATAGACATGCTAGTGACTAGGGAGGTGATGATTAGGAGGACTGTCTTTTGAGGTCTGTTTGCACAAAAAGTTAGCAAGAACCCATCAAAGCAAACAAGCTGGGAATGGTAGGTGACATCTGTCATGCCAGCTAAGTAATCAAAGAATTGCAATCTAAGACTGGCTCTGGCAAGAAGCATCAGACTCTATTTGAAAGAAAATAACTAAAGCCAAAAAGGTTAGAGGGTATAACAAAGGTGCTAGAGCAGCTGCCTAGGCAGTTGGAATCCCTGAGTTAAAGCAGTTGTACCACCAAAAGAATAGAAAAATAAAATCAAATACATTATAGTATATGATTTGCATTTTTAGTATAATGGAGATTATGCATAAGAACCACCATAATATAATTTTAGAACTATCATAACATCACAAAAGGAAATACAGGAAATTAGTTTATCAGTCATTCCCCTCTGTCTATTTGTATTAACCCACTTCCTGTCTATCCTGCTCTGTTGTGTGTGCATGCTATGTGAATGGACTTCTCAGCACTGTTAGTATCTTGTGCTCTCCTCTGGCTGCATCTTTTCTTTTCTGGGTTGCTCCATGTTAATAGATGTGTCAAGCTTCATTCCAACACTTACTGATCCCTCTGAATGGCTATGAGCTTTTACATATACGTATACCCCACAGTCATTGTTCCTAAGCCACATGCTCTTCCTAGTCCAAAGTCCTTAAAAACCTGTATTTCATCTTTCTTTATGTTCATCTTCTAGCCCAAACCTGACTACTTATATATTGTCACCCTGAAATCTAGGAAAATATAGTTTATCTTTCCCCAGACTGATGTTTTGGGAAACAAAATTAAGACTTTTCTCAGCACATTTACCTTTTATTTGTAAATGTTACACTACAGTGAAAAGCAATATCCAAACATCCCCTGTCACAATAATTCCAAATTTCCTGTTGCAATGTGTTGGGATTCCTCTCTACCAGGAAAAAATTCTGGAAATGCGAAGTAAGGGACATAAGAAGAGCATGCCACCATTATGCTTGTCTTATGCTTTTTCCTTCCTTCGTTAGAAAACACTTAGTCGTCAATTATGACACATGGCCACGACCACAAGGAGCTCATTCATTACTGGCCTCACAGTAAATTACCTCACAACTAACATATATGGGCTCAGTGATTGTATTCTCAGAGAGAAGAAGAAATGGAATTCTATTGAGACCAAGGGAACAGTGAGAGCAAGTTCTCTGAGGCATGAATAAGCTGGGTAAGAGAAGAGAAGAGAAGAGAAGAAAGCCCTGCCATTTTCTAATAGATAAAAGATGAAGGAAAGGGGGAAGGGAGAAGGATTCAAGTTGGGAAGTATTTAGTGTGTTGTGACATGGAACATCTTCTGAATCTACTGACATATTATTAATATCAGAAATGCTTTCACAGGGAGTCAATATAACTAAGGTTAATCTTGTAAAGCTTAAAAGATGACTTGGAGGAAGAAGAATACAAAGTGAATTTACTACAAATTACCAAAGGTGAATTTAAAAAAAAAGCCAATGAGAGCAAAAAATTTCAATTCAAGTTTTAATACAGAAACCTCATTAGCCAATTGGCTAATGAAAACATTTGTACAATGTGTTCACCATTAAGAGATATTGGTTTCTTAATGTGTATTCTGAAAGAAAAAATAGTTATGGTTTGAAGTAATGCAAGATATATATCTCCAGAACAAACAATCAATTGAGAAATATAAGCAAAAAATCCCTCTTTTACTGTTTGATGACAATAAAATGTAAACCTGTGTAAAAATTATTTTCCCTCAATATCTTTTTTTTTACTTAGTGTGTATAGCTTTAAGAAAACCAAACACAGCTGAAGGAGCTAGAAATCACTTCTATAACATAATTCTTCAACCTGGACACACAAAATAATGTTAAATTCTAGTTTATTTCCTTCCCATGAGCTTGTGGCAAGACCCATAAACAGTTTCCTAATAAGATTTTAGAAAAGAGACACAGGTAGGAAAGTGGAGGTGGAAGGTCAGAGTTAGTACTTCAAATACTTACTGAAAAGCATGTGTTGCCTGAAACATGTGTTAGCCAAAGTCAGAACCTTTATTAACTGCATTCTTTTCTTGTGGAGGGTAGGATGCAACTATAAATTATTTGGATAGGCCACAATCTCCCCCATTAATTTCCAAGGCTTTCATCCTCCTACACTGCAGTGTATTTCTTAATACAGCTCAAAAGACATCAAGTACCTCATCCAACCTATTTGCCAGCTCTAAATGGGATTTGACATTACGAGGTCAGCACTGCTTTTCCTCATAGATGACTAACAAATTTGCAGAGACACAAGTTCACTGTTCTCACATGGATCACTGAACAACAGACCAGTGGTTTTTGATTGTAACATTTAGGGTTTGGTTATTAAATGAAAGGAGAAACTCAGGCTGTGACAAATTGCTTGGCATATAAGTAATGATGCAGAGAGACACCTAGAAAGAAGGCCAAACTGGCTTCAGACTTCAAGAGAGAAATTTGGTCCATAATAATAAAGTTACTTTACTTTGTGAAACTTGGTGAAATTTTTAAAACAGAGTAATTTGAAATGTGATTTGTAGCTTTAACATACCATTCATTTACATAAAATTCTTTTTTTCAAATTATAAGGCTCTTCAGTTTTCCTCATCATTTCTACAAAAGTCATGTTCCTAGCATAAGAATAACTATTTACAACAGTCTGTTGTTTTATTATATACTAACCTTTTAAATTAAATTTAACAAGTTGGAAGCTTGGGAAAGTAATTGTGCCTTATTACTAAGAAATCAAGCAGGTAAAAACTCCATGGTAATCTCCAATGGGAAGTTTTCATAGTTTATGGTCTATGTCCACACCAAGTCAAATATTCAAATGAGAAAACCAGCCATGTGTTCCAATGTGCTTAAATACAGACAAGCTTTGACTTAGGACAAGAGATTAGGAAGAGCTTATTCACAGGAAAACTCCATAGTGACTGTTCGTGTCAAACAATTCTTCAACTTTTGCTCCCTGGCACAGATCAGCTAGAAAATGACTGGTCTGGACAGATGCATTTTCTTATTCATGCGTCCTCCATGGTAATTTCATCCTTTTCTTCACTCAGATAAGTTTTTTACGTTTAAAAATAGTAACTTCACCTCTCCTTCACCCCTCGCTTCCACTTCATTGCTCTACTCTCATCACCGCAGTTGGAAAATGTGTTTTCTATATCTTTGCTATCAACCTAAAAGCATTTTCCCCATTGAAAGCATGGATTCTCATAGAATCAATGTTACAATGCTTGTTGGCTAGAGGTGAAAAAGCCCTAACAAAATCCCTTAACCAATGCATTATTCATATACCAATTTAATAAAAATGTATTAAGAACATAGTAGATGCCAGTTCCTAGGAATAAGAAAAGCAAGAACCAAACAGGGTTTCCAGAAATGTCCTCTGCAATAGACAAGGACAGCTAAATAATACAGGACTGCTGGTGGACACTGTCGACTACAAAACATACTTTCAGTCCTTTACTTTTCTAAGGACAGCTTGTATTCTTCTGTTATGGACTACTTTTCCATAATGGTACGACTTTAGAACTCTAAGCTAGGGGTTCTTAAATAGAAGTCGTTTTTACTTACGGAAGATATTTAGCAATGACTACAGACATTGCTCATTAGTGCATATTGGGGGATGGGATCTAGTGTATACAGGCCAGGGATGCTATCAGATACCCTGAAATGCACAGCAAAGGAATCTGGTCCAAATGTTAATATTGTCTACATTGTACAAGTTAATCTCATTCCAGGTTAGTAACACGAGGCCTTTATGATGAACAGATTCAAGTATGTTATTATATTCTCTCAGGCAACTGCTATTGTTCCAGTTGGTTTAAAAGCACATTTTAATAAAAGCTTTCTTGTTCACCCTTTAGCCTTGAACAAAGGGATATATTGCTTTAATTATCACTAGCAATTACCTTGGATTCCTTGATTGTTTTATACAGAGATTAACATCAACACAAGTAAGCATGAAGAAACTCTTTTTGCAGAAAGGAAACCAAGTCCACAATAAGGGTGTACTTATGAATACAATCTTTCCTGCTTGTTTTAATCAGTTTTGCCAGTTTTCTTTTTATTTGCCTTCAATAAACAATCCTAAGAAATAATAATATTCCATCTTATTTATAAATTGTGATTAAAGGGTATACAATGGAGACAACTTTTAAAGTTTATGGAAGTGAAATTTAAGAAGATATTTGAGTTGAGGTCCAGTCAGTAAGATGAAAACTTGATAGAAGAGTATTTTTCAGACAGCTTGTAAATCCTGCAGAAAAGTCTGGAAATAAAGGATCAAAACTCAGACAAAACTCAGAGACTATTAATGAAGGAAGGAAGGAGAAGTTAGGGACTGAGAAGTAACCACTGTCCAGTCTTAAATCAGAAAATGTTGTAGAAAAAACAATTCTTTACACAAAAAATGTCCACATTGTATTCACTGGAATCTTGGAAAGACAATGCTTGCAGATGTAATTAGATTAAAACTTTTAAGCACTGGGGTTATCTGGATGGAGCCAGTGCAATCAAAATGATTATTTCAAGAGGGAGACAAAGGGTCACGTGAGAGAAGAGGTGTGACAGGAGAAGCACCTTCTGTAACAATGTGAAGTGTCACTAGAGGAAGGGACTATAAAGACAAAGAATGAAGATGAGCGCTCTTGGAATCAGACCAAAAAGCTGGTTCTCTCCGTAGACTGTAAAGACTGTAATGGAAAAATCCTCTATGCTCACGCCAGGCTCTGAAGACTGAGCTTCAGAATGTGTTTGGTATAAAGTTCATGCATTAGTTGTAATTTGTTGTATGCAATATGGAATTAATACATATATTAAATATTTGAATGAAATATTCAACAGGAAATGTGCATGTCACTGTTTTTATTTATCTGGAAATATGGTAAGCTCTTTGCTTTATAGTTTTTAGAGTACTGAAATAAGAATAACTTCACATATTCCTTGTAGTTTATATTTTGACTCTTTGTTAAAATCCTTTATTACAATTATATTTACAGCCCACAGGTTTGGAATCTGAAAAGCAAGTCACAGAGTATGGAGTAAGTTGTTTCTCAAATGTGCCTATCTTTTCCTTTCTCAATTTTACTTTCATATGGTCAGATTCAAGAATTTTGTCTTTTGCAAAATATTTTCAACATATAATTTTGATGTCATCAATATGAATACATTATATTAATGTATACATTATAAATCATTAAATTATAATTTGTTTTTGAAGGCTCCTTTGGAAGTTGTTCACTGAGGTCCATTTTAAACTGTCCTACTGCCTACTGTATTATAGCTGCTTCTATTCAGTTGCGTTATAAATGTGTCACTATGTCAGTGATGTGTACTTATAAGATCTTTCTCTTTATGGAGAAGCTTATATAGAAAATATTTTAAATGCTCCATGATTTACAGGGTCAACAGAATCCTTACATATTTTGAGTCTTGTTCAATAAAATATACACATGAAATATCTTTCCCTAAAACCATGCCTCTAAAGTTTAAGGCATCTTGGTTCTTTAAATTGAACTTTTAAAACAAAATCTGTGTTTATAACATGAGATAGATAAATGTTGTTTGAATGTAATAAGAATGACCTAAAAGGGTTTTGAAAAAAAAAAGCTTTTTTTTTTTTTGTAAAGGCTAAATAGTAAAGACTTTTTAGGGCCTCTTATGATTGTTCAAATCATCCATCAAAGCAAAGATTGCATTTGTGTTTTAATAAAACTTTATTTACAAGCATGCAATGTGAACATTTTTTTTTCCTGTTAGCAATCGTTGGCCTCTCTATTGTTCTCATTACATTTGATGGAGTTGAGAAGGAAAATGTATTTAATAGTGAGGAGAATATAGGTAAATAAGGGGGAATTTTCAAAAAATATATTAGAAAGCTGCAAACGTGTTTACCTACAGACATTTTTGTTTCTGTGGTTCCTTTTGGTTTGTTTCTCCTGTCCAGAAAGAATCGGCAAATACATAACACACAGAATCATTAAAAAAGTATAGACCAGGATAGGTTTATGAATTAATCATCAATTTGAAATAAATATATCTTTTCCTTCTCACTTCTCACAAAGTTTTGCTTGTATGGTTTAACTCTATATTTTAAAATGGCAAGTTCGGCTATTGCCATTCAACTAAGTAGGACTTCAGATTGAGTTTAAGTTTATTATTCATTTTATGGAAAATGAGAGACTACCATTTGCTGGCATTGTGCACAGCCCTCTTAGGAAGGAAGACAAGAAGGAGGGAAATAGGAAAGAGGGAATGAAGAAAAAAGAAAGAAAGGTAAGCAAGATGAAACAAAAGGGGGAAAAAGAAAGAACAGGTGAGCTATACTCCACTTCATCTCATTAGCCGTAAAACCCCAACATTCCTAAAATTCCCAATGGGTTCCTAGCTGAACAGAATATGGAAGATGTTGTTGGAACTCTCTGATAACTAAAAGACCAAAAAAAGCAGAGAAACAAAAGCAATGGTGGAATGATGTTTTAAGGATATGATTTATCCAGTCCTCTTAGGCTGCCATCTAAAAACAAGCTGAGTGATTATTGAGATCTATAAAAACAATCCCTAGAAGTATATACAAAAGTATTTAGTCTCAGTACTATCACATGAGAAATGATTTCACAAAATGAACTCACTCTCCATTTGTACATGAGACTAGAAAGTTGCTTTATTACCAATCTCAGCCAGCATAATGCCACCTCAAGTATAACTGTAAATACAATCAACGATTATATAATTATAAAATAAAAGTGTGATTCCTCTAAAAGGAAGTACAATGTGGAATAAAATTACTATTTAAAACAAAGGAAAGCAAGAAGGAAGTTTAATATATGTGTGCTCCCATGGAATGAGAGCTCTCATGCATTTAGCGTGAAATTGGTATTCTGCCATTAAAAAAGGAAGACATTTTCGAGAGACCTTTTCAAGTTACAAGGGGAGCTACTGAAAAGAAATTCTGAAGGGAGGAAAACAGATCATAACTGTTGCAAAGAGCCATTACATACCTTGTTATCGTCACCTGATTTTAAACACACATTCGTATCTGTCAATGAGTGAATTACAGAACTTTTACTGGAGGCAACCTCACAGGCAACCCTTAACAATTCGGAGGACCACAAGGTCAGAGGTCATCTTTCAATCAAAGCTTTGTTATTAACTTCTTATCAAGAGAAAGTTTAGAGATAAGTTTTGATTCAAGGGCATTTTGATATATAACACTATATTTTTTTGACATCCTTAGTGCATGCACACATACACACACACATACACACATGGAATGTACATGTAAACAAGAATAAAAGAACCTTGAGAAGTTATATTAGTAAATTAATTTAGAGAGTACATTCTATATCCTTCTATTTCTTTGTGTTTCTAGAATGTTGCCTTCAATATAGGAAATAAAAACATATGAAATATTAGATGAAAGATATAACTCTGTTATTCCTTCTTCATTAGGCAGATTTTTATTTCTCACTGAATATCATATGTTTATTATTAAAACAATTATATTTTCTAAGTATTTAAATATAGAAAATAACAATAATTACAAATGGTTTAAATTACTATTCACATATTAAAACCTACAAAGTTTTATCAATTTTTCACTGACTGTATTTGTTCAGGACAAATGTCAAATTGATTAATGTACTGAACATCTATTGTAATTTATTGCACAGCTCTGAAGAGCAGAATGTGGAAGTTGACAAATTGGGAATAAATTTTGTAAGAAGACCAATGTTATAAATTACACTATTACAAGTCACAACGTATCAATGTTTTAAAAATTATTGTTGAAGGGTAATGTCTAAAAAACTCTTTTAGACATGAGAAGTTGATGATACTTCTTCCTCTGAAGTAGAAGTCAAATATAATAGTTTACATGTCTCATTAGACATACAGGCCAAACTAAATAGGTACATACAGACATAAGAATTGCACCTAACTTCTATGTCTCTACCCCAAAATTTGATTGTACTGCTATGATTCTTTAGAATCATGGAACTTTTGTAGATTTGTAAAGAAGATCATAAAACATTATAAAAGATGAAATCTATAAATGAAACAGATAATTATAAATTTGACTCTGGGAAACAATTTATATTATTATAATTTACATTTAAATTATAACAATTTAAACTGTATGAATTTCCATTCTGAAAGGAGCTAGAAAGTAATAAAATTCAGTAAATAATTTTATCTCTGCAATTTTTTGTTCAAAGGGAATTATAAAGCTCAAGATTTAAATGATTTAATAAAATTATTATGTAGCCATAGAGTAGGTAAAATAAGTTTTTCTTTTTTTCAGTATGTATATTATTTTTTTATTTTTTATTGTGGAAATAATGTGCAGAGGGGTAACAATTACATGGGCAAGATAATGAGTTCATTTCTTATCAAGCATTCTAGCCTCCTCCTTTGTTTCCCTTTCCCATCCCTTTCCATCCTCCCCCCCCCATAAGTTTTTCTTGTAAACTCAGAATGAATAACTTAAATGACATTGGAAAATCTCACAGTTTAATTTATAAATATATGTTTCTTGTCTTTGACTTTGAGAAGAACTAATGAGTCATCACAGCATAGACCTGGTCTACTCTAGAATTTATTTAATATCTGTCCTTCACCATTATAGTTCCACCCTTCTGATATATGACAACTTTCCTACATTGTTGATTGTAATAACATCTTTTATATAGTACATTTAATTTCAAATAAAGTGAAGCCTTTTATCCATTTAACTGAATATTAGAAAGTATAGTTAAAAACAAGGCAGGATTTCCTGCAATTAGTAGGGCTTTAAGAAATGAGTTCTACTAACTCTAAAGTGAATTACAAAAAGGAAGAAAACTTGTTTATAGGTGTTGAGATTTGATGAAATATATGCTAACAGAATAAATGGTATATATATATATATATATATGTTCATTAATTTCATAAATAAATAGCTTATATCCAGGAAAATAGATCATTCTCTCCCTTTCATATTTATTATTGGTATATAAAAATAAGATGATGAAACTATGTAGGATATCTAATCACCACATTTTTTCTTAATTTAGTTATTATGAACAAAGATGGAATAAATATGCGATGGAGAGAACCTATAAACACAGAACCTTGGCTCGTTACATTCACCAACCTTCACAGAAAACCATTCTTTATGACCACAATAAACAACCTAAAAAGTTAGTCTATTCAGAATATTATCTTCCCCTTGAAAACAGTAGAGATTTTAGGCAGAGACAACATGCCTGATCTCAGTTTTCCTAATTTTTGTACCCATGTCTACATGAAGATCAACCAGATAAAGTCAAATGTAGATCCCTAACCAATACTATAGGATGTTGTCCTTTTAATTATTCTACAGCTTCTTCTTACCAGCAGCCTCCAAACAGAAAATAAATAAAGTCCACATTTTTATTGGCTCTAAAGCTTTCTTTCTTCTCTGCCAGACTTTCAGTCTTTCAAAATGCAAATGATAGCTAACTTCTTTGCTCTAGCAAGCTCACAATAAATCTTTTTTGATTGAATTTCATTTATTTCCCCAGCACTTATAGTCAAATATACTTTTACAGTTATACTACATTACAAATTTGTGTTAAGACACATTGAATCCATGTTGGATTTCCTGAAAAGAAATTCATGAAACAATGACATGAAGATAATACTAGAAAGTAGTACATGACCACAAGGAATATAAATAATGTTAATTTAATTTAAAGAGTAAATATAAACTGTATATGGTATCCTGATCTATTTTAATATTTATGCACATTTATTATTTAGAAAATTAATGAATCTAATTCCTTCCTAAACACTTTATGCACTGTAGATATAACTAAGTTAGATTAGGAGCAACTAGTAATTATTAGAAGTATTCTGGGTTACTTATATAAAACTACATACATCAAATTTCAATAAATAAATTTATGAAATTTTCAACAAATTTGTTTTCAAACACAATGAAATAAATTTTAATTTATTTTGAAGTGGCTTATCCTAATTGAAGTTTTTAAGCAAAAAATAGAGGTCATGGACCAAATTTAACTTTCAGGTTTAATCTCCTTCCAAAGGTTCTTCACATATTTAAATGTAAATGCACAGAAAAATATAAAATTAAATCACTATGAATGATTAAACATATTATTCAAGTTAGGATTCCTTGATGACCTATAATTTTCACTTGCTAATATCAAGTTATTTCCTTTTGACATGTCAGTTTCACACAATTTTGATATTTATTGAAGAAATACTGATTTCATTTATCATAAAATGATGGATACTAGTCAAAAATCATAATAAATATATCCATTTGTCTTGGAAATTTTTGAAGAACAATATCATTTTCAAAATTGAGTGCCAAGACAGGACTGTTGCACACCTAAAGATATTCTGACCCATATTTCCTTTCTTCTGTGTTTGCCTCAGAACTCAGACATTTCTTATTGCCACTGGAAATACTGGGAGACAATGATGTCACTAATCTTTGAGCCATGAAATAAGAATCCAAGAAATAAATGTCAAGTGAGAGTCTTTCAGGGGAGGGTAATGAATTCAACAATTCCCTAGAGAAGAATGTGCAGATCAATACTCTGCACCAGTTGAGTTCCATAAAATGGTGGTATTCAAGATTTTTTTCTTTTCAGATTTCAAGTATTCAAGAGGCTTTCTTTGGGCCACCGTGATATTTCAGATTTACCTCTCTTGTAATAAAACAATGCTATGTAATGGCTTTAAATAATTTGGGATATTAAGAAGATCTAGTTTAGAGTAGACTTACTCAAGAACTGACCTTCCTTAACATATTGCAAATGGAATCAAGTGCTATTTAGTAGCATTTCTATATCAGAGCTGCTATGGCAGTGGTTTTCAAAAATGAATGTGAATAGTCCTCTGTTTCCCTATGGAGCTCTCATAAGTGCATTTATGACAACTTTGGAAATAATTAGAATGGAATATGTGGCATAGGCAAGATGAGTAGATGTGATAAAATGACTACCACACAACTGAGTTTGATTTTGCTTCCCTGTTGTCTCTCTCATCTTTATACTCACACTATATGAAATATATGAGAGTTAGTTTCAGTGTCTTAGACATATGACATTGCTCTATAGGAAAGTGACACTTAAATTACAAGTAGATATTCGTATTCTTGTGAAAATTAAGTTACATTAAAATAACAAGTCAGGGCTGGGAAGATGGCTCAGTGGTAGATTACTTGCCTTTGATGCCTGAGGCCCTGGGTTCAATTTCTCAGCACCACATAAGCAAAAAGAAAAAGCCAGAAGTGGTGCTATGGCTCAAGTGGTAGAGTGCTAGCCTTGAGCTGAAGAGCTGAGGGATAGCACCTAGGCCCAGAGTTCAGGCCCCACGACTGGACCCAAAAAAATAAAATAAAATAACAAGTCAGCCAAGATTATATCATTTAAACTGGATTCATATGTGCTGTTATGGTATTTTCTCAAAAAATTAAATAGAAAATGGAAATATATCACTGTTATTTTTTTAAATTATGCTTTCAAAATAATTTATACTTAAAAATTGCACATGTTCATGGATTATCATGGCATGCTTGGACAGAAGACTGTTATTTTAATGTTAAATAGATGAGACTGTAAATAAAACATTATAAGTATGTATGGAAGAACTCAGGTACAAGAGAACTATACTATCAGATATTAGTATTTTATCATAAAACTACATGCTATTTGTCCATTGAGAAAGATCCATATTCAAACTCTCCTCTTAAAGCCTACTTTATTTCTCTCTAGAAGTTCAGACAGCTATTAATTACATAAAATTTTTTAAAATAACAAACTATAACTAATGCTGATAAAATATCATAATCCTTTGATGTTTTTCAATTGCTAAATGTACTCACTTTCATTTATTGCTTTATTTATTGTTTTGACACCTAAATCCTCAATATGTTATTATCATATATGTCACAAAAATACACATGAAGAGTAGAAGATTCCAAGAATAGAGAGGTTTTTTGTTTTAATTTAAAATTCTAGTGTAAGCTTTTAACAAAAAAGGAAGAGGGAGGGGAGGGAAAAAGGAGGAAGAGAAGGATTAAAAACATCCAGCTAAGGGACTTCTTTAGAGGTACTGGGGGTATGCCTTAAGAATTGGAAATGATGTTGGTAATGTAATGGTCTGTGTAACCTCAGGAGCTGTCAAATCCTAGACTGCACAAGACTAATAGCTCTTTTATAAAGAGTTTCTTTTAGCATGGCTCCCCAAACTCAAAGGCACAGAACACTAGCTATTTAAGGGCAAAGTGATAAAGACTCACTTACTTAGGTTGATAAGCTTTCTCAGGAGTAGCATTTTGATTCTGAAACAAGTCACAGAACTCATTAGCAGAGCCAATAGCAACGATAATAGACTATGACTATCTTTAATTGTCCTTCTGTTGTGTTATGCATTTAAAGGCCGCATTTAAAATGAAAGCTTTGTCAGTGATTTAATGGCAGGATTTGAGTTTTAAAGTAAGATAATCTCACACCTATAACAAGATCAGTTCTGCATTACACACATGTCCTGGATCACCTTGAGAAATCTTTGTTGACCACATTAAACACAAACTGTAAGGTACTGATTTTGTAAAATAATAGTTGGAATGTGCTTATCGTGTAGCATGCAAAAGCATTAACTTTATGCCTCATGAAATATAAAATAGCATGCTAGCTACAAACCTGGTACTTACTTCAAATAGCAATCTAGTGTTTAAAACATCGAAATGTTTTAAATAGGCTCTATCAGTGTATCTTGCAGAGGTTTAAGGCTGTCAGTATGATGCAGAGAAATGCTTCAGCATCCTTGGAAGACTATATAAAGTTTAAATAAGCATGTTCACTGTGATAATATAATTTTTATACTTAAAAGTACAGTTTTGATTTTAATAGAAGCTCTTGAAATTAAGCTCATAAATAGACCTATATTACTTCACACATTACTGATTCACAAGGTAATAAGTGGTGTCTTGGTGGTGGAAAGGTTTGCTATTAAATCAGGAAAAGTTCAAATTTTAAATGCATGTAAACAGACTTCCAAGAGGAAGGAAAAATGTGTTTGGGCTCAGAGAACTGTATACAAAAGTAACCCTCTCTATGACTGTAAGGAATTTAGATTGCTCATGTTGAACTTGTACAGTGAAATCCATGTAAGTTACCTTTACTTGGAGAATACTGTAGCTGAAATTGTATATCCCATTTGGGGTTTCGCATCTTTAGAATCCTCTGTCTGTCATGTGAGGAGTAAGGATTAATGTCAAATTGTATTTAATATTAACTTATTTAAACTGTCCTTATGAGAATGTAGTCCATTCAATATCCTTATAATTTACATGTGTGTTTATTCTAGGTATTTCAATTTATATATGCTAGAAAATTAAAATTAGTGAAAAAATCAAGAAAAAGCTGCCAGCAGTTCATCATCTCTGTATCAAGCAATGTGATTAGAAATGATAGAGTTTTGGTACTAGGAAACTTTGCAAACCAGCCTTCTGTAATGCCTTTCTCCTTAGTTCTAATCCACTAAAAGGAGGCTACCAAACCAGAACTTCACATCAGTAACAGCCCAAATGATACTTGGTGACAGTAAAAGAGGCAGAACTCTAGTGCATCTCTCTGTTGCTTTGATTTTTCAGAAGTCGATACCTCCTCTCTCTCTCCCTCTCCTCTTTCTCTCTGTCCCTTCTCCTCCTCCTCCCTCTCTCACTCACCTCTACCTCTCCCCTCCCTCTCTCTCTCTTTCATCTCTCCATCTCTCCTTTCTTTCCCTCTCTCCCTCCTCCTCCTCATGTCCCTCTTCTCTGTCTTTATCCCACTGGTCCTCTTTTTCTCTTTCCGCTTACATTTTCTAACATCACCTCCACATTTTTCCTTTGGGCAATTTTTGAGGAATTAGACAATAATCAGCCTTATGAAATGTGAGAGTAAAACAACCCAGACACTTCTCTCTCCCCTTCTGTCTTTGCATGCTACAATTTAAAAATTATTAGATGGAAGAGGTGAGGCTAATCAAGATGCATTTTACACGTAAATTGGTATGTTGAATTGAAACTCTTTTGTACAACAATGCATGAATAAAACAAGGCTCTACACTATATAAAATACTTCCATCCAGTTGGTTGTTGTTCATAGCACCCAAGGAATGCATACTTGAATCTTGAATGGCAGAAGTGAGCAGAACATTCCAATCTCTGCTACAGTCTGCTTAATGTTCCATTCAGCAGCTAGCTTCATGTTTGTAGTCTCTGGAGAATTCTTCAAGATGAAGTTAATATGTGTTAGCTGATCATGGCTCAGAATTAATTCATATTGACCTTGACAAGCAATGCTGCCTCTCTGTTTCCACACTACAAAGTGGCAATATAAATATTTGGTTGCTTAACAAAGGGTAGAGGACCAGAATCTTAACCTAAACTTAGTGGCATTCTTGAAGGCATTTCATTTGCAAACAGCAAATGAAAAGACACAGTGTAAAGTAAAAGGATATCATGTTCTGTATGCTCCGAGCCACAGCTGGCTGTCAGGAGCAGCTGAGCTGTCCTTGGAAATCATATCTAAACCTTTCTGTAACATACTATTTTTTCCTATTCTCCTCTAGGTGTTGTTATCGGGAACGCTTTCCAATATACTTCCTGCTGTCAATTTACAGAGAGCTTATTTAAAACAATAACTTTCAAGGAAGGGAAAACAATTTATGGACTCCTTTTGAAATAAACAGCAACCTCAGCGATGATTGAAGAACAGATTATACATTACAACATTCATTACAGACTTCTAGAAGTGGAGCTGATCTCAGCATTAGCTTTCAAGGCATGGATATAGTGATATACAGAAATATTTTTTTGGCTGTGATGGTTTTGGAAAGTAATTTTAGTCCATCTTTCTATGGTTTGAATATGAGATATGTCCAAATCCTGTGTTAAAGCTCAGGTCTTCAGGTAGTGGTACTTCTTTTGGAATTTCTTGCTATATTCAGAAGTGGGGCCTCACTAGAGATGAGAGTTAATATGTGAAAGTCCTGGGTATTTTATCCCTTGTCCCTTTGTCTCCCCTCTCTCTGCTTCCTTTCCACCATGAGGAGATAACAGTTGTTGCTTAGATGAATCTAAGGGGGCAAACAACCTTGAATTGAGGTTTCTAGAATCAAGAGCTATAAACAAATATTCCCACATTTACATAGCTTCTGTCAAGTATTCATCACTCCCACAAAAATAAACAAATAAATAAATACTTTTATGAAACTGACAATCTGTGAAGTGTGATGTGATCCATGTCCTACGACTTACCTTAGCAGTGAAATAATCAATGGAACTAGCTTGGGTTGGACTTGAAGATAATGTATTTAAAACCATTTTAGGAAGACAGAGACAGTCTGAGCTTAAGCAGAGGAGGGAAATCATTCTATTAATTACTTCATATATTCATTATTTCACTCAAGTGTTATAAAGATGAATCTGTATATTTGGCACTTGTGCTGGACACATTGCTAGTACAACTATAAAGAAAAAGGTACTGTCCTTTTTCTCTGATAAGATAGAGACTTCTAAATATGTTTTAATATGGAGTAACAAGAGCTACAGATAAAATTCAATATGCTTAGGCAAGCATAGGAGAGGGATAACATGGAGAAAACAGCAAATGAAAAGACCTAGGGTTTAAAGGAGAGGATAACATGCTATTCTTAGTGACCTAAAACTGTTTAAGCATGTCTACAGGATAGAATTTGAGGAAGGACAAGATGAGCAAAGAAGCAAACAGGCACAACAATAATGTGATGTATCTTGTAGATGATGATGTCAGGAGTTTAGAGCCTACAGAAAAAATTGGGAGATTTTAAACAGGAAGATATGATCAGATTTGCCTTTCAGAAGTATCAGTATAAAACTCTGATAGAGCTGGGCTCACAGGGCATGGTCTGTGGTAGCTTTTGCCACTGGCAATCATGATATCATCAAGGCTGCCTACACCTTGATCTCTCTGTGCCTGGGGAGATTTAATGATACAGTTCTGGCCCTGACACTTGTTATTTATAGGATGCAAACGAGTAACATCAAAAGTTTTAACCAATACAGCATATAACAACATGAAAATTATTGGGAATAGTTCACTATTTTCTAAAATACACTAATAATATAAATCATGATATGCTTAACTTAGACCTCTCACTCTGTAGAACTATTTTGTGATTAGGTTATCAGAGAGTAACTCTACTCTGAGCATAGACTATAAATTAGTAAATGATGATGTTATCCCCTTTCCATTCATATTTTCATATGAATTTGTTCAAACGTACCTGAAGTAATGTTACTATAATATACTGAGATTTGTCAAAGGTTGTTGAAAACACTATTTCTTTTAGATAACAGAGGTTAAAAATGATATACTTTCTTAGAGATGCTTTCCCAAAAGCATCAGTAAAATATCTTGAGTTAAATTGGTGTTTTTGTCCCTGAATAAGTTCTAAAGATTTTCTGGGGTTAGAGTACTGGTATCAGACATAATCAGATACGCTGTCTAACTTATTGCTGAAGGTTGCAGGCCTCTATTCTGATTTATCTTTTTTAAAAATAGATACTAGCAGTCTTACACCAAACATTAATGTTTCATCTCTCATCTCCTGGAATAGTTGGTCTTTTTATTGGTCATTTTTAATAAGAAGCCTTTTCAGGATCTATCTGCCCTGATGATGCTAAGCAAGCAAATCAAGACTGGACAAACAAGATGATCCATGCTTCCCAAGAATCATAACCTTTTCAAGAATCATTTTTATAAACTTACTATAGAATTAGAGAAATAAAACTTGATGAAATACATAAAAAGATACTTGTTGATATTAACAAAATAATCCCTTAAAATATACATATGTAGTATGTATATGTAGTGTGTATATGTGTGTGAGCTCACATTCTATAATAGAACACTTTGAGATATCTAACTTATAAATAGAAAAAAATACTTACTTTACAGGTTTTTCAAGATTGGACAGGTGCTGTAGGCTCAGACTCAGATGAGATGGAGGGAACCCACATAGAAGAAGCAGATATTTCTTTTCTATCTTAAGAGAATGCATTGTTAACACATATTTCAGTATCTTTAGAAACTTCAAGTGGTAGGGAGACATAGCTGGGCTGAACATGGCCATATAGGGGGCTGATTATTCCCTGTAACAATCTGTCATCATTCTTCATTGCTGCTTTCTATTGTAGATATCACAACCATATGAACAAAAAGTATGATATTATATGGAAGCCTGAAATTTAACCTAAAATCCAAGAAATCACAAATGTTAAGTTCAATATAACTTGCTGCCAATCAGGAGATCAACACCCACAGAAAATGGGAGAATTCATGAACATTAAACAATAGGTTGTAGCAGGAATGGACAAAAGGAATATATTATGGCGCCTTGCCTTTTGTACATCGCTCTTTTCACTACATCTTGGGTACCCAGAAGTGTTCTCTTGTTATTGTTTACCCTTTGAGGTATTTACCAGCCAGTTTTTCCTCAGTCCTAGGGCTTGACCTCTGGGGCTAGGTACTGTCTCTGAGCTTCTTTCGCTGAAAGCTAACTCTCTACCATTTGAGCCACAGCACCATTTCTGGCTGTTTCTGTGTATGTGGTACTGAGGAATGGAACTCAGGGCTTTATGCATGTTAGGCAAGCACTCGAACACTAAGACACATTCCCAGACCTACCAGCCCTTTTCTGAACAGTCTCTGACATTAGTATTCTTAGTGATATTTATTAAAGTTTAGTTCAAAAGTTTTATAATCAGTTAGCAACAGAGGGAAGAAAAGAAGAGAACAATCCAGGACACATACTCTTCTCTTTAAACAGTAATGCTGTTAGGAATGTTTAAATGATTAAAAGAAGTGTTACCATTGATATCAGTAGAGGGAACCTTGCAAAAATCTAATGTATATACTAAATAACTTTATGTTTGGTATTCAGTCAGACATTTTGTAAACATCATAAACTATTCAACTAACAGAAGACATGCTTAGGGAAAATGTACATACACTTCAAAAGCAGAGATTACACATTTCCTTGTCTGTAAGTAATAATTGTAGGTACAGTCAGCTATTCCAGGGCTAACAATCAGGGAACTGCTTACCTGGCTAGAGATGCCCAGACAATAGAAAACTTCCCAATACACTAAAGCATATTTCCTGAGGGAATATATTTAATTACAGTACCAGTAAAATCAATGGATATTCAAGTTATTTCTCCAGAGAGTTCAACATTTATTCAACATTTACACAAGAAGAACTTAGAAATCCTTTACTGTCTTATGCTCTGAGCCACAGTTAATTGCAGTTGGACCTTTTTTAAAAAAATTTAATATATTTTTAATTATAGTCATGAAAATGGAACCCAAACATTTTAACATAGCAATGTTAAACTCATAAAGCTGCCTTCCTTTGAAGCATTTAATTTTAGTTAAATTTTCCTTTTGCTGTCAAAAGGACTTTCAATAAATCTACAAATATTTCATCAAAGAAAAATCTCCAAACTTAACCTCTTCCTCTTCGCAATATATCCCTTGCCAAAAATTTTCAACTTTCAAGAAAAAGTTTGTAGGATAGGTAAAAGGAGACAGAAACAGAGACAGGGAGAGATGGACAAATAGAGACAAAGAGAGAGACTGCGACAGGAGACAGAGTACTAGTAGTTTACATACAAAAACTGGGGATTTTTCCAATAGCATTAAAATTTGAAACTACTTTTTTTTTCAAACTTGAAGCATTCAATTATTTGGCAAACTACAACTAGATTTCTTAAAGCAGAATTGTTAGAGTACAAACTTTTGAACACTAAGCCAGAACCCTTAGCTGGATTTATAAATAAAAATAGCTTAAATGCTTGTGATTCATGTTAGCCCAATTTCAATGTCTTTGTGAAGTCTTTCCCAATTCCTGTCTTCACAGCTGCTTAATGATGTTCAGCTCATTGTAATGGTTCAGAGCAAGGAGTTCCGTCAGATTGCTGTCAGAAGCCCTGTTGTACTTTCTAATATAGTTTACACTCCTAATATAGTATAGTTTCATGTGGCTTGCAACATCTCTTTTACAGCCTATTTGCCTATGCACAAAGTAATATTAGCATGTAATCTAAAGAGTTGCCTTAAAATTAGATGAAGTAATTCCTATAAAGTAATAATCAGGGTGGTACTATATAGACCACTTAATAGCACTAGCATCCATGATAATGACCATTAAGTCAGAATTGTCATTAAGTAAGAATTTTGTCCTTCTTAGCAAGAACAAAATAAATCATTACTTCTTTTATTATATATTTTTTACAGAGGGGTTATAGTTACATGAGTAAGGTAATGAGTACATTTCCTATGGAGTATTGTTACCTCCTCCCTTTTATTCTCCCTACCATTCCACCCCTCCTCCCCAACTCATTTCTTCTTGAATGAGAGTAACTTGTATGCCCAATCTTTGCATCAGGATGTAAAAATACACTTTCTTTTGTAATGGGCTCATTTCACCTATCTAATCCAAAAAAAAGTTTCTCTGTAGTATCTAGTTAAATCCCCCAATGCTCCAATATTCATGCTTATAAATTACCACAAGATAGAATCAATGGCCCTAACACCCAATCATGGTGACCTGCAGAGATAAGATTTCAATTACTTATTTTTGGTTTTATTGGCATTCTATTCGTAGTAGAAGGCATAGATGATAAAGGAAAAACAAAATTTTGAAAACTGGAAGACTTTTGTTTGAACACTTGATTTGCCACTGATTACCTGTATTAATCTGAAGAAGAAATTAATCATTTTCTGTGTAAAGGGTTTTCTTCTGTAAAGCTAGGTTAATCATATCCAGCTCACAGGGTTATTGTAAGGATAAGTCAGTAATAAGAGCAGGGCTAGTTCATAATGACTTTAATAAATGGCAGCTATTAACATTTTTATTCTGCTTTAGTTGAAATAAATATAAATCCATAAAAATAGGGAGAATTACATTTTAAAACCTACATTTATTCATAATGAAAATTAGTCATAAAAAGGGAAAATTAAGATTTTTTCTTACAAGGTATTTCCAACAACAATAAAAAAAACTACATCAAGAGAGGGTGATATAATTTCTCCAAGGGTTTATTAAGGGCAAGAGAAGAATAAATAAAATTACCAGTCTCTCAACAGTTATAACTGTTGAAGTTTCTCCTCTTTCTTCTCCTTTAATAATGTTTGAACCATAAAAAAGTTTCTATTCCATAACATCAAATAAAAAGGTCTTTTTAAAGTATGATAGATTTTAGGCATACAAAAAAAAACAGTAGGTAATAAAATAAATCCACTTTACCCAGCATCCCAACCTAACTACTACCATGCTACCTAATCAATTGAGCCTCTTTCATAGCATGTGTACCATTGTCATCTCTATTTTCTTTCCATTCAACATTAAAACAACTGCTGTGGTGGAATAGAGGTAATCTTCATGATGTTTAAGTAAAAGCTCTAGGGACTTTACTGGCTTATAAGCTATCTTCATCTTTATTTCTGTAATTAAGTTTGAAAACAAAAATATAATTGAAGATTGTAGCTTAAGAATTGTAAGCCTGAAATCCCACTTTTGGGCATTTACCCAAATGTTTACAAACAAGACCACACTAAAGCTACCAGCACAACTATGTTTATTGCAGCTTTATTTACCATAGCCCCTCAGTAGATGAATGGATCAAGAAAATGTGGTATATATATACAATGGAATTGTATGCCTCCATCAGAAAGACTTGGAAAAATTAATATTAAGTGAAGTAAGCCAGGCCCAAAGCAACATAGGTCCCATGGTTCCCCTTATTTGTAATAACTAGTATATGTCTGAGTCAAGCAGAAAAGGTCAGTTAAGTTAATGTTAGGGAAATGAACCCTAAGATATTTATTCAAATGTTTTTTTCTTTCATGCGATTGTTTCTAACACATTTATAAGATTATTTCTTTGTTGCTTTGTATGTCTTTCCCCCACAGTATAACCCCTCCTTTCACTGTATTTGATGTCGATATAATTTGTGGAGGGGAAGGGAAAAAACAAATCGTTTAAATAGGAATATAGGTGGACCCATTGCAACAATGAGACCTACAAGTCATTAGGTCAAGAACGAACTTTACAACTTTGGTGGGGGGGGGGGGGGGGGGGGGGGGGGGGGGGGGGGGGGGGGGGGGGGAGGAGGATGGGATGGGAAGGGGAAACAAAGGAGGAGGCTACAATGGTTGATAAGAAATGTACTCATTACCTTGCCCATGTAATTGTAACCCCTCTGTACAGTATTTTCACAATAAAAATAAAAGACTTGTAAGGCTGAGCATGGAAACAGACACACATAATCTTTCCTACTCCAATGCAAGAAGATCACAATCTGTGGAGTGACAAACTCTAAATTAAAAACAATAATTATATAAACATTGCTGGGGACATGAGTCAAGTGATAGAGAACCTGCCTAGCAAGCACAAAGACTTAAGTTCAAACGCTAGTAAAGCTAAGACAAAGGAATTATTCATACTACCTTGCCACTTTTCACAGTGCTTGTGTGTGCGTGTGTGTGTGTGTGTGTGTGGGTGTGCACGCACACACACATGTTTGTGCCACTCCTAAAACTTGAAGACTTGAAATTAGGGCACCATCCCTAGCTTTTTTTTTTTTTTAATACTTGTCCTCTGCCTTGAAACTCTGGGCCTGAGAACTGTCCCTAAGCTTTTTTGGTCAAGGCCAGCACCACTTGACGTACAACCTACTTCTGTCTTTTTCTGTTGGAGTTAAGAGTCTCGTGGACTTTCATGCCCAAACTAGCTTTGAACTGCCATCCTTAAATCTCAGTGTTTAGGATTATAGATGTGAGCCATAAGTGTCCTGCATCCCTAAGCTTTTGTGCTCAAAGTCAGACCACTACCACTTAATCATGACTCCACTTCTGGCTTTTTGGTGTCTTCAATTGGAGATAAAAAGTCTCATGGACTTTCTTGCTCAGGCTGACTTGGAACTGTAATCCCCAAATCTCAGCCTCTTGAGTAGCTAGGATTACAGCCAACAGGTACCAGCCCCTGTATTGCTTTTCAGGTTTTTATTTCCTCATTTTAAAATAAATAGTAGTATTGTTAGAACTATGATGTCACCAGAAAGCATTATTGTCAACTACAAATCACTCAGATAACATTTTTCTTTTGTGCTGGTAGAGAGAGTTGACTGAAGGACTTGCCTGGCTTTATTTGACTCATGCTCCACTATTTGGGTCACAACTCTAGGCAAGCTTTTTGCTGGTTATTTAGAGATAGAGTTTCAGATTTGTCTGCCCTGGCTGGCTTTGGATTCTCAGATCTCAATCTTTTGAGAAACTGTTTACAAGTGTATTGGAATGATAATCTAGTCAAACAAAGGAATCATATATGCCAGGCAGGCTGTGACTGCACATAGAAAAGTAAGTTTGGTTGGATCTTTGTGGTATATTGTAAGTTATATTGCACAATAACTATTGCTATACTTTTATTAAGCCTTTTCTATCTATTAAATCCTGGTTTGTATTCATGTATAGCTATTTTAGATGTTTGCCTCTCAGAACAAATTAGGAGTGACCTTGCACAGTCTATGACAATTCTTGAAAGCTTAATGCCTTTTCTAACCTTCAAAGAATATCCTCAGGGTTATTTTTTAAAAAATAATTGTTGAGATGTGTTTTTTTTAATGGAAAAGCTTTTAAATAACCTCTAGGGAAGATAGTGTTAAAGTGAAGTTTCTTGTAAAATGCATTTCTTGATTTGCAAGGCCAAATATTCTGTCATAATCAAAAAGGAAAAATTAAGGTATTTTAGCTTATATATGTTTTTTTTAATGCTTTGGTTTCAGTCAGGTGATTTCCTGTTCACAAAATGCAATTCTAACGGAAAATCGTGACACACATACCGAGACCGCAGTTAAGTTGTTTTTGAGTGGCTTGGAAACTTCTATAACCAGAGCTCAAGATGCTTATTAAAGAAGCATACTTCTCAGATTGACAAATAAAACTGTTCATGTCTCTTTAAAAATGTTTTATGGAGCCAGACAGACCATTTCTGTATCATGGATTATGTGCCCAATTCCATCAAGGAAGACTACACAAATAGCATAAAGAAAATATATTCAGTGTCAGAAACAATCATAATAAACACCAGGAATTTTATTCTCTGCAATCCTGGGATGAATGCAAAAACCAATTTTCTCTGTTTTTCTTGTTGGTAGAGGGGCTTAAACTCAGGGCCTTGCTCTCTTGTAGCTTTCTTTTTCATAGCTAGTATGCTACCACCTGATCCATGCCTCCAGTCATGCTTTTTGCTGGTTAGTTGGACATGAACTCTCAGGGCCTTGTGACCTAGGCTTCAAAATCTGAACTTCTAGAGCCTCCATTTCCTACGGCTTTTTGGAGAAGTGGAATGTATTGGAGTTTGAACTCATGCCCTTGTTCTTGCTCAGCTTGTTTGCTCAATGGGTACTCTAACAATTGACCCATACCTTTAGCCAGATAATTTTTTTATTTGCTTACAATTTTATGGCTATGTATTCAGTACTATAGCCTCCCAGCATTCCATCTTGCTACAAGACAAACACAAGTCTGATCATCTCAGAGTCAAAATGTGTGTCATTATATACATAGACAGAGCTCATTTCACACGGGATATCAACTACTTGAGAGAGAGTTCCAGACCTGACCTTTTTATATTTTTATGAATATATTTTTATCAATGTTTGTATATATAATCTATCTGTTCATCATATGAGAAGTTCTTTCTTCAAAATCCTTATTCTAGGACTGTACATGAGATATTCTGGAACAATACATCGAGTATGGCATGAACATGTACAACCTGGATAATGAAAGAATAATGCTTATGTATAAAGGACATTTGAATCATCTTCCTTGTTTTGGCTCTAAATCTTCCAATGGGCTTTTGGATGTGAGTCTGTGGTCTCAGTTTATCGGACTGCATCTATGAAGCTGGGTGCAAGGTTTCACCTCAGTAAAATGACTTAGAGATTTTTTAAATAAAAATTGAAGGTAAGTGAGGACTTGGAGATGGTTTGGGTGACTTCTATGTGCTCATGTGATGCAGAGGAATGGAAGAGGATAGAAGGGGAACCAAAGAAAGAAGGCACCAGTTATTTTCAATGTTTGTTTGCACTGCTATTCTAAAGTCCATATAACTTCCTGTCATGGATGTTTATTCATAACACCTTTGCCCATTCTGCTTAAGATATTATAAGTTGATTCTTTTTCTTTCCAAACCCATTGCCCTTTAAATTCTTTGAGGTATAAGGGCCTTGTGCTTGCTAGACAGACACTCTATGACAGTCTGTTTTCTTTTTTTGGGGGGGTCAGGTTGTGGGGCCTAAACTCTGTGCCTAGGGGCTGTCCCTCAGCTCTTCAGCTCAAGGCTAGCGCTCTACCACTTGAGCCACAGTGCCACTTCCAGCTTTTTTTCTTTTTGCTTATGTGGTGCTGAGGAATCCAACCCAGGGCCTCATGCATGCAAGGCAAGTGCTCTACCACTGAGCCACCTTCCCAGCCCTGACAGTCTGTTTTCTTAGCTATGCCCATACCCAGTCCAGTTTTTATCTAGTTATTTTTCTGATTAGGGTTATTTATTTTTATTCTGGGACTGACTAACCAAGATCTTCCTACCTATAGTCTACTGCTCAGTTCGGATCACAGACATGCCTTACCTTGCCTGGGTTAGTTTTTGAAATGTGTTCTCAATAACATTTTGCCTAGACTAGCCTTGAATGTCATGCTCCTCATCTCCCTGCCTCCCAATTCGTTGTGATTATAGATGTGAGATACTGTACCTTGGCTAAGTCTTAATATATTATGTGTGCTGTCTCAATCGTTACCATAATAGTTACAAGGCATCATTATGATTGTTGGCTTTGATTATTCCATAGAAATAGAAATTAGTATTGTTTGCAGCATCTTCATGGGTCTTACCTACTCACTCTAATTCATGTTTGAATTACTAGCCTTAGGGTAGAAATTTATTGTAAGACCTGGCTGGGGTTTATTCTTCCAAGAATCAGTAGCTATAATCATTCTATAAATGAATGATGTGAATACACATCAAGTCAAATTCCTCAGTCACAGTGGGAATTTCCTGACAGCTGGACATCATCAGAATAGGTCTGGTGATGAGAATATCTTGTGTCTCTGAGGCTGTCGATTGTACTATTGTTAGGTAGTTGTGATCTTTGAGTTTTTTTTTACATTAAAATTAGGATTCTTTGTCTAAAATTGGGAGACCAAAATTTCAGAAGAACATTTCCAGTGTTTTCAGAGAATGGAAAGTTTGTAGCATTTTTGTTATTGAAGTACTGTTTTCAGAGCCACGGCTCCCCCCCCCTGCCAAATTCTCCAGGGATTAGAACACAGTTATGATCTTCAATGTGACTTGAATGATCTGGTTGTATGTGATATAAAATGTAAGCTCTAAAATACAATGAATTAGAAGTGAAACAGTGTGAGCACTGTGACATTGGAAATTGTGCCTCAGGTGTGCCACCCCTTGTCTTAGACCTAAGGGCCTTCATATTGAATTACAAATATAACTTTCTTTCAAAGTGTTTTCATTTTTCAACAAACTATCAGTATAAAAATTCTGAGAAAATCATGTAACGCTTATGGAAAAAAATGTATCACAAATACCTAATGTAGGCACTGTCCTAATCAATAAACCATGCAGTACTGATAGCACAAGTAGAGAGGAACACATCAATGCAGCACTGTAAAAGATGGGAACCTTGTCCTTTCTGTTATCAAGGTGAGTCAGGATGCACGGCTAACAAAGCTTTTTTTAAAAAAATATTTTATTGAAAAGATGCTGTGCAGAGGGTTTACAGTTACATGAGTAAGGTAATGAGTACATTTCTTGTTGACTATTGTTACCCCCCTCCTTTTTTTCCTTACTATCCATTACCTGCCCTCCTTCCCTCCCCCTATTGAAGTTGTAGATATTATTTCCAACCTTATGTTTTGTGAGTATCACTGTTGCAATGGGCCTTCCTGTTTCCTTGATTTAGGATTTCATTATTTCCTTTCCCTTCTCCAAATTAGATAAATGCATATACAAGTTGCAGGGTACCAAAATCAAATGCAGAGAGAAGAGGGGAAGAACATACAAAAACCACTCTGTAAATCAGTATGGAGGTTCCTCAAAAGACTCCACATAGAGCTCTCTTATGACCCAGCAATCCCACTTTTGGGCATTTACACAAATAATCCAAACAAGGTCATAACAAAGTACCAGCACAGCCATGTTTATTGCAGCATTATTTACCATAGCTAAGATATGAAACCAACCCAGATGCCCCTCAGTAGATGAATGGTTCAATAAAATGTGAGATTATATGTATATGTATAAGTGTAAGTATGTATATACATACATATATTTGTATATACATACATACACATATATGTGTATGCATGCATATATATGTATATATATGCCTATATACATATAATGGAATTCCATTCCTCCATCAGAAAGAATGGCATTGCCTCTTTTGTTAGGAAATGGAAAGACTTGGAAAAAAATATATTGAGTGGAGTAATCCAGGCCCAAAGAAACATAGGTCCCATGGTTTCCATTGTTTGCAGTAGCTAGTACATGTCTAGGAAAAGCAAGGAAGGTCAAAGGCCATGTACATATGACCACATGAGGTAATGTTAAGCAAAATATACCCCAAGACAGGAACACAAGAGGTGCTTTTTTTTCTTTTCTTTTCTTTCTTGCTAGTGTTTTTAATGTATTTACAATGCACTATGTGATTCTTTTGTTTCTATTGTAGATTCTTCCCCCATGGTATAACCCCTGTTTTCACTGGATTTGGTGCCTGTGTTCTGCATCTTGTATATACACTTTTGCAATTTGGGGAGGGGAACGGATATTGCAGAACACTTAAATGGGGATGCAGACTGACCCATTATGATGGTGTACAGGACAGTATATTGAAAATTAATGTTACAATGTTGGGGGTTGAGGGGGTGATGAGTTGGGGAGGCAGGGACAGAAGTGATGGTAGGGGGAAAATAAAGGAGGAGGTAACAATGTTCATTATGAAATGTATTCATTACTCATGTAACTGTAACCCCTCTGTACAACATTTTTACAATAAAGAAACAAAAAATTCACATAATACATCAAAAACAACAGCAACAAAGAAACACTTCTTATATCCATATATTGGAGTTCATTTTGCATCGTCTTTTGAGCTTTTATGCTCATCTGATAAGATTATCCTAGACATATATTAGTTATCACAAATACAGGAAACCATAGAACATATATTTCTTTGGGTCTGGATTATTTCACTTAATATTATTTTTTTCTAAGTCTTCCCATTTCCTAAGAAATGGGTGGTGTCATTCTTTCTGATGGAAGCAGAATTCCATTGTATATATGTACCATATTTTCTTGATCCATTAACTTACTGATGGGTATCTGAGTTGGTTCTATATCTTAGCTATGGTGAATAATACTGCTATAAGCATAATTGTGCTGGGAGCTTTAGCTTAGCCTTGTTTGTGATCATTGAGGTAAATGTCCAGAAGTGGGATTGCTGGTTTATAGGGGAGCTGTACGTGTAGTCTTTTGAGGAAACTCCATACTGCTTTCCAGAGTGTTGAACAAGTTTATACTCCCACCAACAATGCAGTAGGCTTCCCTTTTGGCCACATCCCCTCCAGCATCTGTTGTTTGTTATTAGATTTCCTGATTATTACCATTGTAACTGGAGTGAGTTGGAATCTCACTGTTGTTTTGATTTGCATTTCTTTTTATGGCCAGAGAAGTTGAGCACTTCTTCATGTGTCTGTTGACCATTCTTATTTCCTTTTCAGAGAAGTCTCTCTTTAAGTCTTTAGTAGGACAGTTATTTCTTTGAGGATTTGTTTTTGGGGGATTTAATTTTTGAGTTCTAAGTATATTTTAGATATGTATTTTATTTGGTGGGGGATATTACAAAGGGAGTTGCTTTTCTGATTTCAGCCGTGATCTTCTCATTATTGGCATACAGAAAAGTCATTGATTTTTGAGGATGAATTTTATGCCCTGATACTTTGCCAAAGTTTCAGATCAGCTGAGTGGAGCTGGGAGTGGAGCCCATGGGGTTCTTTACGTAGAAGATCATGTCATCTTTCCCTTGGTTTTCAGGCCATCTGTGATCATCAGGATGAAGATTTCCACTCCTTGTCAGTTTCCACTGGCTGTGAGTAGAAGCTGCTCTTGCTCAGTCTCTGGACGTTTGTACCAGGCTCTCAACAGGCTTTCAATGTCCCATCTGTCACAATAGCATTCATCACTTAGGGACAAAATTAGAGCTAAATAGCTTTTGATTGCTATTGCAATCCTTCCATTCTTAAAGTCAGTTTGAAAATTTTACATACACACACATTTTTTTCTTGGTATATACATATATAGATATGTATCTACAGATACAAATATATGTGTTTGATAAATCTGAACTCAGCATGTAGCAAAGTACTGGAAACAAAAGTAGAGAGCAAATTATTGATACTGACTGCGACTTTTATCATTCCAGATACGATGGCCACTAAGTTGGGCCTGAGAGTTTGTGAAGTAGTAAAAGCACGCTGAGTGTTGCATTAGCACCACTCCAATCTTGTCTGTGTGATCCTCTTCCTATTTTTCTCCATCCTTTCCCCCTTATCCCTGCCTATTGTACCCATCCTCTTCACTGCTGCACTTTTCTCCATTCTACCTACTCTTCAACTTTCACAATATATTCTCCTCTCTTTCAAACTATTCTGTCCAAATCTCATATCCTTTTGTTACTGCTTAGTAGCTAGCAGATTAGTGAAATTACTATTTTGAATAGTCTGATCATGGCTATTATATTTTAAAACTGAGTGTTTGACTCAATTTAAAGCTAGAAAATATTTATTTGGTTCCTGCTGTACTTCAGAATTTGTCTCTTAATGGAAAAGTTAGGAATGCATTACTAATAGTGTGAGACAGTCCAGTTTCTATCTCAGGGTGGCATTATAAAAACTCTCCTGGATAGTTTCATTCTTGTTCTATTTATTAAACCAAAAGTAAAAGGAGCTACTAATTCAATTATTGTATCTAAGAAAATAAATAGAAAACACATACTGACTAGTTGGCAGTTCTTCAGAATGTGATCCTTTAAAAAATTATATTGAATTCAAAAATTTAAGAGGTCCACAATATTTTCACAAAAAAATTAAGCAGTCCAACTATTTCTAAGTAGCTTCGAATAAAGTTATTTTCTGAATTATTTCCACTCTATTCTGATCTTCAATTACATGGAAATTAAGAAAGGATTTCAGATATGTGAAGATTACATGTGAGTAATATGTAAACCTAAGGAACTTATTCGTAGATGAAAATAAGTAAAAATCATATGGAATTTTATATAAAAGAAAATGAACCTTCTTGAACAGTAAGTGGACAAGTACTCTAGAAATCACTTAAAATTGATAATATAATGTAGAAAATCAGGAAGAGGAAATGGAAAGCTGTTTATTAAATCAATACACAGTCTGAATCTAGTTCAACTGAGTCCTTGGGAAAAGACTAATTTAGGTAATACATTGATTCTACATTCCACATTGGAAAAAACAGTGGAAGAGATATGAGGGCTAGGAAGGTGGCTCAGTGGTAGAGTGCTAGCCTTGCATTCACGAGGCCCTGGGTTCAATTCTTGAGCGCCATATAAACAGAAAAAGCTGGAAATGATGCTGTAGCTCATGTGGTCGAGTGCTAGCCTTGAGCTGAAGATCTGGGGGACAGAACCCAGGCCCAGAGTTCAGGGCCCATGACCAACCAAAAAAAAAAAAAAGAGAGAGATGAACAGGCTTCATAATAAAAGATCAAAATAAGCAAATCACTATCACTATTTCCAGAAATAATCTTTAAGAATATGATCATCAAAATAAACTTTGAATGTTGTAAGAGATAAAAGATTTCTCTAGGAATAACAAAGAAAGGAAAAGATCTATATTCATAAAATGTACTACCATGAGAATATATACACACATATATTAAACATACACATAAGTGAATAGATAGAAATAACTAGATGCTTTAATTAAAATGTAATATCAACTATTCTTGACCCACCTACACTTAATTTCAACATTGATCAATAAACAAGTTTGAAGGAGAAACTCTTATAATGTAATGAGCATTTGATCTATATTACTATTTGATCTTTGCAAAAAAAGGTAAATAGAATTAAATAAAACAATATGAAAGGCATAATAGAGTACGCAAGGTGACTAAACAGATTATTTTAAGATTATGTGGAACCAGGAAGGCAAATAATAGAAATTGCTCTTTTAATTTATTTTTGATATGATTCACTTTCTAGTTAATAAAATAATACACTTCTATCACACAATTCTTTCATATTAATATGTAATTTCTTCTAGAAGAGCAATCTGAAATATCTTAAAATTCAAAATGTCTGGAGAATAGATGCAATTAATTTATTTCCTCTTTATCAAGCAATTCAGTATAGAAGTCTTCCTACCTTGTCAGTAATTTCTTTGGTAGTTATTGTAAGGATTTAATATTTAGGAGGACAATTACAAACAGTAAAGAAATACATCCAAAGATGCACATGTAAGCCAAGGGGGTATTTACACAGATGCCCAGTTTTCCACACTCTTTTGGAATCATGTAGCTATATGCACTTACCATGTGTTCTTGTCATGGAGGAAGGAAAGCTGCTCTACCATAAGACTTCTTACTTATTCTTTTTAAAGAAAGGTATTATAATGAAATTATTTTTTCATATGTTATGGCCATTAAAGCTTTATTATCAACAAGGTAACGTATGAAGATAAATGAAAGATGAAAAATAGTAAAGTTACAAAATATCCACTTCTAAATTATGAGCAAACTACATTCAGTCCTATTCAGTCATTTCAAGTCCTTTATGACATATAATAGAACTGGTGCATTTTTAATGTCTCAGGACAGAGTTACTTACCAAGAAAGAGGTGGTTTGCATCATGATAAAACTGAACCCTTCTTTAAGGAAAGTCAGGTTCTGATGAAATGAAATCAAAAGGTAAAATATTTTCACTATAGAGCAACTTACTTCTTAACAACAAAATAAGAATCTTTAACTTGTTAAAATTAGGAATTAAATTAGAAGATTAGAAAGTCAATTAAAAGTTTCCAAAAAAATCCTAAATTATATTGCTTTCTTGGAAAGTTTGCAAAAACTCTACCTTCTGTAACCTTAGTTTAAAGATGCATAGCCTCTCATTGAATATATTTGATGGTAGAAAGAAAAAAATGAAGACATTTCAATGTAAATCTTTCATTTGCTAAATACAAAAACTCTAATATTTTAAATATTGAAAACTTCACCTATGTGGAAAATGGTGAAATCACACACACACACACATGTGCACACACACACACACACTCATATTTTCAATTAGAAGATGTTTTAAACTTTAATAAGAAATGTAACATAAGCAAAGTGAATTGAATGCTTTTCATGCATATCAAGCTTTACATACTGATATCAGTTAATGAAAATGGAAAACAATCACTAAGGTTTTGTCTTGTTTAACCCAGTGTCTTGACAACACAGGGCCTTTAATATGACTTCTACTACAAAATATATTTAATTTTTTTCTTTAATGTGATATTGATGTTTTAACTTGAGTTAAACTTGATTTAAAGGCCATACCTCTAGCCCTAATTTGAGATGAGGTCTTGCTTCCCGCCTAGGCCTTGATCTGTCTTCAAGAATGACAGATGCATGTCACCACACTCAACATTCCATTGAGAAGGTGTTTTGCAACTATATTTCTGCCTGAGCAGAAATGTAATAGCAATACTCAGCCTCCAAGCAACTCCTACTATAACCTTGATTCATCAGGGCCCATCCTTCAAAATGTATTTTAAAGTATCTTAGGTGCATCTGTACTACAAACAGTATTGAAAAAAGAACAAGATAATGTATTTTCCATCATTATCCTAAGCAGAAAGATTTTGATATGCTTGTGAAATTAAAGATAGTTGACAACCTTGAAGAACATTTCGAGGAAACCTCTGATGCTATATAATTTACTACCCATGCATAACTTTTCCTCAAAGTTAGTGTTAGTGATTAAAAACTGAGACTTGAAATAAAAAGATAAAAATAATTAAAGTAATGGAATGAGATGGTGATCAGTTGTGTTCACTGTTAAAGCTTCAGAGAAATTAAAAAATAATATCATAATGCAAATTGTCCAGAACTCTCTAGAATTCTTTTGGAATAGAAAAGTGAGTTGGAAGTTAGCAATCAATGAAATGTATGGTGTAATTATATTTTAAAAGTGCATGACATTCGTAAGAGTTTAATTTCCTCTGGTAATTGAGAAAGCAGTATAGAATCAAGAAAAATGATTAAAATTATTCCTCTTCTATGCTTTTTAAAAGAGGATACATGTGTCTTTTGGGAGAGAAAATTACAATAATTTAAAATATATTAACTTTTGAAGACCTTAATATTGATTTGTTTTCTCCTTGAAATTATTTTTTCTTCCCTTGTCAATTTTTATGGTCAACTCTCTAGCAGCTGAACAATGCAAATAACAGGAATGTTATCCACAGACTGAAATTGTAAGATGAAAGTAAAAGAAATAGGCTTTCTACTTCTTGAGATATAACTTTTTATCATCAAATGATTCTTGAGAGAACAAGTTTCTTGTTAACCTAGAAAAATGTGAAGTGTTCTTTAATAGAATAATTTGACTGTGAGATGCAGAACTCTTTATAGGAGACAACAACCAAAAAAAAAAAACAGGAAAACAAAGACAAAAACAATAAAGTTTCTCTTATCCTTGGTCTATCCATATTGCACTTAGTAGTTCATTCTTAGTAACACAAATGATTTCCCTGTACCTTCTTTTCTAATTAACCTTAGTGTTAAAATTATTTAACAAAAGTGCCCTTTATCAAGGCTAGAGATAAGAACATTCATGGCCCTTTTTTCAAAATTTAACTCCTAAAAATGTTCACAAAACACAAAGAACAAATTCTGTAAAGGTCATTTATCTTTTGGTACTGGCATTTTCTCACCAAGACTTCTGAGCTCTCAGACCTTTGTTCCATTTTCGTTTTTCTGCCTTTTCAAGCAGGTCACAACTACAAGCCTGACAGAGAAAGAAATGTGGTGCCTCTAATTCGCTGTGAGTCCACCTGTATTTCACCCTTTCACATTCTGCCTTTTGTCAGATTTCATCTAAAATCAAATCACTATTGGCCAAGGCCATGTCCACACAAAAATGGCAGTTAGATGTGTCCAAATGAGATCGTAACTCTACTTAGCTACAGTAGTTTACACAGCAAGGTGAAATTCCAGGCCCACAGGTAGTTGGTAGGTCTGTGTAAGCTTATAAAAAAGGCTATCATCAAATCTATTTCTCTTTGTGGCACCATTAATATTTGAAACCAACAATAAAGATTATTCAATAGTTCTCCCATAAAAATCAATAAGTTAACTCAATTTTTTAAATATTTAAATTTTTTCTTATTAAATGTAAACACTTTTGGAGGAACACATTTATAAGATGAAATGAATACTTATTTTTGCACTTTTAGATTAATTTTAGATAAATTTTTACATTAACTGTGCTTATGGAAATAAGTTCATCATATAATATCAGAGTATATTTTATCTGTACAAAATAATTGGCTTTCTAAACTGAAATACTTTCCTCAGACATAAGTATAACACTATCCATAGTCTCATTGCACCAAGACATCTAATATTCATAGGTACTTAGTAAGCCATCCTACAATCAAAAGACATAGAACTGTTAGTTACAGATTCAAATTACAACTTTCCATATAAACAGAGAGTAAGGTGTCTGCCTTAAAATCTTACAAATGTTAACTCAAAGGAAAATAGTTGTTCAGTTCAATATATATGACCCATCATGAAGTTAATAAGAATAAACCTTTCATGACAAGGATGTATACCTATTAAATTTCACCTTTAACTCCTTTTCTTGCCCTCTTTCTGTCCTGTACAGCCAATGAAAGCATGAGCATCTTAAAGTATTTTCTCTATGCCAGATGCAGTGAGTTTCTATGAAAAGATCTGGCAAAAATTCAGTCCTGCTATGTAGAAAAGCCATGTGTGACCCAAAAAATAAATCTGTAGTGATTTTACTCTAAAAGAAAATGAACAGTTCAGCTAGCTAGATAGCTGTTGTATCTCTACACATGGAGCTAGCAACTTGTCCCTCTCTCCAGAGGGCAAATTGATGCAGAGTTGATAAAGAACTGGTGTATGCAGGTCTCTCACAGTTCAAGGACTGGAATTTAAACATCATCCAATCTGCCTGTGCTAGAACTTCCTGCACTTGCTCCTGGAAAATTGTCAGCTCTAGCTATCAGCTATTCTTTCCCTCCTCCTGCCTTTCTTATCCTTTCCCTCCTACTCCTTCTTCATTAAAATAATCTCCATGGGTTTAACTAACAATAAACATTTCCCCTTCTCAGCATACAAGAAAATTGCCACACTAAAGGGAGCTTTATGAGTCAACAAAATTCTAAGGTGTGTTTTAATGTCAGCCTGGACCATTTGAAAGCTTCACTGGACATAAGCTTACTTCAGAGTTCCTAAGCTAATAGTATTGGTTTGGATTTGTAGGATGCACTACAAGCAAGACCATTTACTGCTCAAGAAAACTTTAGGTCTTATCAGAGGATTATTATTTTTTTAAGGAATGTCTTATAGCTTATTAGAAAAAAGAAAACAATTGCATTTGTTTTCCATATTATGTTTTGATACCAACTTTCATCCTGATTGTGCTAAACAAGACTGAAAAATATGACAGCCAGAAAGAGATGTAGGTAGTTTAGGAGAAAGGCTATAAATTATTCAGCTAAGTGTAGAACTGTTTTTGAAACTGACCATACAGGAGAATCCATGAGACAATTGGTTTGTGTACAATTCAAAATAAGGGATAGAATTAGTTCAACTCAATTTCAAACTCCTCTTTCCCTTTCTCTTAAACTCTGATTCTTTGTACAAAAAAAATGTTCTTACTACCTCTTCTTTTCTCTACTTGCTAGAAAATAGGATGAACATTTCCTGAATGAGTATCTATTAATGAAAAAAATTATTCTTAATCTACCTTTGTAACTTCTTGGGAATGTTCTGTGGTGATTTCCAGTTTGTTTCAGACTCATTTCAGGTTGAAAATGAACTGGTTTGAGGAGTTAGGAAATCAAGAGTACAACCCATAATACAATGTGATATTCTATAGATAAGAAGAAACTGGCAAACAAAGTGTTCAAAAATCCACACACTGAAACTTAATCATAGCCTCTTTTATAAGTTATCTATTCCTGTAACCTTAAACTATGTTTATATTAATTTTTACATATTTTAACAGTCAAATAGCAATACCTTTGGAGTATGATGTGATATATGACGTGATTATAGTATGCAAGAGTAGAGCAGGTGGATTCCCAAATGACTGACAACATATACCATGTTTGTAGTGTAAACATTTATGTGACAGAAAAATAAGAAAAAAATTGAAGCCACATGCAATGTATGTAACTATACTGAAAAAGTATAATATCATCTATAGGTTTAATGCATAAAATATTTGTATGAAAATTCCTAATGAATTTAATGACAGAATTTTAATACATTTAATACTTTTGACAAGTTTATTAATGCATAAATGAAATCAAAGTAAACTTGTAAAATCAAATGTATAAGTAAAAGCTGGTGTGCCAATGGTTTATGCCTGTTATCCTAGCTACTCTTGAGACTGAAATCTGATTATTTCAATTTGAAACAACCCTGGGTAGGTGTTCTTGGAAAGCTTATTTCCCATATAGCCAGAAGAGGAGCTGTGGCTCACATGCTAGAGTGATAATCTTACATAACAAAATAATAAGAAGTAACAATAAGGCCATGAGTTCAAGCCCCAGCAACGACATACACACACACACACACACACACACACACACATCAAATAAAAATATAGCAATAGATTACCTAATAATTCATCATAGTGAAGAATAACTGGTATATTTAAAGCAAATAAATTATAAATATTTGCTAAATATATAGCAAAGTATAAAGTTGATGACTGTGATTTAAATTTAAAATTTGAAGAGTATGTAAAATATGTATAGAGAAATTATTCTTATCAATCAAATAATGTAATATTTGGGGAAGAGAGGGTGAAGAATATGTAAACATATAGATTTTTAATATTAAGAACCTTTGCTAATTGTATATAAAGAGGATTTTTGAGGGAAATTACATTTTTTCATGTCTATGCCTATAAAACCACAGATAAGGTAGGAGAAAAATGATCCCAAGGTTAAAATGTCTTAGTTTCTCAAATTTGAACTAAAGCATCAGTTGTGGAAAAGTTTTGATTACTTGGTCTGTTTACTAGGGAACATTAAATAGTATAAGATTAAAGTGATAAAATATATTTTTTTCTATTCTGAAGATATATCTTCTGATAAAATGTTGTGAACTTTAAAATATCTTTAAAAACGAACTGCACTATTTCAAATGGCTAAGAGCAAAAATAAGACATCTGCCAAGAAGTCAAATGAAGAGAAAAAGACAAGATCAACAGAAGTAGAGTGCTGGTAAATTGTAATATTTTATGACATGACCTAGAGCCCTTTTTTAAGTGAAAGATTGAAAGAGATTTTAACAGAAAGGTATTTTTGGCAGGAAGGCAGAGAAGAAAAATTCTTGAGATGGTTTTAATTTTGAAAGCCTTCAGGGTGACAGATTGACTATCTGTAGTGGATCTCCAATAGGGGATGTAGTTGCTTTTAATTATTTTTAATAATATTACTTGATCATATGAAATAACTTTATATGTACCTATATATGAAACTACAAATATATGTATATGTGAGAATATCAAATATAAGATGGTAAAGATGAAGATGAAACTGAGTTTTATACTTGATCATAGCTCCAAATCTGAGTAATGGTTAAATTGACTTATTGAACTTCTAATCTTACTTAGATAACATGAAAACTGTTTAAGATCAACTGTGTGTTTCCAAAGTTCTTGAATATTTCACTGTAGTCAATGATAGATACCTAAGAACTTAATTGCAATCAAATTACTGTGAAGAAGGTGAACAATATGAGATATAAACATCTTTAGATTCCCTTGACTCAAAAATATTCTAGAATATTAAAATAAGAGAAAATCCATAGAAATCTATATCTGAATTGTCTTCTAAGTCTAGTCCTTTGAAAAGATTTCTTAACTTATATTATATGTGCTAGTGCTATTGGTTGAAGTTCTTGAACTTACCATTGCCTGATAATACATTTTTGCTCAAACTTTTCCCCCACTTTGTTATTTAAGGACTTTGCCACTTATTTTACTACCATATGCTCACCAAAGTTAGTATTACAGCTCTTTCTAGACTTATCTAGAAGGAAGGATGGAATTTAGATTTATTTTATCCTTAAATTATAATGAATTCAGTAGTCTATATTGGACATATTTATCTATTTATTTATCTATGTCTATGTGTGTATGTGTATATATATATATATATATATATATATGAGAAAATGTAGGAGAAAATAATGACCACTCCCTGCTTTTCAATTCTGCTTTCAATTGAGATGCAACAATATGCTATTATTAGTTTATTTTAATGTCTGTAATAACTCTCTTCTTTGCAGGAAAAAAATCTTTGATATCTCTGTAGGATTTTTAAATTAGTTTGTGATTTATGTTTTGATGGTAGAAAAGAATAGAATGATTCATAAAATTAAAAGGATCACTTAAAATGTTGGCTAAATAAATTATACATGGCATATATCATAAAATATATCTTAAAAGTGAAGCATCATTGGGCACTGGTGTACCAAGCCTCTATCTTATCTATTTAGGAGATTGAGATCTGATTATTTTAGCTGAAAACTAGCTCAAGCAGAAAGATCCAAGAAATTTTATTTCCAATTAACAAGAAAAAATTAACTGATAATGAAGTGAAATTCAAACTGCAGAGAATCATCTGTGAATGGTGTAAGAAGGAAAAATATGAGACCTTCTGTTTAAGCCCTAGTAGAAACAAAAAAAGTAAAAACAATAACAAAAAGTTAAAAAAATACCCTAGGATATACAAATAAGAGGGGGCAAAAGATGAACTAATTCAGTAGTGATATGCACTAGACACTATGATGGATGAACTATACAACTTGGGTGGGGTCAGGAAGGCAAAAACAAGGAGAAAATTAGGGAGAGGATGTCACTGTGCAAAAAGAAATGTACTCATTACCTGATTTAGGTGACTGTAACCCCTCTGTACATCACTTTTACAATAAAAAAATGCAAGAAAAGTACTTTGGGAAAATTTCAAGACACATAGATCAGTGGGTCTTTTCATTTTGTGACTTTTAAATTTCATTTTCAATTATACCACACCTGAAGAAATTTTACTTCTGACTATATCTGTAACTGGACATAATTTAAAAACAAATGAAAGTTCAACCAAAATCCTTTGTAAGGTAATAGCATTTCTACTGTAGTTTTGTAATACTGTAATTGAGTTCACTCATAGCAATAAGATTATTGCCTCATAAAATAGCCCATGAGAGCTACAGTATTCTATAAATTTCACCACTACAAGACCAGCTGAAAAATGTGTGCAATAACTAGGAACATAAACATATAACTGTAAAGGTTTCTTTTCCACATTAAGGAATAAGAGTGAAAATATAAGATTAAAGTTGAAAACAGAACATACGTGTATTATATATATATATATATATATATAAAATCAAGTCACACTATAACATATTGCTTTATATCATAAATGATAGAGAATTTAAGAGAAGATATATTAGTAGAGACTGTGCTCAAAACAAACTTACAAATTAATAGTTCAAAACTCCAGTTGTGGGTTTGCTTATAAATATACTGATATGAAAGTTTAAGAGAATTATATCATGTGAAGATTGTCAATGCATTTATACATTAAATTTTTCAGTGCATGAAGAACCAAAGAGAGATAATGTGAATGAGGTGGTGTGTCAGTGGGGAGGCCTTCTATGGACTTCTAGAGGGCTGAGAAAATAAGTGGAGGTTTCCACTTCAAATGCATTTGCATTATTGAGGAACTAGAAATAACATGAGAAATCATCTGGTTTATTTGATTATTGCATATGGATTTTTCATCTCTTTATTCTTTATTTTCTCAAGGAAAATTCATTCCATATCAAAACAAAAATGACTTATTATATCTTCAAATTGCTATGATATCTTATACATTTAAAGATACAGAGCAATGAGTAGTTTGAAAACTATGATGATCAATTGTGAATCTGTTCTCTCTTTCTGAGATGTCTAAATGACAAAGATACAATTCTGAGATGATTCCTAATAAACCCTCCCTTTGAGTGTCACTACAATCTTTGTATAAAATATGATAACTGTTCCATGATTAATTTACTAAGGAGTTACCTTTGAGTTAATCAAGAGAAAGGTTGTCATGAGAAAGTCTTACATAGTCAGCTGAGCCCTTAAATGGATGTGAAGTTAACAGAGAAATTGTCCACATGGACTAAAAGAATCAAAAAGGTGCTCAGCCAGTACCCACCATTCATTCCTGTAATCCAAGATACTCAGGAGGATGAGATCTGAGGATCAGGTTTCACAGCCACTGTTGGGAAGCGAAATTACTGAAATAATGATCTCTAATTAATCAACAAAGAAGTCAGAAAATGAAACTTGGCAGCAAATGGTTCAACACTAGCCTGAGCAAAAAAGCTCAGTGACTTTAGTAGTTCAAACCTAAGATCAGCACGCACACACACACACACACACACACACACACACACACACACACACACACACAC
>NW_012267289.1:3612608-3706447 GCF_000151885.1 Dipodomys ordii | reverse complement strand
CTAAGATCAGCACGCACACACACACACACACACACACACACACACACACACACACACACACACACGCACGCACACACACACACCCCTGGTACTTGACTGACTCAGGTCAATGAAACTAGATTTCTAGAAGCTGAGATTGACCTTGCAAAACAAAAAATCAGGAGCCCCTGTAACTTTAACCTTAATGAATGTTTCAACTACCTAAGACAATTGTGAAGAGAATATTGACATCTAGATCACAATATAGCACAGCTATCATTTGGATTTCAGCTTGCCCTGCAAAACCCAGGAGTGAGAACTCATGTAAACCAATCACAGATTCCTAAGCCAAAGATGTATGAGATGAGGACCTGTGTCATCTAAAGTCGCTAAATAGCTACTTGGTTCAAATCTAATCCAAGGTGGCATATAGTCCTTCATTTAGTCAGGAAAGTCCAAAGACAAGGCTCTTACACAGTGAGTATGTGATTCTTCATACATGACATAATCTGGTTACACCCTCACTTGGTAGAAAGGTGAAAGATCACTCCAGAGCATTTCTAAGAGAACCATTATACAAACAAGGGCTCTCTTTTCATAAAGTAACCATCTGCCAAAGGGCCTCAGCTCAAAAGACCATGGCTTTTGTGGTCTTGATGATTTCAACACAGAAACAGTGGGACAAAGGGTAAACTAATGCAATTTCAGCAATACTCAATAGACATTATGTTGGAAATGAACATTACAGCTTGGGGTGGAGAAGAGTTGAGAGGGAGGGAAAGCCGGAGGAAAGAAGGGAGGGAGTAACACTGTTTGAAAAGAAATATATGCATTACCTTACTTATGTAACTGTAACCCCTCTGTACATTATCTTTACAATAAAAAAAGAAAAGGGTTCAACATAGAAACTTTTCAGGAAAATTAAAATTTATACCGTAACTCAAAGTTTATAATCATTTATTATGCAACAACAGAAATGGAACACATTAAGCCAAAGCAGGACTGATGGAAACTACTTCTTGAGAATATTATCTTTGGATTAATTTTAGATAGAATTATATAGTCACTTTTATATACATATTCATATGTATGCATATTTTTGTTGTGTATATTTTTCTGTTTATCATAGTGAAACATGTTCCCTGAAAAATGGTCAAATGATAGGCAATCCTTATAATGGCTTTAGCATGTAGTCAAAGATCAAAACTTTTCTGAAGCTCAATGCCAGTGGCTCACTCCTATTATCTTAGCTAACCAGGAGCCTGAGCTCAGGAGAAAATCAATTAAGGCCAGCCTGTGCAGAAAAATCCTCTAGTTTCCATGGAGTCTTGATAAAGCAAAAAGTAAAAAGTGGGACAAGGCTGGAGGTGTGACCTCAAGTACAGTGCCAGCCTAGCAAACCGAAGACCTTGAGTTCAAAACCCCAATACTTCCAAAGCAGAAAACAAAAGAAAATCCCTCTGTATTCTGCACCCATAAACCAAATACATAGCCAAATGATTTAGTTCCACAGATAATTCATATGACTTGCTGGACAGCCCATGACCTCTAATATAATCCTACCCTATCAAACAGCAAAAAAGGATTCAAACTAGTGACTAATAATTACGTGCAGATAGGTTACCAGTTGTCTATCAATCACTGGAAGAATCATTGTTTTATTGTATTTCTTATCAATGGAACATCTGAGAGAAGAGATAGGTCAACCCAATATGGTATGGTACATGCAAATAATAAGGATGATATGATAGAGGCATTTCCATAAAATTTAGAAGTATTACTAGCCATTATAGGAGTATTAGTATCATTAACCATCTAGGTGTAGTAACCATCACAAAATAATCCATAAATACTGTCAGTAAGATCTTTATATGTAGTGGAGTTAAAACTATATTCATATCATATTCTTGTTAAAATGACCATTACCTTACTGATTGTTTTTTGTTTTGTAGGGAGTTTGAGCTCAATCTGTGATTATTTGTTTAGAATTCCTTTATAAGAACATCTGTTTATAGACATTGCTGAGGAGTGGTTTGAGCTGGAGTCTCACTGAGATGTGTGCTCAAACAGCTGAGATTTGTTTATAGAAATGGAATTGTCCCAATTATATTTCATCTGTTTGTTTCATTTGAATTGTCAAATATAATTCCCCATTTTAATTTGCAAATACCCTCATAAAATAATATTCTAGAATTATCATAGCCAACCAAATGATAGAGCCCTAGCTCATTAATTTAAAACCAAGCTAAACTATAGAAAATAAATCCTACTTTGAAAAGTTATTAAAAATGAATTTTATAATACATTTCAGAATATCAATAAAATTAAGATTTGTGAATAAAGCTATAATAAATATTCATCATAGTGTTATGTAGAAAAGAAAGCAATGATTTGATTAAATTTTGCAATTTTTCCCTAACTTTTTAACTTTCAGAAAAAAGTCTCTATTGCAAAACAGAAAAAGAAAATCTAAAAGGAAATTAGCACTTCCATTGTACACATACACACATACAAAAACATACATGCTCATAGTTTCATAAAGATCTGCACTTTCTTTGGGAGATAGTGTTTGTATTGTATTGGTTGTGTTGACTCAACACTGCAGAAACTGAATATTTCATACATATAAAAATGCCTAATGTAGACTGCTCATGTTCTGGGTTAATAATGAGTGTGAGAAATAAAAGCTTGGAAAGTGTAAACATTTCGATAAAGCATGCAGGGAAAAATGGCTTATTAGCCCATGAAATTAATCTTTAATTTGTGTTTTGGAATATAGTTTCACAAAATGTTTCTTTCTTCCTTTGAGCACCAAACAACAACAACAAAAATAGGTGAAAATACCTATATTTATCCTCCTTGAAGAGAAGAAGGGTAGGTGAATGTATCCATAATATTCAATGTACACATGTGAAAATTGAACTAGGGAAAATGAGGGGACAGGTGTAGTTGGGAGATGTAGGGGGAAGTGACGACAAGGATATTGATCACAATGCATTACACTCAATAACTGATATGTTGTACAACTACTTAAAATAATATTTTTAAAAAGAGGACAAAAGAAATAAAAATACCTAATGATCAGTACTGGAAATATGTAACATCCCAAATAAATAAATAAACAAACTGCAAATTAGAAAATATAGTTGAAAAATCTGATACACATACAATCATTACCATTGCATTATTCTTTTTTATCAATTGTGCATTAATTTCTAAGAGTGGAAATTTCAATCATGTTTTTATGGTACATCATCATTTTTCAGAAATATAGGGAGGGCAGGAGAGACAGGAGAGAGGGAGAGAGAAGTATGGAGATAAAGGAGGAATAAGCATGGAAATAAAAGTTAAAAATTGAGAAAAAGTAATATTCTAGAAATGAAGTGATTATGTATTTTTGAAACATGACAAACAACTTAAGTGACACAGAACAGGAAAGTATCTCATCAGATTAGGCTGCTCTAGTTATACATAACCTTGGGCAACAAGAGAAAGTAAAATTCAGAAAGACAAGTACAAAAGCAATTAACTTCAGTACAGTTAACTGTAGAAACAAGATTATCTATATTTTGAATTTCCAGCTGGGCTTCAAAGCTATGATTGATTAGCTCCAAATGCTAGAGCACGAGGACAGTTATGGAGATGTGAAGATTAGGTCAGACATTCATTGAGTCACTCTGGGAGTGAATTCTAACTCTTAGATTTGTGGTTCTTGATCATTGCTCTTGGTAGTAGGACTTCCAAAGGTCCTACTGACTGAAAAGCATAAAAATAACAGAAACTATCAATTGATGTCCTTTTTAGCTTATTGATAGAAAAACGCTATGCTATCTTACTCTCAGTCCAATATTTATTCAAGGTTTGGAGAAATAGAATTGGAATTGAATAGAAATTCCCAGGGTGAATGATACACAAGTGAAATGAATTCTGAAATGTCATATGAAATAGAAAAAGGCCATAATGTTCTATGTTACAGTATATAGATTGAAAAAAAAGTTATAGTAATCAATATGGCTATACTCAGCAATGAATTTCTTTGTTATTCAATACTTAACCAAATCTTATATTTGTGTAAAAAAGCAAAACCATAAGTAAACAACATAGTTTTTACTTTGAAGGAGTTTTATGAACTATTAAAAATAGCTATCTAAGACAGTATTTTTCCAATTTGTTTTGGCTTTTGATGCATTCCCATTTTCTCATAGCATCTTACTGATATTTCATCTATACATGGAAACCTATCTATAATTTATGATAGATTAAAAATTATAAGCCTATCTATAATATAAGCTACTATATTTTAATGTCAATACAATAAAAAGTAGCTTGGATTCAAAGAATTTAAAAAAGGCAATACACACAGAATGCTTAGCTAATTCTATTTAGTGTGGTGCAAATACAGAAACAAGTGCAATATGATTTGCAAAACTTGGTTCTTCAATTGTAAAATGTAAATATTTTTGTTTATGTTGTTGAATTAATCGGAAACAAAGCAATCACTTAGTGAAATTTTCAGTTTTATAAGGTTATGTCAAACATTCCACTTGACAAACTTTCTGTGTGCATGGAAAATTAAGTTTGGAGTTCATCAACTGATAACTGGTCCATTCATTGTGAACATACTGATGACATCACTGTGAGAAGGCCAAAGAAGTTTTAAAACCCAAGTGATCTTCTTAATTAATTAGAACTGTACCCATTTGCTTTGTTAAATAATGAACTCATCTTCTTTCTCATTGCCTTATTATCCTTTCTTCCCAGCTGACTGTTTTCCCCAGAGAAACAACTTCAAAATGATACTAGAGACATGAATGTTATTCCAGAAATGTACAGCAAAATTCTCTCTTCTAGACACTTACTGATTTTGTTTTAAATTGTTATTACTTTGAGTGTAATCTTTATGACCATTGTCCTTATAATATGCTACTAGGTATATAAGTATTCATGAATTATTCACTTCATTAGAACCTGTAATAATGAGATAAAAAAGAAAGATGGAAGAAATTCAAAAGTAGAAATTAAACCACATAAAAAGTGCTGACAATTGATTTTAAATAATAGATGATAGGCTATGCACTAAGAATTCATGACTTAAAAAATGTTGTTTTAGGGCTGGGAAGATGGCTCAGTGTTGGAGCGTTTGCCTTGCATGCATAAGGTCCTGGGTTCAATTCCTCAGCACCACATAAGCAAAAAAAGAAAAAAGCTGGAAGTGGCGCTGTGGCTCAAGTGATAGAGTGTTAGCCTTGAGCTGAAGAGCTTAGGGACAGCGCCCAGGACCAGAGTTCAGGCCCCACGACCGGACCCCAAAAAAAAATTGTTTTATTTGTTGATTTTGTGTATGTGCCTGGGTTCTGGTCAGAAATCCCAAGAATTGAAACATTGTTATAGTAATCCAAAAACACTACTTTTCTGCTGTTTGACAGTTGGTTTCAAATAACATTGATCTCTTTTGCAACTGTAAGTGAAGTTTATTAAATAAAGGGATAAATCATGTAAATACTCTTAAGACAATAAGTTCATCACAGATCCTATTTAAAGGGTAATTCAACAGCAAAAAGCAGCAGAAGTTTAGTGAAAAAATATATTTTAATTACATTTTTTCATTATTTTTGGAGCCTTGGTTTGCTTAGCAGAAATGCAAGGGAAGACAAAAATACAATAATGAATTTACATTAATGGAAAAATATTTCATCCTAATAACTAGAACTATAAAACCAGAAAAATAATACTATGTAATGAATTGTAACTAAAAAAAATTAAAGCAATATGCTCAGAATCATTTGTAGAATTATAAGTAGAATTATGAGAACCCAAACTTCATACTTTCCATACCAAGATCTTTGTAATATTTATCAGGATAACCCCATACCAAAAAGTAACTTCCATGCAGTGACAGACTCCACACACCCAATAACATTTAAAGATCAATGATTCTGTAGAAAAATGCGTAAGCCAAATTAAATTTTGCTGAAACGGAGACTATATATAAACAAGTTGATATGTAAGGATCAGATTCATTACATTTTATTATATGTGACAATTATTTTGTCTTTCATATTTTTACATCTGTTTCAAAGAAAAGAAGGTAGACTATCCATCTAACCTTACAAACTAATAATGCATTCTATAAATTTGTTTTCTTGAGCCTATACTAGTGCATTATACATAATACTGGAAATGAATAATATATAAATATTGTATGCATATCCTTGTAGTTTATAGCCATTGAAGAAAAAAACATGCGTTCTTGTCATTATTTCATCATTAATACAGAACTCTCATAAGACAGAGTGTGTTGGCTGGAGATGAGTGATCAATCTCCCACAAAAAATATATATTTTAAGGGCTATAAGATTATAACAAGTTTCTTAAGAGTTGCTCCCTGCTCTTTTCCTTCCTGCAAGTGTGCGGCAGCAAGATGGCGGCTCAAATTTCCAAGAAGAGGAAGTTTGTTGTTGATGGCATCTTCAAAGCCGAACTGAGTGAATTTCTTACTCTGAGCTGGCTGAAGGTGGCTACTCTGGAGTTGAGGTCCGGGTTACACCCACCAGGACAGAAATCATTACCTTAGCTACCAGGACACAGAATGTTCTTGGTGAGAAGGGTCTTTGCATTCGGGAATTGACTGCAGTAGTTCAGAAGAGGTTTGGCTTCCCTGAGGGCAGTGTAGAGATATATTCTGAAAAAGTGGCCACAAGAGGACTGTGTGCCATTGCACAGGCAGAGTCTCTGCGGTACAAACTCCTTGGGGGGCTTGCGGTGTGGAAGGCCTGCTATGGTGTGCTGTGATTCATCATGGAGAGTGGGACCAAAGGCTGCGAGGTCGTGGTCTCTGGGAAATTCTGAGAAGAGAGGGCTAGGTCTATGAAGTTTGTGGATGGCCTGATGATCCACAGTGGGTACTCTGTTAACTACTATATCGACACTGCTGTGCGTGATGTGCTGCTCCAATAGGGTGTACTGGTCATCAAAGTGAAGATCATGCTGTGCTAAGATTGGACCTAAGAAGCCCCTGCCTGACCATATGAGCATTGTGGAGTCTAAAGATGAGATCCTGCCAACTACCCCCCCCCAACTCAGAACAGAAGGGTGGGAAGCCAGAGCCACCTGCCATGCCACAGCCAGTCCCTGCAGCATAACAGGGTCTCCTTGGCGGCTGTATCTGGAGCCTGGATGTTGTCCTAGAGACATGTAATAAAATCACGTACAAAGACATAAAGCCTTACTATACTTATCTGTCCAGTAGTTGGTGATTTTCGCCTACAGCCTTGCCTATCCTATTAGCTTTAGCCAAACCTTGTTTGGTATGTGTAAAGGTCAGAATTGGAGGACCCAAGCAGAGCTGACCAGAGAAATACACTGTAAGACATCAAAGGCTAGTGGCTACAGGTCAGCATCATGGCTAATTGTGGCTTAGGATCACAGGTTTAGAAGCAGGTTTAACCAAGGTCCCTTGCACTATACCACTGAGTTATTTCTACAGCCTAGAGGGAAATACATTTTAATATTTTCCTGGTGCATAAGGAAATATTTTCTATTTGGTCATATTGTCCTAGGTATAGGTATTCTATGTTTTATTTTTATTTTTTTATTGTGAAAATACTGTACAGAGGGATTACAATTACACGGGCAAGATAATGAGAACATTTCTTATCAAGCATTGTAGCCTCCTCCTTTGTTTCCCCTTCCCATCCATTATGGGGCCTATGTTTCTTTAGGCCTGGCTCACTTCACTTAATATAATTTTTTCAAGTCTTTTCATTTCCTAACAAATGGGGCAATGTCATTCTTTCTGATGGGGGCATAGAATTCCATTGTGTATATATACCACATTTTCTTGATCTATTCATCTACTGAGGGACATCTGGGTTGGTTCCATATCTTAGCTATAGTAAATAGTGCTGCAATAAACATAGTTGTGCTGATAGCTTTAGTGTGGTCTTGTTTGTAAACATTTGGGTAAATGCCCAAAAGTGAGATTGCTGGGTCATAGGGGAGCTCTATGTGTAGTCTTTTGAGGAACCTCCATACTACTTTCCAAAGTGGTTGTGAAGTTGCAGAGCTTCTGCATGGTAAAGGGCATAGCTAGCAAGATCAATAGAAAGCCCACGGAATGGGAGAAGATCTTCACCAGCCATACAACGGACAAGGGTCTCATATCTAATATATATCTGGAACTCAAAAAATTAAATCCCCCAACAACAAATCTTCAAAGAAACAACTGCCCAATAAATAAGTGGGCTAAAAACTTAAAGAGAAACTTCTCTGAAGAGGAAAGAACAATGGCCAATAGACACATGAAGAAATGCTCAATCTCCCTAATCATAAAAGGAATGCAGATCAAAATGACATTGAGATACCATCTCACTCCAGTTAGAATGGCTAAAATCAAGAACTCTAAAAACAACAGATGCTGGAGGGGATGTGGATAGAAGGGAACCTTACTGCATTGTTGGTGGGGGTATAGGTATTCTATAGTCATGTAATCCTTAGCATATCTTAAAGAGATATTCCTCTGCCATTGAGCTTAAAGCTCCGGAATAAATTCATATAAACAATATGAAGCTTATATCACTAGAATATACATTTCTAAATCCTGTGACCTTAGCCATTACACTCTGGAAGACAATACTATAATTACCTACAGGCAATCTGTCCTGAGCATTTGCTCTCAGAATCTATTTTGTAACAAATTGGATGCTTTACTTTATTCAGGTGATGATATTGAAGGACAAGTTGGCTTGAAAACTATATGACTGACGTTGGAATAAAATTCCCCTTAATGCTCTCATGGGCTTGGGATGTGGCTTGGCTAGTTGTTTTAAAAAGAAAAAAAAAACACTAGCTGTACAGATCCTCTATCTAGTAGGTGATTTATCTTCTCAACTACACTGAATTACACCAGGCTAAACTTTACTACACATTGTGCTTATGAATATCTTGAGTAAGTAATGCTGAGAACACACTGACAAAAAGTATTTGTGTTTTCCCATCAACCACCTACCTTTAAAAAAAACAGCCTGTAAGTTTTCAAAGTAGTATATCTGATTAAAGCTGCAGAACTCAAGGATGAGGACTGGCTACTACTGACTTCTCTAACTGCCAACATCACTAACATAGTAAACCCATTTAGTAGGATTCAGAGTGAGTTGGAGCTCCAGAACATAAATACAAAAGCTACCTTTTTTTTCTTTAATTAACAGTGTTTCCAATCAGTGGTGATGCTTCAGAAGTGAGCTGTCAAACTGATTCCTTATGAGAATTCTATTCCTGTTAATACTGTTGGTGTTTATTATGTGTGCCAATAAACCTAGTACTGTCCCATTAAAAAAAAAAAGAGTTGCTTCCTACAAGTTAGAGGGCTTTATCATATTAGCTCATTAATCTTTGCAGTATTTGTGTGAAGAAGACAACAGGTATTATCATTGCTTTGTACATGGAGCAACAAATAATAAAATGGTCTGCTGTCTTGTCTGGGTTTTTGGAGATGGAGTAAAGGAGCCAATTCCACCTATGCATTCAACTAGAGAAGGTGGGGACACACTCCAAGCTCAATCTGCCAGCTGTGAGCAACTGTGATCATATCATGAGGGATTATTATTAAAGTACATATTCAACTTTGATAGCCAAATTGCAAGGAAAAAAAGATTGAGAGAAACCCATAGATTAAAAAGTTTTAAAAGACATACATATCAAATCTATTTTTTGTTTCAATCATGAGTCTTTCACATTATAGGAACAATATTTTATGTAACAAATATTTGCATAGTTACTGGCTATTCAATGATGTTTCATCAGTTCTAATGTGTTTTTGGTATCATAATATTATTATGGTCATATTATAAGGAAAATGTGGTTTAAAAGATATACTTGGAAATATATATGCAGAACTGATATGGATGACTGGGATTTGCCTAAAAAATTGGAGAGTGAAGAGAGAGTTTGGTGTACCCTAACCATTAGTTTGTTTTAACAAAAAGTATTAATTCCTAAAACTAAATGTATTTAAGTTTATTACACAGAACTTTCAGCAACTTTCAGTATTTAAAATTTCTCACTTCTTTTTGGTTTTAATTTAATTTAATTTTCCTGCATTTTAAAAGGTTGTACAAGGGAGTTACAATTCAATGTCTCCACCAAAGTGCCAGTGGTTTTTGTCTACAGTCATCCCTCTTCCTGTTTTTCTTCATCCTATCTCTTCCCTCCCCACAGACTCACTTTTCATCGGTCACTTCCTTTGTCACACTGGTTCATTGAGTATTCTTACTTTATTTTAAAAAGAGAAAAAAAAACATATCATTCTCTCTGGAGACTCTTGTTCAGTAAATTTGTATGGATCCAAGATCTTACTTTCAAAACAATCCCTCAGGGGTGTGTGTGTGGTATGTGGTATGTGTGTGTGTGTGTGTGTGTGTGTGTGTGTGTGTGTGTGTGTGTGTGTGAAATCAGTGCCTGGGTTGCTGTCTTTGAGTTCCTTCTTATTCCCCCCCCAGCCCCGCCCTGCCCACAAGGCTAGTCATACTACCTCTTGAGCCACAGCTTCACTTCCATCTTTTGTTGGGCAGTGAATTGTAGATAAAAGTTTGTTTCCTACCAGAGCTGTTTTTGAACCAACATCCTCAGAACTAATCCTCCTAAGTAGCTAGGATAACAGACATAAGCCATCAGGAGCTGAAACCCTTGGTGCTTTTTATTTTGAAAAACTTCTTGGAAATTTCCCAGCCTGGCAGCACCCTCATTATCAAATTTGTATTAGGATTTTATAGAGAAACAGAAGCCACAATAGATAAATAGACAGACAGACAGACAGACAGACAGATAGATACAGGCACAAATGTATAGATTTATAATGTATGATTGTGGATGTTAATATTTCTAAGGCATGAAGTTGGCAAGCTGAGCTCCAAGAACTGATATCCTTGCTGAAATCTGATTCTAGAAGTTTGAGAAACAGGGTGATTGGTGGTATAAAATCTAATAACATATTGCAGTTCTGATGACCAAGAAGAGTTGCTGTTTAAAGTTTAGAATGGCAGGAAAAGACTGATGGTTCAGCTTAAATAATCAAGCAGCAGCTTTCTCTTATACACTTCAGACAGTCCCCTGCCTCCAGCTGACTCTACGATGTCACCCATGTGAGAAAGAACACAAATTCCTTTCGCAAGGAAAGCAAAACAAAGAAACCTAAACAATAACCTATCTTCAGAAAACAATTCTTCATATGAAGATTTTTCTCCTTTCTTCAATATTCATAAATATTCAACAAATATATATGGCTTACATATTCTAAGATAAGAACAAAATAACTAAGTTACAATGATGACTTTGAAAGGTAATGTTCCCGGAGAGCTCTTCTAACCTATTACATTAGTATCATTTATGTAGAATACTTTCAAAACTTAAAAAAACTATATTTTTTCTTCCTTTTTTTAAACTATAATCCTATTAGCATAGTTTCCTGTGGTCACTAGTAATGCATATCCTTTTGCAAAAACTGTGGGTGTATTAGAGTGTGTAGTTTTAACTTGATGTGACTTCTTTGTCACATTTGAACCTATGACCACTCAATTTTCTTTAAACTCTGTATTTCCTTGAAATATTAATGAGTATTCTTGAATTTTGCTAATATGTAAATTTTCAATGTATCATTTTTGGCTTATTTTTGAGCTCCCCCCCTCCGCATTTTTTTCTTCTCTTTTCACGAACATCTATTCCATGGTTTAGAACCTAAATGGCTGCTGCTTATTTAATTTCATCCTCTATTCCTAAGTACCTGTTACAATAAACCTAAAGCGGACTCCTACATTCTTTTCTTTGGAGTATTTTTAAATAAAAATGTACAGTATAATACTAGTATGGTAACTTCTCTTTAGGTAAGTATAGTAAGTGTTTAAAGTGTTTCTTATGTTTTCAAATTATTGATCCATAACTCCTAAAATCACAGTACAAAATAAAATTATCATGAGAAAGTATACTATTTTAATGTTTCTTTTTAAAAAAAGAAAAAAGTTATATATTAAATGGAAGCTATAGCTCACTTAATATGCAGCTAACAATATGACAAAAATGAATATTGTACTTAATCCTATGATAGATGAGCATTAGAAAACACTCATTCTTAAAAGTTAACCTCTCATCATTGAAAATTACCTCTGGATAAGCCCTTAATAATGTTAAATTATGGTCAGCCTTCTTGATTCTTGAAGGTATAGTATAATTTACTTCAAATGAAGAAAACTTACTTTTAGTATAGAATGCTATTTTGTAACTATAACTGAGCCTGTTATGTGTTAAAGAAAGAGTAGTTATTAGCTGTATTTTGTGGGAAATCTTGGGTATTTTTGAAAAAAAATAGAGTATATATATTTTTGAAGCTAAGCAATATTTTTAATGTCTTTAAGACAAATGCATTAACTGAAATCTAGTAGATTGAAGAGACAACACAACTAGTGTAATTCTTTAGAAAGCCAAAATCAAATTCAACAAAATGAACACCGGGAAACAAGTATTTGAAAGGAAGGGTCTTGTAATGGGGCAGACAAATAAATAGGAGAAATGATGAGAACACAATCCAGAGTTGAATGTATATCATACAAAAATATGAAAACCCAGGGAAAGGATGGGTTGGGAAGGATGGGTAAAATGATAAAGGGGTTGACAATGAACAAGATGTGCTGTATGTATCCATACACTGTTCTTAAAATGGCAGCTTATTTTTAAGACTACTTAAAGATAATAAAAAAGTTTGAAGAAGACACTGTGAATAAATAGAAAATGGATGACGACCACACCTGTATATTCCCCATGAACATCATTCCATGTTCAGAACTAGGTGAACCAATTTGAATGTCCAAAATGGTTTTCTTGTAGATGCTTGTTGATTTGATTTACTCATTAATTTTTCAGACTTGATTATCTCCCTGCCATGAGTCATAACCAGAGTTCAGTATCAAATACTTGGACAAAGGGATAGAAGCTCAGCACCGGAAAAAAGTGACTATTCATACAGAGGTAGTCCTTGCAGTGAGCTTAGATCTCAGCCTGCAGAGGTGTCTGTATGATCTTCTGAAGTCATCACAATTCCTCCCATGCTTTAGTGATGCTTCCCTGCTGGGAACATGCACCCTGGGCTTACAATCTCTGTTTATTCACACATGTGACTGAGTTGTAGGGAAAAGAGAGAGGGAGAAGTAAACTCTCATTATATACTTAGCAGTCAAATATTAATCTTAAAGAATACAATAAACATATTTGCTTTATGTAGGCTTCTTTATCTATGATTTGGTCGAGTGCCTGGGTTTGAGAGAAAAGTTATACATTTTCAGCAGTTGAAATGGTAAAGATGGACTGAATGATCTTAATGATGGTATGTTTGTGTTTTGTATTGTTTTAATCTTATTAAAAATCCCTCTATATAGCACAGAAAATGTAATGCTAATACAATTGGAGTTTCTGAAATAGATAGATAGATAGTTAGAGAAATATATGGTTATAGATATAGATTTATATTTATCTAATGGTTTTAGATATATTTTATATTTATATATAATATAAATCATTATAGGAAGAATTTAAAGGGAAGGCATTTGATAAAGCAAGGATCTTTCATATATAACATTTAAAGAAATTTCTTCATAGAGGAGGAGAAAAGTTAAATAAACTGTGATGTGTATACAGTTATCTGAATTAGGGAAGGAAAGGGGAACAACAGAATGGTGAGACAAAGGCCAAGGGGAAGAACAAATGCAGCCTCAGTACTCATAAGACAATATGTTGGGAATGATCTATACAACTTGTGGGGAGATAGGAGGAGGGAAAGTGCAAGAAAAATGAGGAAAGGGGTAACAAGTTTGATAGGAAAAGTACTTAGTACCTTACTCATGTAACTGTGACCCCTCTGTAAAACACCGTACAGTAAAACAAATGAATAAAATTGTATCATGCTTTCAAATTCAAAAATAAATAAACCATGAAAGAACCATGAATCTGGTGCTGCTGGCCCATTTCTGTAATCCTATCTATTCAAAAGACAGAGACCCTGAGGATCCCAGTTCAAACCAGAAGGAGCAAAAAAGTCATGGAAACTCTGTCTCCAAAATAAGTAACAAAATGCCAGGCTAGAGTCATGGTTGGAGTTTGGACTGAGGTAAAGCCTAGCAAGAAAGTTCCACCTCAAAACAAAGAAATACATGAATAAAGACTAAAGGGAAATTAGCCAGTACCAGCTAAGAAATAACTACATTGTTGTGAGATTCTAGTTATTTTTACAAACTACAAACTTTAGTTTGAAATTAGTTGAACCATTAACAACAGACCTGTAACTATTTTATTTTGTCAAATAATAATTATCCTAATTTTGGAACCAAAAACATCTGTTGTAAGTTATTTCATGTACCTAGAGGTGATTTATAATTTCAGAAATGATATTTCTATTCAGATAAAATAATACTCTGCATTTAAATCCTTACTGTGAGTTCAACATCAAATTAGTCAACAGTTCATATTTAGAATCTCCAATTGCATAAGAAGAATTCAAACTGCAATCATATTAGTACTGTTTAGTGATAACTTTGAATCAGTTTTATTTGACAGCTGTAACAAAGCGAAATTATAATTGCTATAAAAGATTTGGATTTATATATAATTTATTTTTAAAAGCGACTTGTGGGGATATTTTCTATAGCCCATTGGTTTTTGATCCCTAAAATGGTGACGAGACTTAATTAAAAATTATATTTTTTATACATAATGAATTTCAAAGGTCAGAAATATATCTTACCATGAATGATGTTAATCATTCTGAGATCATTAGGTAAAATTTTATAAATTTTATTTCTTTTAGAAAGCTACAAGTATAAACTGCAAAGTGAAAAATCATTATGAAAATGAGCTTACCTGTATTAGATTTATCATTCATAGGATATATACTTTAAATTACTTGGATCCCCAGATCCACATATCCATTCTCTTAGATGCTTAAGTCTATTTCCTTCTTCTAATTTAAGACATATTTTTAGAAGAACTAGATTCCAAGTATCATGCATTATCATGAGCAGGAATTTTGTTTCTTAATTCAAAGGTAACTGGCCCTTCTATGGCTCTATGGCCTTAGCCTCATTAGAACAACCTTTAGCCAACTGAGCATACTGCTGCAGGCTACAATTATTCATGACTTTCTTGCAGGAAAATCCTCAATTCCAGTTTTAAAAGATCTAAAAACTGCATAAGATTATTCAAGTGGCTTTTTGATTGAGTAATCCTAGAGACCACTAACCAGGATGAGAGGATAACACAATTTCATTTTGGTATTGTTTTCAATACTTAGATTGTTCTGCAAATTTCTAAGCTCATAGTACTCTAATATTTCATATTCTGCGTTATAAATGAATCTTTGCAGAAGGCAAAAGTAGCAGCTAAGAAATCAATGAGGAGGCTATTTCCCTATTCTTGAGAGACAGGTGTAGATGAGGGAAAGAATTGCATTATGGATAGTTTGAAGGTTTGACCCACCAGTGACTATCCTTTCCTTGACCAAATAGAGAGAAGGCTTTTCCTAAGATGACCTAAAGAAAATGATGGTGAATTTGAAACATTTTAACCCTGAAAGAAGAGAGGAGTGTATAAAAGTGAAGGGAAACAGGAAGTGAGCATTAGAAATCTGACAGAACGAGATCTAGCACAGCCACATTCTAGACCACAGGGATGGGTACAAGAGAGAGAAGGAAGGAGACAAGATGGAGGAAAAAAAACACCTAATTACATAATTTTCTATTTCACATTCTTATTGAACTACCACTCTAATTTTTTAATTTTTTTTTGGGGGGGTCCGGTCGTGGGGCCTGAACTCTGGGCCTGGGCACTGTCCCTCAGCTCTTCAGCTCAAGGCCAGTGCTCTATCACTTGAGCCACCTTCCCAGCCCTCATTTTTAAAATTTTATACACATATTATTCTTCCTTCCGAGCTAGTTTTGTAGACCTATGCTGTATTTTAAGCTTATCACAAACTCCATCTTCGTTGTTACATATGTGTTTATTCAAGCATTCAAAATTGCCTTCCTGGGAGGGAGGTTGAAGGGAAGGGAAAGTAGGAGAACAATGAGAGAAAAGTTAAGAAGTGTGATCAAAAGAAATATATATATACTTATTACCTTATGTAACTGTAACCCCTCTGAACATCACCTTGACAATAAAGGAAATTCACATTAAAAAAAAAACTGTCTTCTTCTCTTTCTTTCTCTTCCTCTTCTACTTTTTCCTTCTCCTTCTTCCTTCTTCCTCCTTCTTAAACTTTCTCCCCCAAATTCTCTTCAGTCTTTAGCTTTTACTATGGCATGTGTGGTAATTTTCAATATGTTTCCCATAAGAACAAATAAAATAGATTCAAAGGTATGTCTTATGACTTTCTGATTGATTCTTCATGGAGAAAGAATTTAGGAGTTGGAGCTTCAGTTTCCTTGTTCAGAAAAAAACAAACAGGGATGATATGATTTTTTTTTTTAGTGAAGATGAAATGAAAGTAATCCTTTCTGCTACATTTTTATTCTTACTATAACAATGTTTTCACCAAATGTCCACAGTAATAATGCTCGCCAAGAAAACTGGATATTTTTTACAATATCTTTTCTGATTAACTTTAGTAATCTTAAAATAAATTATTGAAGAATTAGTACTATAGAAATTATTTTCAAGGAATATTTTATAGTAATAACAAAGAAAAAGCTAAAAGATAAGGCAATGCATTTTTTCAATTATGTATTTTCTTTGGATTAGTTTTGAGATGGAAAATTCAGAGGTTGTACGGAAAGATAAATAAAGCAAGTTACAGTGTGACGCTTAGAACAAAGAGAACTAGAAAATATGAGTGGGAAGGTGTTGGATCAAGCCCACGTTGCCTTATAACTTTAGTATTATGCCAATTTTGGAAAAGGAAAAAATCATAGGAGAAATATCATAGATCTATAGCAAAAATTACAAAAATAAATCATGCTTTTATTAGATCCCATTACTTCCCTTTAGGAGTAATTGACAAAGATCAGCCTACTAAATACTAAAATGTGTATATATTGAAAACAGAAACTACACATACAAGATGTAATATTCAACTTCTATTTCATAATTCTGGCAAACATTTGAAATATATTAAATTATTTTCTAACTACCAATTACAAAATAAAAAGCTTTTTCTCTGTAATTCACGTAGACATTTCCATGTCAGCAGGAACCTCTTGATGGCAACAAAGCTTTGTAATTCATAGGTGCCTGTTTTTATTCCACAGTTTAGCATGGTTTTCAGAAATGTTTCTAATTCTGTATTAAGTGCAGAACTATTATATAATCAGTTTGTTACCTGAAGGATGGATTATAGCTTTGCATTTTTTGAGTTTGAAATTCATGTTTCAGATGGAATATGCATACTTAGTGGAAATAATACTTAGCTGCACTGGTTGTTTACCATTTCAGAATACTGCAAAAACCACAGTGTTTAAATCTGCCATGAAAAGTGAAGGCATCTTTTCAGAGACCCAAGCATCTGTTAATGAAAGAGAAAGGAGAATAATAGCATTTAGAAATAGAAATGCATTTAAGAAGGGCTTATAACTGACAGTCAGTAGCTGGTTTCTAAATTTCAAAGGCTAATGCAGATTGTACTACATTTTGGTTCTTTAAATTACGAAATATAGGGTGAAATTCTCCCATTATATGTTATGATTAGTAATAAGGTACTTACTACCATCTGAGCTTGATAAAACATGGAACATATCTATGTATATCTCTATGCGCTCATTAGTATATATGCATACATATATACACATACATATATATACAACCACTATAATACTTATTATTATATTTTCTGACAGCTTTATTTGGTCTCTTGTATTTTATGTATGAGTCTAGAATCAAATACTTCATATTTATTATTCAAAAGTTTGCAGAAACCTCTTATTTTGGTTATCAAAGAGATAAAGTTCCTGGCACTGAATCTGGACTAAATAAAATTCTTGACATGGAAACTAGGCTAAGTGTATATGTTTGTCATTACAAAACAACAAAAAAAATTGAGGCTTACTAGTGGTAGGGAAAAGGGAAACCAAAGATGTAGTCTCAAGGCAAGACATGGTGCTGGTGAAATACTGGCAATATTAGCTGTGAGACAAACCTACAATTCTTGCAAGCCCTTAGGTTTAATGCATTATTTGGGAAGACAGTGCTCTAGTGTGAAAAGCTAGATTTGATGAAGAAAGGCATTTTGGTGCTTTTTTTTAAACTCAAACAGCTATAACAGGGCTTCATCTTCGGAGGGACACCCCACATAAACCAAGATACTCCAATGGCTTAAAATAAGAGATTTCAGGTTGAATTAAGATATTGCCACAATTTCTGGGTCAAATGCATCCACAACAGGAGGCTTTGAAGATAGATAGGGTCTGATTTAGTCTTGCTTAGAAGTTTAAGATGAAGGGAACTTTTGACTGTCAAATGCATGTTGATTAGAGGTCCCACCCTCCTTGCTAATGAGAGATTCCTTTGCCTGAGAGTTACAGCAAAAACAAATTATTGTGGCTTTCACGGATGTGATACCAGCATTCCAGAACCTAGACTGCAATGTCTACCAGGTGGATATGAGTGCCAAATGCCTAGGATACCCAAGTCATGTTATTTCCACTGCAATTCCTACTACACACACACACACACACACACACACACACACACACACACACACACACACACATGCACAGAGGTCAATTTCTAGGCAAATAGGCAGGAAGAGTATAGTAGGATGGGTTTGCTGTCAGGTGAGATTGAGATGCTCAAACATGAACTCAGGTTGGTCTCCTCCCCGACCCTTAGGAGATGAACTGTTGAATAGGTTCTGAAATCACTGAGCTCTAACTTCAAGAACTGCATCCTGACAAATATTTACTGCTAGGTTGGTCTGAGGCTTTCAAGGACACATTTTCCAAACCTTATGATTTTTAGAGACTTCTCCCACCATAGAGAGATGAATTGCTGTGAAGGATCTAGAAGAATTGAGATAGCAGACACAAGGCCTTGGTACCATCCCTAATATCTCTGCTTCTAAGTGTTGCATTCAATGCCCAGTTTGTCCAATGCCTCACTCTCTACGACATTCAAAAGATGCAACTAAGATGCACTTTATTACCCTGTTTTCTCTATCTGAGCAGTTCTGGAGATCACATTCTGTTTCCTGAGAATGAGGTGAATGTTTTTATATTGAGCCACACACCAAGTCCTGGGGTAAAAAATAGCATCACAACTGGTCTATTACATGTAGCCCTGTTTGAACAAGTGAGATTATTTCAATTGAAATCATACAAGTATTCAAATGTTTTTTTTTACTTTCATGCGATTGTTTCTAACATATTTATAAGATGATTTCTTTGCTGCCTTGTATGTCCCTCCTGTATTTGATGTTGGTATAATTTGTGGAGGGGAAGGGAAAAAACAAATCTTTTAAATAGGGATACAGGTGGACCCATTGCAACAAGGAGATGTACAAGTCATTATGTTGAAAAATGAACTTTACAACTTTGGGAGGGGTGGGGAAGGGGGAAATATGAGGGGGCGGGATATAGGAAGGGACAGGAAGGAGAAACAAAGGAGGAAGCAACAATGCTTGATAAGTAATGTTCTCATTATCTTGCCCATTTAATTGTAACTCCTCTGTATGGTATTTTCATAATAAAAAATTTAAAAAAAGAAATCATATACATGTTTAAACTTTCAATATGATCTTGGCTGCCTATATTTCAATGCAGAAAAACAAGAAATATGAAAAATCAAGGTAACTTGTCTCCTCCAAAAGTTGACAAGCCCATACTAATAGGTACTAATGATAGTGAAGTGACTGAACCTCATAGCATAGAGCTCAATAAAAGTACTATAAGAGAATCAATGAAATTAAAGAGGTCACAACTAATTCCATGAGAATCAGATAAATAGATGAGTAAGGATTGTAATGCAGAACACAAAAGAGGAATTCAACAAAATATAGAAAATCTGAACAAAAAATTCAAATTGAAATTCTAAAAATGTAAACCACAATAAACTAAAGATTCAGAAGGGTAAGATTTTCTAATACACTGGATAAATTTGTGAAGCTTGAAATAAAGGTATATGTATTAAAATATTAAGGTAAATTTAAAAAATAAGCAATACAATTGAACATGGAAAACCAGGCATAGAAGAAAAAGGGGCAAACTAAAAGCACAAAAAAATTCAATAAAATAATAGCATAAAACTTCCCAAATCTTCAGAAAGAGACGGTCATGCATACCCAGGAGGTTTTTAGAACTCCAAACAGACCAGAGCAGAAAAGAAGTTCTCAAAAGCATGTCATAGTTTATATATTAGAGAAAACAAGGAAAGAATATTGAAAGCCAGAAGATAAAACAGACAAGTCAACTATATGGTCATGCTCACCAGAATAACACTTTTCTCAACAGAAACTTAAAAATCAAGGAGTGCATGGAGTAATACCTTTCATGTACTGAAAGAAAATAACAGCTAACAAAGATTGTTATACCCAGAAAACATACATAAATCAAAGAGAAATTAAAACCTTTCATAATAAACAAAAGCTAAAGTAATTCAAGACCACTAAAATAATGCAGAAGACGCTTAAAGGATTCCTATTCATAAAAGAGGAAGATAAATGCAACACAGAACTTTGTGAAGAAATAGATCAGACAATGAACAAGCAAACAATAAACAAATGAGGAATAGGGAAGAATGAAGCACGCATACCCACACACACACACACACACACACAACCCACAATGACACAAATTACTACCTACCTATGAATAACAATAATTGAATGATAATGGTCTCAATTCTCCAAGAAAAATACAGACATTTTTGTTATTGTTTTTTCAGATTACACTATATTCTTTACCTCATATATTGTGTATATACATACACTTCTGAGGGAAGCTGGGAGAAGATTCAGTAGAAAGCCAGTGGTGGGGGGCAAATACATCAGAGAGGCCCATCAGCTGCACTGGACATTGTTGAAAGTGAACTAAGCAACTCAAGGGTGGTGATGAGAGGGAGGGAATGAGAGAGAAAGAAGGAACAGATGATACTAAGGAAAAAAGATGATTCTAAGCAATTTGGAAGAAATAGTTTTATTGTTAAAGTTTGTAGGGTCCATAAGCCTTGTAGATTAATATAATGATTATCATTGTGAAGGTTAAAATGTGTATGTGACTAGTTAAGTATAACTATGGCACAGTATTGTGAAATTTATGTAGTCACTTAATCTCAATAAAAAGTATTTGGAGGGAAAAAAAGAAAAGAAAAACACAGAGGCTGATGGGTTGCATTGTCAACTAATATTCAACCATACTTTTTGGGGGTTGTCCATAAAAAATAAACTTTGTTAAAGACAAACATGAATTTAAAATGATAAAATAAAAATATTCATCTAAGCAAATATAGCTTGATAGCAATCAGGAACAGTTATTTTTAAAAAGCAGATTTTAAACAAAAGTCAAAAGATACAAGGAAGGTCTCTCAATATTGAGAAATGAAATACTCTATAGAGAGAATATCACAATTATAAATATAAGCAATGGTCAATTGTACACCCAATTTTATCAAACAGATATTACTGGACATAAAAAATAGGTATATCCTAACATAATAATCTTGAGTGGTTTTCATTCTCCATTCTGACTACTGGATAGGAAATCCAGAAGAAATCTTCAGGAAAACCTCAGTGTTAAGTAAAACTGTAGATCAAATGTACTTACACACAATTATTTAATATTCTACACAATAGCTTCAGAATAAACATTCTTAGAAACCTAGATAGCTTTCTCCAAAACAGTATTTTAGAACATAAAGTAAATATTAAGAAGTTCAACAATATTAAAATAACTTCTTCCTGTAATTTCTTCTGATTTTTCAGGTAATAGTATCAAGAAATGACCAATGATATTGCTATTGCACCAGGTTTTGGGAATCCTACATTATCCACTTCAGTTATTCATTTGAAGATAAATTAATACCCAGAGAACGTAAAGGCCCAAGAATAACAAACAGTACGATTAATAACTTGGCCAATAAATCAAACAGTTCTCAAAATAACAATTGCAAATGGCCAGTAACATTCGAAGAAATGTGCATATTTCTGAAGCCATTAAGACTATGAAAATCAAAACAATATTGAGATCGCATCTCAGTCCTATCAAAATGGAAACTGTCAAGAGAACAAATAACAAGAGTAGAATGGAGAAGTGAGAGAGAATGCAATAAAAAATTCAATGTATATCCTACAAAAATAAGAAAAGAAAGGGAAGGGTTAGGTTGGAAGGATGGATGGGAGTGTTGAAAGAGAAGACAATAAGATGCACTCTATTCATAAACAGCTGTTAAATAGCAGCTCCTTTGTACAACTACTTAAAGATTAAAAAAATCATAGAAAATCATTAAAAAAGGAAAGCTAGTGAGAATTCAGGAAAATATAAACATTGATACATGAGTTGTGGGGATAATAATATACCTATCGTGAAAATAAGTATGGTAGTTGCTCAAGAAACAACAACAACAACCAAAACCAAACTACATTTTTTTCTATAAGTAAGTCTAGAAATAAAAAAAAAATCAGGAAAGGGTATAAAGGATAAAAAGGGGACTATTTTATGGGGAACCAGAAGGAATACCGAGTAGAAAATATAAATTACTGGCAAATAAATATGATGAGTGTAACTGTACAAAAGGAAAATCATGAAACGCAATAATATTTGTTTCCTTTTTTAAGTACCAGGTATATTTTAGATATGAGACCCTTGTTCGTTGTATGGCTAGTGAAGATCTTCTCCCAATCCATGGACTTTCTATTGATCTTGTGAGCTATGTCGTTTGCCATGCAGAAGTTCTGCAATTTTGTGCAATCCCATTTGTCCAACCTTTCTTTGATTTCTTGTGTTTCTGGGTCTCTGCTTGCCTGTGCCAAGCAGACATAGGGTTTCTCCTATTCCATCCTGTAATGTTTTCAAAGTGTCTGCTTTGACTCCGAGGTCTTTGATCCATTTGGAGTTGATTCTGGTGCAGGGTGATATATAAAGATCTAGCTTTAGTTTTCTACAAGTAGTTAACCAATTTTGCCAGCACCATTTACTGAAGAGGCTGTCTTTCTTCCATTCTATTTTTTTTTAGCTCCCTTATCGAAGATTAGATGGCTATAGGTCTGTAGGTTCATTTCTGGGTTTTCAAGTCTATTCCATTGGTCCTGGGGTCTGTTCTTGTGCCAGTACCAAGCTGTTTTGATTACTATGGCTTTGCAGTTAAGTTTGAAATTTGGTATTGATATTCCTCCAGCACTGTTCTTTCTGTTAAGGATCATTTTTGTTATTCAGGGTCTTTTATGGTTCCATATGAATTTTCAGATTGCCTCTTCCATTTTCTAGAAGAATGAGGTTGGAATATTGATAGGTATCACATCGAATTTGTAGGTAGACTTGGGAAGTATTGCAATTTTTACGATGTTGAGATTTCCAATCCAGGAAAATTGGAGGTTTTTCCACTTCCTAAGTTCTGCTATGATTTCTTCAGGTTTTTAAAGTTTTCATCGTAGAGGTCCTTCACTTATTTAGTTAATTCCTAGGTATTTTATTTTTTGTGGGGCTATTATGAATGGAGTTACTTTCCTGATTTCAGCTGCATTCTTCTCATTGTTGGCATACAGAAAAGCAATTGATTTTTGAGGGTTAATTTTACATCCTGCTACTTTGCCAAAGTTTTGAATCAGCTTGAGTAGTTTGGGAGTGGAGTCTATGGGATTCTTTAAATACAAGATCATGTCATACCTGGAACTTAAAAAAAATAAATCTCCCCAAAACAAATCTTCAAAGAATCAACTGCCCAATAAATAAGTGGGCTAAAGGCTTAAAGAGAAACTTCTCTGAAGAAGAAAGAAGGATGGCCAATAGACACACGAAGAAATGCTCAACCTCTGTAGCCATAAAAGAAATGCAAATAAAAACAGCATTGAGATTCCACTTCACCCCAATTAGAATGGCTATAATCAAGAAATATAATAATAACAGATGCTGGAGGAGAAGTGCCCAGAAGGGAACTCTACTGCATTGTTGGTGGGAGTATAAACTTGTTCAACCACTTTGGAAAGCAGTATGGAGATTCCTCAATAGACTCCTCGTAGAGCTCCCCCTTAGACCCAGCAATCCCACTTTTGGGCATTTACCCAAATGTTTACAAACAAGACCACACTAAAGCTACCAGCACAACTATGTTTATTGCAGCACTATTTACTATAGCTAAGATATGGAACCAACCCAGATGTCCCTCAGTAGATGAATAGATCAAGAAAATGTGGTATATGTACACAATGGAATTCTATGCCTCCATCAGAAAGAATGACATTGCCCCATTTGTTAGGAAATGGAAAGACTTGAAAAAAGTATATTAAGTGAAGTAAGCCAGGTCTAAAGACACATAGGCCCCATAGTTTCCTTTATTTGTAATAACTAGTATATGTCTGAGTCAAGCAGAAAAGGTCAGATATGTTGATATTAGGTTTAATGAACCCCAAGATAAGTATTCAAATGTTTTTTACTTTCATGCTATTGTTTCTAACACATTTATAAGATGATTTCTATGTTGCTTTGTATGTCCCTCCTCCACATGCTAACACTGTATTTGATGTTGGTATAGTTTGTGGAGGGGAAGGGAAAAAAACAAATGGTTTAAATAAGGATACAGGTGGACCCATTGCAACAATGAGATGTACAAGTCCTTATGTCGAACTTAACAACTTTGGTGGGAGGGTGGGGGAGAGGAACGGGTGGGGGGAAGGGAGGAGTATGGGAAGGGATGGGAAGGGGAAACAAAGAGGAGGCTACAATGATTGATAAGAAATGTACTCGTGGGGCTGGGAAGGTGTCTCAGTGTAGAGCACTTGCCTTGCATGCCTGAGGCCCTGTGTTCGATTCCTCAGCACCACATAAGCAAAAAGAAAAAAGCTGGAAGTGGCGCTGTGGCTCAAGTGGTAGAGTGCTAGTCTTGAGCTGAAGAGCTGAGGGACAGGGCCCAGGCCCAGAGTTCAGGCCACAGGACCGGATCCACCCCCCAAAAAAGAAAGAAGTGTACTAGTTATCTTGCCCATGTAATTGTAACTCATCTGTACAGTATTCTCACGATAAAAAAAAAAAATTGTTTCCAAAGAAGGGATCTACATAAGCAAAAATAATGAAGGTAAATTTTATTAAAAAAAATTTCTAAGTATGAGATATATAATAACACCTTCTTACTAAGCTGACACTAAGCAATTGTTTAAAGAATAGATATGTATTAGGAAATACTTTAAACAAATAAAAATTTACAGCCATGAGTGAGAGATGAAAGTCAAAGCCAACATATTGTTAGCAAATACAATCTGTGCTTCATTCGTGATTAATTTGGAGTTTGATTGAAATCAATAGGAATGATGATAAAAAATGACTCAGTCATTACCTTAAGAGTAGAGCTGGGATAGAGAAAAATGAGGGAGAAGGATGTAAGGGGTGAAATTGATCTAGATACTTGTATTGATAACCTGACTTGTAGAATTTAATCCCCTTTGTACAACTATTTTGTAAGTATATATACATATATAAATAGTTTTAAAGGGCTACATTTGCTTTGCATGTAATAAACACAATGCAAAATGTATCCTTTGTATTCCATAAAGAATAAAAATAAGAATTGAGATTGTAAATGATAAAATTCAAGTAGAATAATATGTAACCCATGTACACTCAAAAGGAGTGGTTTACCTCCCCTTGGTTTAGATTTTGTCATGTGACCATACTTTAGTATAATATTTTCTTATTCTTAATAGGAGTGCTTTTGACCTGTTTAGGGATCAGAGAATAGGCAATGGGAATAAATAGTGAGTCTCCTGCTTTGTAATGCTGCCTAAAAGACCTTAATCAACAACTATTGATTTTAAGTCTAGGGGGAGGTCAGCCACAGTCACGTACATTAATATTTATTAGAAGTTGTAGAGGAGGTATAATAAAAATTAGATTTTCTATTTATCCACATTTAGATGGGAAGGAAATTAGGCTGTAAAGCACTGGTAATTGATTTCAGTTGTTTTCTTTAGTTGAGCGTTGAAGGTTGTTGATGCTGACTTGTGAGTACATATAGAGGTGATACTTTTCTATGTGCTAGTTCTGGGCCTTGGTCCAGGGCGCTCTCCTTTAGAATTTTTACTCAAGGTTAGCACTTTACTATGTGAACCATATCTCCATTTCTGGCTTTTTGGTGGTTAATTGGAGGTAAGAATATCATAGTTTTTTCCTGCCTGGGCTGGATGCCAACCCGATCCTCAGATCTCAGCTTGCTATGCAACACCATATGATTGTAGCCGTGAACCACAAGTAAGACTTAAGAATGAAAATCGCAAAATGCTTATTATGAAATCTGACTAAAAAAGAGAAAACAGTTATCTACATAGCAGTATATAGTATTACTCTATGAATTTCTTCTCTTGTTCCTCTTCTTCCTCTTGCCCCTTCTCCTCCTCCTTTTCTTCATCTTCTTTAGTGGATATTGAATTAATTACAACACTACTAAAGTGATGAAAGGGAACTGGGATGGCAGAGTGCAAGCTACTCAGGAGGCTGAGATCTGAGGGTCACTGTTTTAAACCAGTCTGGGCAAGAATGTCCTCAGGACTCTTATCTCTATAAAATTGCAAAATGTATGTATATATATATATATATATATATTATATGTATATATGCTATATGTATTTATATAGTAAATATGTTTATATGTAGTATATGCATATATGTGATATACATGTGTTATATATATATGTATCTATGTATATGTATATATGTGGAACTGGAGCTGGGACTTAAAAAGTAGAGTGTAGCCTTGAGCACAAAAGCTCAGAACAATGCCCAGGCCCATAGTTCAAGCCCTAGCACTGGCAACAAAATAAAAATAAGTAAATAAAACAGAGAACTGGGATGAACTCGTATAGGAAGGAATCATAAGCATTTAATCTCAAAATTGTGGACTCAGTAAAAGGTAGTAATTTAAAATAATAACAGTCATACTTTATGTATTGAATTATGGGTTTGAAATGGCATAAAAGAAGGACTAAAGGTCAAGTTTTTCTTTTTATAATAGTACTGGGATTTCAATTCATGACCCTGTGCCTGTGCTATAACATTTGAACCATACCTTCATTTCTGTTTGCTTTCCTTATTTTTCTAATAGAGTTTGTTCTTTCTTTGGGCAACCTGAACTTTCCACATTGATGGAGAAACAGATATATATATCATTGTACCCAGTGTTTATTTTTATTAGTTGATATAGGGTCTTGTGAACATTTTGCATAGAGTGTCTTTAAATAATGATCCTTTCATGCTTAAGTGTTCCGGCTATTCTTGTTTCATATCATATTCTAGATTCTCCTTCTGGTAAATTACAGTAGTAGAAGATGTTATGGGAAAATAGCATGGTTCCCCATTGGTGGGTCAGGATACAGAAATGCAACTAAGCTTAGAATACAATTGTTGAAGATCTATTCCTGTAAAAACAAAAACAAAACAAAAAAAGAACACAATATGAGGTCTTCCTACAGTTGTCAGTTCTAGGACCAAAACCCCTGAAGTTGAAAAGTAAGAAAGGAAGATGTACTGAAAATGCCATGGCATGGAAAATACTGAGCAGATTAAAATTGGAATATATTTTTTAAATTATACTATAGGTATATATCTTTATATTAGAAAAATTTAGTAGCTTAGTTCAGACCCCAGCCCCTTGGTGCAAGCAGCAAGGCTAATCCCTGAATTTGTTTCTATAAATCTGAAAACTTTAGCTCTGAATTACTAAGTAATTGACAGTTGCTGACAACACAGATTGAATAACCAGCATCTACAGGTAAAAAGTCTGAGGAAAACAGGGTGACGGTGATTTGCATTTGAACACCATTGAATGAATGAATGACTTGATCTGAAATCTGTAGATCCAGAAATAATCATCTCAAGATGTGTAAGAAGATCAGGAAAAAATCCTACTTAAAAATTTATCAGCTTTTGGGCTGGGAAGGTGGCTCAGTGGTAGAGCTCTTGCCTTGCATGCTTGAAGCCCTGGGTTCGATTCCTTAGCACCACTTAAGCAAAAAGCAAAAAGCCGGAAGTGGTGCTGTGGCTCAAGTGGTAGAGCGCTAGCCTTGAGCTGAAGAGCTGAGGGACAGCACCCAGGCCCAGAGTTCAGGCCCCACAACTGGACCCAAAAACAAACAAACAAAAATAAAACAAAAATTTATCAGCTTTCTTGTATAGGTAGAAAGTTTATTTATTTTTATTGTACTTCACAGCTTGATACGCTGAGTCCCTCACAGTTGATTGTTTTTAATGCAAGCTATAAGGGTTATGCTCAATTTTTTAAATTATTAGTCCTTTCTTACCTAAAAGGTCTTCAGGGAAGGAGAATTCTTTCTAAGAACATATAGATAGCAATCATCATCACAGTTTCTTTCTTTCAAACAACAGTTTCAAAATGTTTTAAGATTTGCTTAGTAATTCTAAACATATGTATAAACTCATAGAAACTCATTTTTATAATGTGTAAACAAAAATATTTATAATGCTTCCTTAAAATAGTTTTTATCGGCAGTAACCTTGGGCTCATGGATATTTTCTACTTATAATTACTACTTTTAATCAGTCCTCTTTATTGTTAACACTTTACAGTTTAAAGGAAAATATTTTAAACTACTTAAAAATACTACCTAAGTGTATGAGCTATTCAAAAAAGGCATGCCAAATATGAAATATATTTTTAACATAATCTCTTGTCATGTTTTGTAATTTTTCAGGAATATTTTTTAAATTCCCATTGGAAAAAAATGAGAAATACTCAACTGAAATAATAGGTGAAAGTTAGCCAAGAAAGTTACATTATATTATACCTTAGCAAAAACTGAATTTGTGTATGCCAACAGTCAGTAATATTTTGTACTTCAAATTAGTAATAAGTGCACTGATACGCTCAGAGAAAAGAGTAAATAAATAATATTCAACCGAAGACATGTTAGCAAAATTGGAAAGCGGCAATTTCTAAATTAAGCCATATCATTAAAACTAATATCCAGCATTGGATAATCCCTGTTTATTAGTTCTATGAGCTATTAATTTTAATTTCTCTCTAACAAAGGGTTAGAACTGCATTCCAAGGCTGGGAAAGGATGTGAAGGGTAAACAAAGGAGGAGGCTGCAATGCTTGGTAAGAAATGTACGCATTATCCTGCCCATGTAATTGTAACCCCTCTGTACAGCATGTTCACAAAGAAAAGAAAAGAAAAGAAAATATGCAACCTAAATACATTCTGATTGCACATGTTTAATGTAAATATAAATTTAATACATTTAATATAAATATGAATTTAATATATTTATTATAAATATAAATCTCTGTGTCATGTTCATATTCACTTTAATTATTAGCATTTAGTAGTTATACAAGACATTTTTCATTTTGACATTTCTATATATGCATACAATAATCAAACTAAATTCATCCTCTTCATGACTTTCCCTTATTCATTTTCCACATATTAAAATGATCACTTATCTTTTGAAAAAGAAGTATGTGTAGATTCTTATATATTCCCTTGAATTTTTTTCAGTGTATGTATAATTAGATTATATAATCTCTTCTTTGTGTGTATATGCATGTGTTATTTATTTACTAATATTACTTTTCCTATTCTCTGATACATCTTTTTACTCAAAAATATACTGCACATAAAATTATCCTTATGAATGCCAACATTTAATCAGCTGCTGCCTGGTCAAGTAGATAGCTGTTTGTTATGCTATTCTTTACAACTCTGAAAGTTTTAGTGTTTTATAGTCAAGTATTTTTCTTTAAAAAATAAGGTACAATGAGTTTTGTGGAAAGCAAATATAAATAAACAGTGAATTACAAAAAAATATCCTTATGGATTTATTTATTTATTTTGCTGGTCCTGTGTGTTATCCTGGAGTTATTTACCACTTGAAAAACAGTTCCATTTCTAGCTTTTTTTTTAACATAATTAATTGGAGATAAGTCATCTCACAGACTTTACTGTCCAGGTTGGCTTCAGTCAGTGAAATAGTGATTCCCAGATCTCCTCCTCTGAGAAGGTAGGATTAAAATCCTGGTCACCAGTGCAGGGTCACATGTATTCTTGAGAGTTTTTACTAATCTTACCTATATAGCTGTTTATTGTGATGTGAATTTTCTTGTGGGAGCTTTACTATACCCATCATATAATAGTGAATATCCCGGAAAATATTTTCTGCCCCTGTATATATTTGTAAAACAAACTCCTTAAATGTATTGAAAGATTGAACAATATCCAAAAGCACCAAGTAATTTTGTGGAGATCAGATCCCGCTCTGCATTATGCTATCCTGGAATATATGCAATATGTTCCTTATACCCAAATAATTTCATTTTATAATACAATGCTTCATTTTGTGTGTGAATGCTGAGGCAGAGTGACTATACATCTCAGTGAAAGTAAACGACCACAATATGACCAACACAAACCATGAGGACTGATACACAAATGAATTGTTCAAATATAATAAATAATTGTTTAGATAAAAGTGTTCAAATATATTACCATCTATAAATTTATCAAATTAAATAAAGAATACCTACACAAGTTAAAACCATATGTTTTTAATTTTAATTTTTGGAACTACTCCCACAGCTTGAACACCTGGGAGATTTCCTTGACTTTTTTTCCCCTCAAGGCTATCCATAGCTCCACTTCCAGCTTTTATTGGTGATTAATTGGAGATAAGAGTCTCATAGACTTGGGCTGGGAAGTTGGCTCAGTGGTAGAGCACTTGCCTTGCATGCTCAAGGCTCTAGATTCGATTCCTCAGCACCACATAAGAAAAAAAGCTGGAAGTGGTGCTGTGGCTCAAGTGGTAGAGTGCTAGCCTTGAGCTGAAGAGCTGAGGGACAGCGCCCAGGTGCAGAGTTCAGGCCCCACGACCAGACCCAAAAAAAAGAGTCTCATAGACTTTTCTGTCTGGGCTGGCTTCAAACGGACATTCCCAGAGCTCAGTCCTCTGAGTAGCTAGGATTATATCCATGAGTTCACCCACACTCTGCCCAAACCGTATTTTAAGAGCTGATAGTTGCAAAATGCACCAGGCCAAGGAAGGATGTAACACTCTCATCTGGATCAGATAAAAGGAGAAGCACCTCAGTAGGAGGTACAGCAGAATGTACTGACCTGTCATCAGGCACTTTGGGCTCAGAGGTGGACAGACGGGGCATCAGAGGTAGTCTGACAAGCCATTGTCCATTGTAGTCATTGATGTTTGGCAGGTGATCCATTTCCTCTGTTCTCTTCCCTGGCCCTCAAGATGGCTGTAAAATGACTTCAGGAGAAAATGGCTCAGGAAAAAGAACATAGCCACAAAGATTGTCCTGGTTTTAATCAATTCATTGGCCCAAATAGGCAATGTTTCTAAGCACAGTAACTTTTGAGCACACTTTATAATCTGAGAATTAATATTAATAATGAAAAATAAAATATTTTTTAAAAAGCAGAAATAGTCAGTATCACTAACATTCAAGTGAAATCAGTAGTACTTGAATCAAGTACAATAAATGTCACTTGGGCATTTACTGTTACCAATAAACTGACATTTTGGAAAGACATAACATGTTTATCTGTTTCTAACATAGCTCACTCATCACAAATTGGTAGACTATCACATAAAGGCCATTGAAGACTTTGTAAGGCTTCTACTCCATAGGAAATGAAAAGTTTTAGAAATGATTACATAATCTGACTTAAGGTAATATGGCATTTGTTTTTTCTTGATGGTAAAATGTTGATATTGTTTATATTCCGTGTAACAGACAGGCACAACAATTGTTCAGTAATTTCTTGTTTGGTCTTAACTTCAACTTCCATATTCCTGGAAATTTAACTTTATATTGTTATAAAAGAAGCCAAAAAACAAAGCAGACATGCCGGTATTATTTTCAGTTCTGTATTCTTCTTTGAAAAAAAAATACTTACAGAAAACTATTAAGGGAGACATTCACCTAGATTTCATTGCTAACATTTATCTCTGTTTCCTAATTATGCCAAATAATAAAGCATATTGACCAGAGAATACTTTCACTGTATTGAAGATTTTTATCTAAATTGAATACTCAAGAAGAGAAAACATCTTTTGTAATCTTCTAAGTCTCTTAAAAGTCAACTCAAATGTTTTGCTCTAAGTCTATATGCTTGCTAGTAAAATGTCAACACAATTTTTTAATAGTTGAAAGCATCAATAATATGCTACTTAGAAGTAATTTTTGGAAAGCTTGTGGTTGGTAATGGTTTGTGTACAAGATGATAAATACTTTTCTTCTCTAAAAAGAATACACAGTCTTATTAGCAGCTTTACTGAAGATCTTTTCTTACCAACCATATTATTTTTCATAGATGAGAAATTCTAAAGTTGTCATAACTACAATATTGAACACAATGATATTCACTAAATTGCTTGTTTTTCATTTCTCTATGGGACTTGTAAACTGAAAGACAGAAATCCTACTATAATTAAATGGAAAACAATCCTTATATAACATGCATTCCATAAGATATAATATAGATTTTAATGAAGAAGACCTCAATGCTCTGCAGTCTTTCTATAAATCTTAAGAATACTTAGATTTGTAAAACATTACATCAATTATTTAAAAAAATTGGATGCTGGAAGGCCATTTTGTCTTTTAATGATAAACAAGTTGTACCACATAAAACAGAAGCTGAAATATGCAACCCTATTCTTCTAACTGAAACTAAATATGCACATTTTCATGCTACATATTTTTTATTTTGGTTTAAACAAACATCTATATTTTAAAATAGTTCAAGTATTTTCAATAGCACAAATTGTAAGCCTATTATTTCCTGGTGAGGCTAACAATTATACTTCAAATAGTTTAATTCATTCAGAATAAAAATAAGATTACTTTCATAATGCATTTCCGTTATCTATTTATTTCAAAAATAGATTTGTTAATAGATGAAACAAATTTTCCACAGATTCAAGTTTAATCAACAAGATGGAGACAATGAAATGAAAATTCATGATTTCCATCTCTGAATGCTACAATGAATGTTCTGATAAATTGAATCACTCTTAGTCTTATGATTTGTTACCCTTGGACATTGATGATTGCAGTTGTTATAATAAACAGAAAACACTATAGAATATATGTTTATTCATATATGTATGTATATATATATGAATCAAGATTTCCCATCAAATGAAAAGCCCTAAGGTATAAAATAATTTAATCATTTGTTTCTCCTTCAAGCATAGACAATTTTATTGCTTAACAAATGTGTCTCATTGTATTTTTGCACTGACCCTTGGAACTGCCTTTTGAAGCTATATTTGATGTGTTTTGCTAATGTTCATTATTCAAATTCATTATTTGGTATGGTGCTTTGAAATAATGCATTATGTATGTGCAAGAGCTATAGATACTGAGTTAAATAACTTTCTATTAGCAAACGCATATCCTAGTATGAGCAAGTTTATTTCAGCCATATCTTGGCAATATAGACAAAATTATTTTATTAAAATATATGGATTGTTTTAAATTATGTTGCTAATCTAGCATTTAACCATTTAACTATGTGATTTTCCTAAAAGTTATATAATTGAATCAAAACAATATGCAGTATGAAAAACATGAAGAAATTCATCTACCATTAAATATGAAACCTTTTACTAGTCTGTCTTTTGAAGGAGGGAGACCAGGTTTACCCAGCTCCATCTTGACCACATAGTGGATGGTAGGGTCTAGCCTTTTGTCTTCATGGTGGGGGAAGGTGAAGCCCCCCCTTTCCAGGTGATGGATATCTCTGAATTCTTGGACATAGGAGTGGGGACTTGGATAATAGGTTATTAAACCTGTCAGTCCAGTGCCTGGGATTCAAGTTTTCTGTGGCCCTGTTCCCTGATCTGACCCTATTTAGGGCAGAGCCAACTCAGGAGCCATAACACTTTGTCACCTGTCTCCATGTTCATGTCCTGTCTCCTGTCTCCTGGATCTTCTGCAGTCACCATGGTGTCCCACTTCAGCCCTCCATTGGAGCTGAATTGGTTTGCTGGTATTGTTTTTGTTCTTTCTTTCTTCTCCAGCCTTTATGTTTCAGTTTCCTAACAGTGTTAAGTGAATTTGCTGGCTGTTGGTTTTTTAACAGGAGTCCCACCATATAGTCACTGGACTCGACCTCTCAAAATGTGGCTTTGCCATTTTCTCACCCTGTAGCACTTTTTTTTAAAGGAACAAAATTCATTTGAAATAGCTGATTAACAATAACTTTCCTAGGATTTATTATAGGATTTTATAGGATATTATAGGATTTTATTATAGGATTTCATATAGGGTTTATTGACCTAGCTTTGTGAAAACAACTCTTCTGCTTTCTTTTCCTCCAAGGAGAATATATTTGTATATTATGTATGTTTTCCAAGAGTTACAAGCCTTCTTTCACTTTGTGGTAATCATCAATATTTCAGCCAGACATGTCTTCAAGTCAGATGCAATGAATATAATTTGATGTTCATCTTTTCATTTGTCAGCGAAATCTAACTTATAGGGCATCCATTACTTTTGCATGTGTTTGGTGTCTTATTCTATTCTCTGTCTCTGTAACACAGTATCTGAGATGAATATGAAGAACAAGGATATATTTGGCTTCAGACTGAGAAGCTTGGAACTCTAAGAGCATGGCGGCATTAACTCCTGATGAAGACATTGCTTGTCTCATCCATTACCAGGCAGAGAGGCAAAGGAAAGTGTTCATGAAATAATACAAAGGTACAAATTATGACAAATTCATTCGAAGAACAATTAATCCACAACCATAACAACAAAATCAATTCATTCACAAGAATAGAGGCCCTATTAGCTGAGTTGTTCTCATTAGGCTCCACTTCCAGCACTTGTTTTGGAGAGTAGTAACCTTCCAACATATACTTTTGGGAGGACACAAATAAGAACATATGTATTTGTATAAATGTATGTTTAGAGTTTGTGTACAGTGTTATTTCCACATTCTATAAAATAAGTAACCCAATATAGATATTTTAGTTATTATTCAATTGTTCATGGTGTGCATTTATTGGTGGTAGAAGCAAAGGTGTACCAAAAATTGGTACTAAAATGAGAGTCATAATCAAAAGTTGTACCTGAAATAATGATGAGACTGCTTAAAGAAAACCAAATAATTAAAGGTAATTTATATATTTGGTAGCTATCATTGAAATTGGCAGTAGAAAAAAGGAAAATGCTGAAGTTTTCAGAAAGGACTGCAAAAGCTAGGAGAATTAGGTTCAGAAAGGAAGGTCATCCTGGCACCATTGACTCAAGCCTAGTTGAACAACTATAACATCCAGAATTGGCAAACACCCAATGGTAGTCACGTGACAGACAAGCCAGTACTGAATTAAATCCTCAAACAAGAATGAACTGTCCAGTCTTAAAACAAAAAATGCATTTTAAATAAGCAGATATGGACAATAAAAATCAGTGTTGGGAGAATGAGGAGGTGGTTGAATCTAGAGTGAGAACCACAGAAAGTATATAATTGTATCAAAATAAAAATTAGCATCCTAAAAAAAGGAAGGTACAAGTGGTGTGTGTGTGTGTGTGTGTGTGTGTGTGTGTGTGTGTGTGTGTGTTTGTTGTTGTCCATTATGGGGCTTGAACTTGGGATCTGGGTGCTGTCCTTGAGGTCTTTTTGTCAAGTCTATCACTCTACCACATTGAGCCACAGTTCCACTTCCGTTTTTCTGGTGGTTTTTGGACAGAAGAGTCGCAAAGACTTTTCTTCCCTGGCTGTATTTGAACAGTGATCCTTGGATCTCAGCTTCCTGCATATCTAGGGCAAGTGGTAATTTTTACATATGTACAAGGAAAGAGAGGCATTAATTGTCAATTGGAACTAGAGTTCCAGAATCCATGCTAAGTAGAGGATCTTGCACTAATCAATATATTCTCCATTCCTTTAAAGCAGAAAGCTCTGTAAACATTGATTAACACTAATTCTACTAGGAAGATTTTCTAGTTTAAGGTTAAAGAAGACAGTACATAACTCTTCATTGTAGTTATACTTTATATATAAGAAAATTTATTTTATTTTTTAAATAACAGATAAATAATTTAAATGAGAGCAATCATGATTTAATAAATCTTTCTCCCAACAAATTATTCTTAGTTATAAACACATTACCTTATTACATTTGTCCTTACAAGTTTCAGCATGCTTTACATTGATTTTTTAAAATATGTTATTGTTGTAGAGGTGACATACAAAGGGGTTATAGTTAGATGAGTCAGGTAATGAGTACAATTTTTGAACCATGTCTCCCCTTTCCTTGCTCTCTCCTAGTTTTTCTCTCCTATTCCCCACCCACAAGATGTATTTTCATTTTCCATATAGTCTACTGATGACCATTGCTGTAATTGTTTACCCTTTGTTCCACCTTTTCTATCCCCCCCTTACTGTCCCAAAGACAAATGAAGTAACAAACAAGGTAAAAGGAAAAGGTAACCAAAACAGCAACAACAATAATTTTAAAAAGTTGTTTACTTGGAGTTCATTTCATAAAATATTATTTTATGTGATCATATGCACATTGCTATTGACCTTTTGATTACAAAGGTTCTATGCATAGCCTATGCAAATCCTCTTTTGGTCTGAATGTGTGAATGTCTAGAGGCCTATGTAATTTATCATGTCCTGGTGTGTTTTCTTGTAAATTTATAGGCACATTCTAGCTTCCACTAATGAGGTAAACCATGGAACTTACACTTCTTTAGATCTGGCTTATTTCATTTACTATATTTTTTCCATTTTCTTACAAATGGTACAATATCCTTTTTTCTGATGGATGATAGAATTCCATTGTGTGTGTATATGTGTGTACACACACACACACACACACACACACACACATATATATCTTATATTTTTTGATCAGTTCCTCCACTGAGGAGCATGTGGGTGATTAGACATTTTGGTTATGGTAAACAATGCTGCAATTAATGAATATGATTGTGCTGGTTACTTCAATGTGGCATTGTTTGAGTTCTATTGGTTAAATGCCCAGAAGTGGGATTGCTGAGTTATAGGGTAACTCTGGATTTAGTCTTCTGATGAACCTCCATACTGCTTTCCAAAGTGATTGAGCAAAGTTTACATTCCTATCAATAATGTAAGTTTTCTTAACCTATGTTGTAAAATCAAATTCCTTCTTTTTATCATTCTTATTTTTTTCTTTGTTTTAATTGTGAAAATACTGTACAGAGGGGTTACAATTACTAGGGCAAGATAAAGAATATATTACTTATCAAGCATTGTTGCTTCCTCCTTTGTTTTCCCTTCTTGTTCCTTCCCATATCCCCTCTCCCCATAGCCTCCCCTCCCCCCCAAACTTGTAAAGTTTGTTTTTCAACAGAATGACTTGTACATCTCATTGTTGCAATGGGTCCACCTGTATACTTATTTAAATGATTTGTTTTTTTTTCTCTTACCTTCCACAAATTATACCAACATCAAATACAGTGAAAGCAGGGGTTATACTGTGGGGGAGGGACATACAAAGCAACAAAGAAATCATCTTATAAATGTGTTAGAAACAATTGCATGAAAGAAAAAACATTTGAATATTTATTTTGGGGTTCATTTCTCCTAACATCAACTTATCTGACCTTTTCTGCTTGCCTCTACATATGCTAGTTATTGCAAATAAGGGAAACCATGGGACCTATGTTTCTTTGAGCCTGGCTTACTTCACTTAATACAATTTTTTCCAAGTCTTTTCATTTCCTAACAAATGGGGCAATGTCATTCTTTCTGATGGAGGCATACAATTCCATTGTGTATATATACCACATTTTCTTGATCCATCATCTACTGAGGGGCATCTGGGTTGGTTCCATATCTTAGCTATGGTAAATAATGAGGCAATTATCATACTTGTGCTGGTAGCTTTAGTATGGTCTTGTTTGTGAACATTTGGGTAAATCCCAAAAGTGGGATTGCTGGATCATAGGAGAGTTCTATGTGGAGTGTTTTGAGGAGCCTCCATACTATTTTCCAAAGTGGTTGAACAAGTTTACACTCCCACCAACAATGCAGTAAGGCTCCCTTCTGTCCACAGCATCTGTTGTTATTAGAGGTTTTGATTATAGCCATTCTAACTGGGGTGAGGTGTTATCTCAATGTTGTTTCGATTTTCATTTCTTTTATGGCTAGAGAGGTTGAGCATTTCTTCAGCTTCTGCATGGCAAAGGACATAGCTAGCAAGATCTTCTCTAGCCATAAAACAGACAAGAGTCTCATATCTAAAATATACCTGTAACTCAAGAAATTAAATCCCCTAACAACAAATCCTCAGAGAAACAACAGCCCGATAAATATGTGGGCTAAAGACTTAAAGAGAAACTTCTCTGAAGAGGAAAGAAGGATCACTCTTATTTTTAATCACAATGGAAACCAAATGAAAACTAATTTAAAGTTTTGTCCTCTAATAATGTTCAGGCATATTTGTTTATTGATTGATTCTTTCATTTATGTATTTTGTTCTGATATAAAGCTCCAGGCCTTGATCTCTTCCTTGTTTTGTTTAGAACCATTTGAGTCATATCTTCACTTGCACAGGCTTCCTCCTTTAACTGATTTGCATGTTATTCAAGCGTAGGTTTAATGGGTGCTGTAGCTAACTGAGCAAATTATGGCAAATGTATGAATGAAAAGATGGCATGTTTTTCATATTTTCCTAGTGCTCTTAGTAGCTTCCCTTGGAATTTTCAGATCATCAGACTCTCTTGAATTTTAGTGTATGAACAAATGTAAGTAATCTTTGTATTATCTGCTATATTTGCTTTATTTATTTATAATTCTATTGTATATACATATGAATATATTTGTGTACATATATGCATATATATGTATATTGTAGGGGAGAAAAAATATTTAGCCAACGTATACATCGCTAGGTTCCTATCTGAGGTTCTGCTGACAAATCATAGGTTAATAAAAGCATGTACTCATTAAACATATGTTTTCTAGGAGAGAGGAGAGCTAACGATCTAAAGAAATTGAGCATTTATATGGAAGTCATTCAGAAAGAAGTCTGATTGTGGGATTAACATGTTTGCTGATGTACATGGTCAAACTTGGCAGGGTCTATTTGTTCAGATTCTTCTTGATGTCTCTGCATCCTCTGCCCTTTCCTCCTGGTGGAGGGAGGACTTGAGGGTCTTAAGGACTACTTCAGAGGAAGACAAGAGCTCTTATGCAGTCTGCTTCAGGGCAGAACAGTGAGAAACCTTTCCACTTCTGCTTTCTCAAATGCCAAGACAGAGCATTGTACGGGTAATAACATTCTTTGGCTTGTTAAGTTGTTCATATATATTTTATATATGAATTGATTATTTCTTTGGTTTAATTCCCACAAGAAGATTCACCTGTGTTTGGGTTGATAGATTCATATATCTTTATTTGTTTTCCTGTATCATGAAATCAAATGACAATTAAATTTACCTTTTGAAAAAATAAAAAATAATTGGTAGCATTAATAACATACACAGAAGATACTGTAATAAATTAGTATAATGTCTTTATACTCCTGTATCAAAGAAAAAAACTAACAGACTAATACTGAAAGCAGAGCCAGCACATATGAATTATTGTAGAACCTTCTGTTAAAAAGATCAAAGGACTTCACTTAATCAACATGTCACTTACTGCTGAATGACCTTGGACAAGTTGTTGAGCTACTACAGAATTTTGGTCTTCTCATGTTTAAAATTAAGAAGTTATATTTCAGAAACCTGAATGCATTTCACTCTTCCCAACATATATGCTTCAGGTTTAAAAATGTAATGGTAAGTTTTATATAATATTCCCCAGATGGCAATAAATGTATTACATATTTTATATTATCAAACCATGTGACACTACACCTTATAAAAATAAAATATTCCAATATAAACTGCTGTTTTCTGGAGTTTTATTACAAAAAAGTGATTATGTAAGACAATAAGAGAAAACATAAGGTCCTGGGTATAACCAATTGGAGATTTTTTTTAATATGAGTAAAATAGCTAACTTAAACATGTTTTTTTATATCAACTAAATTTTATTTGAACTCAAATCCTCTTATTTCTAGGCCATTTCTATTCCATTTGAACTACATTTCCTGACATTTTCCTTTGGTTATTTTTTCAGATAGAATCTCACATTTTGGGGCAAGCCTTAGATTATAATCCTTGTATCTATGCTTTTTACAAGCTGGTCATGGTCCACAGGTTTCTGTGTTGGTTTGTAAGTCCAGGTTGGATTTGAAATGCAATTGTCATGGTCTTTCTTTCCCATGTAGCTAGAACTTTAATGAATTGTAATAAAAACACACACCATTTCAATAATAAGTATGGTTTTGACTTATGTAATATTTCACTTAGAAGACATCTAACAGAAATATGTCCAATAGTTGCACAATAATTCTTTTTACAAGGACTTCCTAAACTCTGTCAAAGTTTTCATTGCACACCTGGTTGCCCATCACAAACAGTACAGCAGGGTGACTAAAACTATGGAAGCCAGCCACATTAATCAGGTTCAAATGTTGGCTTAGAGGATCAGTATCTAATGGTTCCACTTCCAAATTCTTTTAACATAAATAAAATTATAATGTCCATTTTTTCTAATTGAGAATATTAGCTCATATTGCAATGAAATTACTTCATTAGAATGTTAAATAATAATAATGGAAGCAAATATACAGAAAACATGACCTTTAGGTAAGACATCTGCCAGTTTAGAAATAATTGCTGTTTTAACTTCATGCCTTCATTTTTTAAAAAAGTATAATGTGTATATAAAACATCACCATTTTGGCCACATCCCCTCTGGCATCTGTTGTTATTAGAGTTCTTGAGTATAGCCATTCTAACTGGGGTGAGGTGGTATCTCAGTGTTGTTTAGATTTGCATTTCTATTTTATTTTATTTTTTAATTGTGAATATACAGTACAGAGGGGTTACAATTACATGGGCAAAGTAATGAGTACATTTCTTATCAAGCATTGTTGCCTCCTCCTTTGTTTTCCCTTCCTATCCTTTCCATCTCCCCCTGCCCCATTCCACTCCCCCCTTCCCACCCCTAGGACCCCCGGCCAAAGTTGTAAAGTTCGTTTTTCGACATAACGACTTGTACATCTCATTGGTGCAATGGGTCCACCTGTATCCCTATTTAAACAATTTGTTTTTTCCCTTCCCCTCCACAAATTATACCAACATCAAATACAGTGAAAACAGGGCTTATCCCGTGAGGAAGGAACATACAAAGCAACAAAGAAATAATCTTATAAATATGGCTAGAGAGGTTGAGCATTTCTTCAAAGGGAACCCTACTGCATTGTTTGTGGGAGTGAAAACTTGTTCAACAACTTTGGAAAGTAGTATGGAGGCTCCTCAAAAGACTCCACATAGAGCAATCCCACTTTTGGGCATTTACCCCAATGTTCACAAACAAGACCATACTAAAGCTACCCTACCAGCACAACTATGTTTATTGTCTCATTATTTACCATAGCTAAGATATGGAACCAACCCAGATGCCCCTCAGTAGATAATGGATCAAGAAAATGTGGTATATATATATATATATATATATATACACAATGGAATTGTATGCCTCCATCAGAAAGAATGACATTGCCCCATTTGTTAGGAAATGGAAAGACTTGGAAAAATTTATATTAAGTGAAGTAAGCCAGGCTCAAAGAAACATAGGTCCCATGGTTTCCCTTATTTGCAATAACTAGTATATGTAGAGATAAGCAGAAAAGGTCAGATAAGTTGATGTTAGGAGAAATGAACCCCATGATAAGTATACAAATGTTTTTGCTTTCATGCAGTTGTTTCTAACATATTTATAAGATGATTTCTTTGTTGCTTTGTATGTCCCTCCCCCACAGTATAACCCCTGCTTTCACTGTATTTGATGTTGGTATAATTTGTGGAGGGTATTTCTACGGTATTTTCACAATAAAAAACTTATTAAGTGGGAAACTTAACAAGTGGGAAAGAGGGAACAGCTGATGCTATGCAAAACAAAAGAAATGTACATATCAGCCAATGTGGAAGAAATAACTGTATTGCAAAGCTCATAGAACTCATAAATGTTATAGACCATGATAGATGATTTGCTCCATGACAGAATGTGTTTGTTATTTTAACTAAGCATCACTATCCCACAATACCATGAAATTTGGGGAATTATATAACCATTTAATCACAATAAACATTTGGGAAAAAACATTAAAAACATCCACCAAAGGCTTGGTTCTAAAATTTGCTCAACATTCTATGATGCTATTGAGAAGTGATAGAATGCTTACAAAGGAAGGGTTAGTAAAAGGATGCTACGTCATTAGGACATGTCCTTGAAGGGGTTATTAGAATTACACACTTCCTTACTATCTTTTATCCTGTTTATCTGACTAGGAGGAGGTAAAGAAGTCTCCTCTATGGAATCCTCTTAGCACAATATTCTGTGGTATTTATACTACTATAGATCCAAAATCATAGACCCCAATAAACATGGGCTAAAAACCTCCAAAACCATGAGCCAACATAAACCTTTCATCTTATAATTAAATATATTAGCTGTTTGGTTTTTTTTTCCACTGAGAGGGAAGATCAGTATTGCAGGAATAGAAAATAAAAGCTCTTATAGGTCCAGAAATTACACACAAAGGGAAGAATACTTCAAAATGATTTTGTGGGGGGGAGGGGGTCATAGGGCTTGAACTCGGCCTGGGCACTGTCCCTCAGCATTTCAACTCAAAGCTACCACTTGAGCCACAGAACCACTTCCAAAAATGATTTAGAAATCAATGCTTAACTACATAATTCAAAATTTTATGGTAATATGTCACAACATGACCAAGACAGGTTAATTGGTTTGTTCAAAGTTTAAAAGCTTTTGTCAGTGACAAAAATAAATAAATAACCAATGCACATAAGATAATGCATCTTCAATTCAGAGAGAAATTATTTATAAGATATTCTTACTTTCCAGAAATCTAATCAGACTTCATATCTGGAAATGTAAGGAAGACAAAACGAAGACCAAGGGGAAAAATTAAAAAGGTGAAGGAATAAAGTGCAAAGTAAGGTAAGGAAAGGTAGAGAGGTAGAGAAGAGGGGAGTTATGCTTATTGTAATAATTTAGCATTTTTAAATCAAGAACTAAGATATTCTTCTGGAGAAGATTCTTACTCCAGTTGTTTTTAATACGTATTTTCAAGGGAACTACTGGCATTTTCCTCTAACTGAAATTCAAAACCCCAGAGAAAAGTATTTTTCCCCATGAAAATGAACAATTTCATGAACCTTCTAAAAAGCCATATGGTCACCACTAATCTAGTGTCTTAATCCTCTCCTCTGGGTCTCTCATTCTATTTCAGGTTATCTACCCCTTGCTTCAAGGCAGGACTGCAAATAAGCCTTGTAAGATAGATGGGTTTCCAGCCTAGTCAAGATTTCTAGGGAAGTCATTTCCATAGCTTTTCAGCATTAATCAAAACTACCAGCCCCAGAATTTAGAACAGAAAAATATCTCAAGTTGGCAAATGTTTTTAATACAACTTTTCTTCTGATCTGACAATTGACAAAAAGATCACCCACATTTTAACACAATAGGTACTTAAAATAGTTTAGAATATATAGTAACTATTTCAATTATATAAATGCACGATATGTTTCTGTTTTGAAATGAATTTACTTTCATGATACAAGTTAAAATTAAAATTGAAAAAGAAAAATGAAAGTTTTTGTGCTAAGTAAAGCTCTGTGCCAATACAAAATTTAAACTTTCCTTTTATTTAGTGTTAGAGATCAAAACTAGGGTCTTGAATAGGTTAGGCAGTTGCTTCAACACTAACCTATACCTCAAGCACTGCTTTTGTTTTCAAATATATTTTTCTTTATAATTGTGTGTATGCATGCACATGCTTGTGTGCACCGTGATATTGGGAATTGAACTCAAGACTTTACACTCTCACTTGACTTTTTCATTTAAGGCTAGTACTTTACCATTTAAGTCACAGCTTCACTTCAGACTTTTTGCTGGTTAATTGGACAGATGAGTCTCAAAGACTTTTCTGTCTGGACTAGCTTCAAATGGTGACCCTCAAATCTCAATATTCAATGGATTACAGGGGTGAGCCACTGGTGCTTGGGTATTTAAAATTTTTAAAGCTTTAAAATCACTATTGTGATTTTTTTCATCCTAATCATTTAAATCCTCAAAACTCTGGAAATTTTTATTTTCTAAGCACTAAGAAATTTTAAAAAGGGAACCTTCTTACAAAGTAGAATCTGAATAAGATATACTAAAACCCAAACATCTGCCTGATTTTTATGACTTCTCATCAATTTGCCATATGCTCATAATATTTTAAAGTAATCCTATGTATTTATTTGTCAGAATATTCTGTCAACAAAGACAACTCTTGTTTGTGCTTCAAAATCTCATCCCAGAACCTGTAAATACACACTTTCCACATGCAACTTTGTGCCCTTATCATGCTCAAATTCATCAATTGTTTATTAAAAATAATATTTATATCCATTCAGAATGGTGACAATAATGGAAGATACTGTTTAAATATTTGAGAATATACAATGTCTGCCTCCTTAAATATCTTCCAAAGACCTCTGCATTGATGATTGGATTTGATGATTCTGTGTGTGTGTGTGTGTGTGTGTGTGTGTGTGTGTGTGTGTGTGTGATAACAGAACTTTAAACTCATTGTCTCATTCTTACAAGGCATGCACTGTAACAGCCAGCTATGTCTTTAGCCAAATAACTGATTTGTTTGACAGTATAACTATTTGGAGCTGGCAGAACCCTTTAGAGACTGGGCCATTGGGAAGATGTTAGGTCATTAGGAGTATGCCTTTGAAGGTGATGTTTGCACCTGAGCCACACCTCTCCCTCTTTTTCTTTCTGGTCATGATGAGGTGAACAGGCCTCTGCCATGCTGCAGTAAGCCCAAGACAAAAGGCTAAGCAACCATGAATGGAAACCTCTAAATCAGCAAAATTTATCTTTGGATTTACCCAACTATTTATCATAGTAATGGAACACATTACATACTGGTTAGCAGAGTTAAGGCAGTGTAATAAATTTAAAACAAAACTAATAAAATATGTTCCAAAAGACACCTAATAAGAGTTGTAATTCTTGTCTTTAAAATAACAAAAAAGCTAAGATGAATAGAAACAATAACATTTTAACAATTAGAGTGTTTACTATATTTGAGGCCCTGCTTTAAATACAGGTCATCTCTCTTTTCTATTAAATTAATCAATTTTACCCCAAATAATAGGCTATTTTTATTTTGAGCACATATTTTCAAAGTAAGGCTTGGTTTTCATAGTGCTGTGAGAAAAAAAATGTCTAATTTTGGATTGCAGGAAAATTTAAAATGACAATGATGTATTCTCTCAGTAAAGTGCACTCAAAGAAAAAAACAACAGCAGAGAGATTTCTCTGCTAGTTAAAAGTATGCACTTAGAACTCTTAAGTGAAGTATTAAAATATTGATATTATATTAAAACATAAATAGTGAAAGGAAAATATATTTTAGAGGTAATCAACATTATGATTTAATTTAGTTGTTGGAGATTCTCATGTGAACTTGATCACAGTAAAATGTTCTTTTATTTTCCCTATCCTTTCCTTTCCTTTCCTTTTTCCTTTCCTTTCCTTTCCTTTTTCCCTTTCCTCTTATTTACAGGTTTTACAGATTCAACTCTGAGCCTGGGCACTGTCTCTGAGCTTTTTTACTCAAAGCTAGAACTCCACCACTTGAGTCATAGTTCCACCTCCAGCTTTTTGGTGGCTAATTGAAAATAAGTCTCACAGACTTTCCTGCCCTGTCTGGCTTCAAAGCCAGCATCCTGAGTAGCTATGATTACAGGCATGAGCCAACTATGGCCTGGCTGGAAAATATTACTGAGTCATTAATATTATGCATTCATTATGTTAAATATTATCAGAATCATGGATCTGGAAAGATAGTCTCCAGTTCAGTGTCAGAATAATATTAATTGTCTAACTACACATCAGTAAATCCTTATCTATTATATTTAATATATTCCCCCAGTCCTATGGTAGAAGTGGAAACTTCAGGATGCAATTAACTCAGAGTAAATAATAAATAATTACCACTGTAGAATAAAAAGTTCTGTCTTTTATTCTTATACTTATAGAAGTTTATTTTAAAACATAAATTATAGACTTTTCAACTCTCAGTGTAAAAAAAGAAATCTCTATGTATGAAATAGAAATCACTAAAATAAAGACAAAAATAACAAAAGCATGTTAGACAACTAGCCACATCAAAATTTTTAACCATAGATAAAATATTCTTGCTGCTGTTTTGTAATTTTTTACAGATTCCAAACTATGTGGCATTTAGAGAGAAAAATATATTTAAATGTCAGTTTAACTTGAAACAATACAAGAATTCTTTCTTTGTTCAAATGGATTTTTAACTGCTTCTCTTTCAAAGAACCATCATTATATGCATAAAGAAAGCAAGATATATTGTACAAAATAGGTTTCCAACACTATTTTTAAAGTATCGATATATGTATGAAAATGATTTGAATTAAATGTTTTTTATATATTTCTTAATGGTGCACACTTTTTTTTAACAGTGCTTCATTACTCATTGGTTTCTTAATAAGTAAATTCTGCTAATAAGATTGGTAGATATCTACTTCAATTTGATAGGGAAATTCTATATTCTTTTACAGAGGTATTTCTTGAAACATCTAACCAGAACAAAAGAGAAACTCTTTCTTTATCCAAATATTAATTAAGCAATGGAGTAAACTATTCTTATACTGAAAGAAAACTCATTTGTTTTTTTTGCTAAGAATTCACTATTAAATATAAAATTCTCACCCTAAGGGTGGATAGATTTTAGCTGAGTATGATGTATTTTCTTTCTTGGAAATTGTTTTGAGATTCCTTAAGATAAAAAGAAGAATCTATATAAAAGTTATTATTGGTTACCTGTCCTGGTTCCTTGACTCCTATATTGACTATTTCCCAAAGCTAATTTTCATTAAGCCCTGCACAATTACACTGCTAGACCTTTTCCTCTGTGTTCAGGTACTATCAGGTTTAGCCATGTATAGGGAAAGAATGTTCTTTTTTTGATTGATTTAAGGAAGTAAATGGAATATTTGGTGACCTGACTTGTTTCTTTCTTTCATGTCTTCTCTTTCAAGTCCCTAATCTGATGTAAGGAATATGGTAGTCTCCAATCACACTAATCTCTATAGGTCTAAATCCAAATCATTTTTGTCTGATCTTGCTCAGTTGAGACAGAGTACCTTATTATTCAATGATCCTATTTTTTAAACTCTGCTAGAGAAAGCAGTGGTGACTTTTGATGCTAATTCTATTCAGTCCACTGCCTCTATCTGCTTCAGAGAAATGACCAAAGAATTTTAATGGAGGTAAATAACCAGGTGAATAGTAAGAAAGGAAAGAAATTAACTCGTAATTGTCATATTATAGAGGATAATAAATTTGAGCTCTTACAATAATGCACCAGTATATCAATTCTAATGAGAATCTTAACATTCTATAAGAAATTGTTAAATTCTTCAGCCCTAGTTGCCTAAGATTGTAGGATAAACATTTGCTTTCCTGTTCAGTAATTTATACTAACAAATTCCCCCTCAGATTCTTCAAATGAGAACTAAACTTGGTTAGATTTAAAATAATAGTAATCTTTGGGTTATTCCTTCTTGAACTGATGTTTTACAAATAATTTAAAAATATATCCCAGAAATATCTCTAGGATAGAAATCATACTGTTTAACTTAAAACTTGTTCATAGTCTCAAAGTAACTAATCAATGACAGGGAGGGACAAATTAAGGGTTTCTATTATAAGTAATAACTGAAATTGATGATTAAGTAAGTGAAATTAATATTACTAGAGTTCTACTTTTTCATCTTTCTTGTACATGGTAAACCATTATGTCTGATCATAAGCCTAGGCAAAGAGAACTTTTAAGTTCATATGAGTGTGAGGAAGAGCCTCTTTTTCTTCCTATGTGTTTTCTATCACATATGTTCAGGAGTCAACTCATATCATGGGTTTTCATGGCTGTGCTACTGAAGCCTGGGCTTCTAATACCTTTCTAACCTAAAGTGGGTTTATTAGGACATAATCTTATTATAAAATGAGAAAAATACATGTGTAGCCCGTAAGCGCCACACACATGAAAAACATAAAAAACGGAGAAAATTATTTAAGAATTGAACTGAATAGAAATGAACTACTTGTACATACAACAACATGCAAAAAATTCACCATGACTAATAAGTTATACTAAACTGACAGGGCAACCGGCTACACGGCTCCCGTTCAGATAAAGGCGTAGCTACAAGACTGGATAATAAATCTTCAGTTGTTTGAGTTCAGAGTAAGATGAGCAATCAAACAAAAAGAAACCACACAAGGAAGTGGTGTGGGTGAGTGAATTTTTATTATGGTTCTGGTAATATAACACTAGTCATTTATGACAATTCAACAAATTACATGTAAACAAGGTAAATTTGAAAATTACATTTTTTTTCATTGCAGTGACTGTTCTTTCATGTTTCCCATAATGGTTCTTAATACTTGAAAAACCAAGTATAAGTTGTTAGAAGCGGTTTATCCCCTGTTGCCATTGTATTTGATTTTGGTACCCTGCATACTGTATCCACATTTATCTGAATTAGGGAAGGGAAGGGGAACAACAAAATCAGGAGACAGAGGACAAGGCAGAAGCAATGCAAGTGTGATAGTCACAAGACAATACGTTAGAAATCATCTCTACAACTGAGGGGAGTAGGGGAGGGAAAGGGAAAAATGAGGGAGAGGGTAACAAGTTCGACAAGAAATGTACATCACTACCTTACTAATGTAACTGTAACCCCTCTGTACCTGAGCTTGACAATAAAATGACCTATACTTTTAAAAATTAAAAAAAGTAATTACATATTTTTTTGAAGACAGGAATATGCTAAGTGAAATAAGACAGATACACTCGGATACACATTGCAAGATCTAGCTCATGCGAAATTTTACAAATAAAACTTTATGTTCATCAGAAACGGAGGAAGGGGAGGGCTAGGAAGAGATGAGCAAAGGTTAATTGTTAGACACTAAATAATGGTGAGATAGAAAAAAAAGATCAAGTGTGCTCTTTCATACTGGAATGAATAATTATGCCAGAATATTTCAACAAACTAGAGGAAATTTTGAAAGTTATCTCTATAAAGATAACCATTTGAAGAGATGGATGTGTTTAACCTGACAAATCATATATACTGTGTATGTATATGGAAAGACTGCATGGTATTACCATGTACAGTATTTTTATATATGAAACATTACTTTTCAAACACTAAGGTCATTTTTGCCTTCATGGAGCTTATGTTTTACTTGGAGGGAATAGAAAGCATATATAACTATTAAATGAATATATGTAGGATAATTTGATGAAAAGTTAAAAAAGGAGATAAATTAAGCAGTTATCCAAGTGGGTATATAATTATATATGATCAAGGAGAATCTCTACTGGTCAGAGGAAACCTTACTGAGAATAGGATATTTTAATTAGTATTAGATCACCATGTCTTCAGTACTATTCCATCTTTTAGACAATGGAAGGACAATGAGAAAAAATGGTTTAAATATATTACATAGGTAATGCAAATATTTACAATCTGTGATAATGTAGAAAAATCTAGTAAGGGTAGCAAATAATCTATCTAATTTTTATGAATAAAACATTTTTATGTTTTTAGAAAGTGAATCTTAAGTAGCTTCAGTATTTATAGCTATTCTTCATACTAAATAGCTATAAAAATAAATCCTCAAGGAGTCACATCTATTGTTATTCAGAAGCAGTGAATCTTGTTCTTTAGAAAGAAACAAGGTGCACCATAAAACACATGGACAGCTCGATTGCTAGTGTGACATTTTATAAGAATGAAAGGTAATGTGATATTTTTATATTATTACATGATAATTCTGGCAGGCAGGACTAGTGATATTGGGCAGTCATAATAAATTCATGTGGCTAAGAAAATATATGAATTAAAATGACACTATTAGTCACATTTTCATGTGTCACAAACCGAATTGAAAAGTTCTGAAAGCATAAAAGGATTAGAAATATGGATATTAAAATAAAATAAGGTTATCAGTTATTAATTTATCAGTTATTGATTTAAGTAAAAACTTGATATCAATTTCAAGATGTTTAATTAAGATTTATTGAAAATTACTTTATAATAGTAAAGTTATGTAATGTATCCAGAACATACATTTTGTTGAGTCCTTAAAATGGTCTTTTATTTGACTTACAAGGTAAAACAATTTAGATTTATATATCCAACTTGGGCAAGGACTACTCATTATATACAGTTTCTATGTTTCATATTTAATCTTATAAAAACATATCTAACAAAATTATATTCTATTTATTTGTTTTAAGGTAAAATGTAAAAGATTTTATTTACCCCAACTCCTTTAAAAATAAGATGTTCTTTTTATAAAAAAAGCAGAAAGTCAATAATCCACTGAATCCAGTTTCTTAAAAGCAACTAATACAAACTTTAGAGTGTTTTTGCCTGGAGGTTGCTTCTGGCGTTTCCATTTCTATTCTGTTTGAAATTTGTCCTTATTTTAGCTTTTCCTTTTTTAAAATGGATTTTTAACTTAATCTTTTATTTTTATGTCTACATATTCTACATATGCATGAATAGAAACACAGTATCACGTTCATTTCATGGAATCAGGCATGAACTTGCATATCAGTTGTTTATAAGGGTGAAACAGCACAAATGGATCACACCTGTTATCATAGCAATCCAGAGACTGAGATCTGAGGACTGTGGTCTGAAGCCAGCCAAGGCAGAAAAGTCCATGAAACTCATATCCAACTCACGACCAATAAACTGCTATGGCTCAAATAGTAGAGTGTTAGCCTTGAGTAAAAAAGTTCACACAGTACCCAGGCCCTATGTTCAAACCCCAGACTGACCCAGTTAAAATTTGTGTCTATATCAGGGCTAGGAAGGTGGCTCAATGCTAGAGTGCTTGCCTTGTATGCATAAGGTCCTGGGTTCAATTCCTCTGTACTACATAGGCAGAAAAAGCCAGAAGTGGCACTATGGCCTAAGTGGTAGACTAGCCTTGAGATCAAGAGCTAAGGGCCAGGACCCAAGTCCAGCTTTCAAGCCTCTTGACTGACAAAAAAAAAGTCTATATATGTTTCACATTTTTTTAATATTATTTTGTTGCTATCTATAATTATTATTGTGGCCATTATTTTGCTGCTGTTTAATAAAGTTCTTGTTATTATTAAAGTTATGGTTCATGAAGTGATTTAATCTATAAGCACCTAACAGTATATATTTAAACATTGTCAGTACTGGTGTATAACAGGAAAATCTTGGACAGCTTTATCAAAACTCCTATAAAATCATAGCAAGTTCTTTATAGATAGTTGGCAATTTTTACTATATTACTAGAAATTAAAGCTCAGCCAACTCAAAAGAAGATTGAATTGGACAAACAGATATTAATATATGCTTCATCTGAATTATTAATGAATTTTAATATTGGTTAGGTTCTTCACTGACTGATCTCATTCTTTATTACATATGTTACATTGGAAAGGCATATTAAAGTAAGGGTATGAGTATGTTCCCAATCACTGTGAAAAAATAAGATGAGGTTTATTTTGACTATAGTTTTTAAGTCCATTATCATTTTTCTCTATTATTTTTGAGCAGGTGGTAAGTCAGTCCCACATGGAAGGGAATATGTGTCAGAGGAAGCAGCTCAGCCTTTTCTGGCAAGGAAGCAGACAAAGAGGAATGGGCAGAGACTCTAAGATATTTTTCAAGAACATGACCTGAATGGCCTTTTGGGAATCCCATACACTTAATTTTTTCATGTAAAAAAAATAATAACATGTACAATTAATAATTACTTTATTTCATATATTATATATTTAACAGTTTGGAAAATTTAAGCATGACACAGACTCCAAAGTTATATAGAAAAAAATGTAGTCAAAATATTTGCCCATACACTTTTGAAAACATGTACAATATAAAACATGTACATATAGAGAAAACAATAAGAATGAATGACTAGTATCTTTCATATATTAAGACCTTTGCACCTATTCAGAAAGAGTTGGAAGCCTTGCATTTCTGCGACTGTCACGCACAGATGTAGAATGAAACTCTAAAAGTTTTGCAAGACCCAGGAATCAGTGTAAAATTTTTGCCCTGGGCATGATATGATTAATTTTATGTGTCAACTTGGGTAAGTCATAAAACCTAAAAAATTTTGTGACATATTTTTTCTCTCAAATTTTATAAGTGTTTCTGTGAAAAATATAGCTTGAATACAATTTACATTTAAACCACTAGATTTTTTTAGAGAAGCAAATTACCTTTAATACAGTGAATATACCTTATGCAGTTATTGGAATGTCTTAAGACAAAAATAAAAAGACTGACCTCTCTCAAAGAAGAAAGGATGCTTGCTGGCAGATTTATTTAGTACTTGATCAACAGCTCCTCCTGGGTCTCCAGACTCCTGACCTACTCGTACAGATCATGGACTCAGTAATCTCCACAAACACATAAAGCATATCCTTCAAATAAATCTACGTATACTCACCTACTTGTGGGTTTTTTTTCTGGAAGCTCTGAAATGCATAGGTGAAATATTTGAAAATATGAAGATGCTCCTGAAGTGAAGCCCAGTATGCCAAGCCACAGGCATATTCAACAATAAAACTACCAAAGAACAGCAAAAATACTCTAAGTCACTGCTCTCAGGCAGAAAAAGCACTGATAAATAAGAAAGGAAGATGAATCCTCAGATGTGCCACTTACAGACTAATACACTCTACGAAAAATTATAGTAATCTGAAATGCAGCATCTAATGAGTATTTAATATTAATGCAGTCATAAAAGAACACTTAAATGTTAAGAGGGACTGAAACAAACAGAAATAGACTCAAAATAAAACGATACAAATATAGAGAGAATAAAAAAAGAACTCCCTTATATTTGTTATACTTGAAATTATAAAGAGTTGAAGAGAGAATTGCAGATCTGGGTCACTGCACTAATTAACTAGAATGCGACACAGGGAGATGGGAAAATGTGACAAAATAGTAAAAAGATATTAAGGCTAAAATGAGATAATCTAACAATATGCTTATACTCCCGAAGTATGAAAAAACAAGCCAAATGGGAAAAAACACATTAACACACTTTCCTTTTCTGCATCATATATTCTTTGTCACATTACAGCAAAACTGCATAAAAAACAATACCACTTTCTAGTAGTATTGAAACTCCTAGACAGAAAGTGTACTTTTTTTTTAAAGGAATCATATTGGCATTCACACTCAAATCCTGAGTAACAGTGTTAAAAGAAGACAAAGAAAAACACCTTCAACATGACAAATGAAATTATATATCAAACCCAGAAGTCTATGAGGAAAGCTTCCACTGAAAATTTAATTCCAAACAGATTTTTCTGTGACAAGAGGATAAAATTTTCTGTTCCATGACTTCAGCCTATCATGCATCTAAAGAGCACCAGAGAAGCTAGCTGTTAAAGTATTGTAAGTCAATATCAATTGAAAGATCAACTAATGTGTGGAATCCTGTGCTTTTCTCTTATTTGAATGACAGATTGTAATCAACAAAATAATCTCAGTAATATATTTGTTAAGAATTTGGACAGGAAAGGTTATACTGATTAATATTTGAATGATGAAAAGAAGATGGAATGAAAACACTAGACAAAACTAATATGAAAGCTAAAGGAGAATGTATTTTAAAACACTAAAGTATCTCTGCACCTTGAGTTAATTTTAACAATATTAATATTAGTCATTGCTATTATTTATATGTACATATTAACAATTTAAATCAAGTTACCACTAACAGAACAAATCTCAAGAAATTACAAAGATTCTAACATACTATCTGGCTGCCAAATAATTAAGGGACAAATAATGACAGAAATAAGCCATAACCTTGTAAATTTATACAAGACATTATACATTATTATTTATCAAAAATTAATCATAAAATTTAAGTAAAAATATTTATAACTCAACTGTGAAATTTCCACAAATTAAATCTTTAGAAACACTAGTGAAAAAATACATAATCTTAGGAGGAAATGGCCAAGAAGTAATAGTGGAAAATAAACAAGAGGTATGTAAATATAAGTACAAGTTGAAGTCTGAGGTGTAGTACAAAAAATATTGAAAACTGAAGAAATTATTAATTTTCTAAACAAAACATATTTTTTGCAGCTTAGTCAATGCTTAAAAAATCTCAGAAGGCTCAGGTCATTAAGAAGATAGAATGATTAGCTATAAAAATAAATTTTAAATGGTTAATAAAATGCAAAATAGTGAAGTTCAAAGTCTTCGTGATTTAGTAAACACACATTTAAATTAATATACATCTAAAAATAAATCATTCTGTTTCATTTATAGAGTTAATGTTTCTGTTATTTTTTCACTAGCTCTTTACTAGAAACTATGAAATTGTTTACATAGTCCTTGGATGAGCAGTCTTCTTGGATAATTTCCAAGGTCTAAGTAACTTCTGTGGAGAAGGATGTTCACTTTTGAGTTATCTGTGTGAGCAAAACATAGATATAACTTAACTTTTAATAAATGATTTTTGAAATAAATTATGGCAAGGAAAAGCAATTAGCATATTATGTAATTGTCGCGTACAATAGATATCCAGGTTTCAGGGTTGAATTGGCCCTTTGGCATGAACATGTCACAGTGCAAAAAAGTGTGTTCCAAACCATGAACAGCATGAAAAAAATTGAGGCCTTTTTTCTTTTCTTTTTTTTAAACTACCTGTTTATGTATTCATAGAAAATGTCTAGAAGGTTAGACATAGAACTATTTATAGTGGCTACGTCTGAGACTTGGAACTGGAGGGAATTTAATGTGAATTTGTTTGTGATACCTATACACCTTTGTATTGTTGCATTAGAAGACAACCTTACTTCAGGAACCATAATATTAGAATGGATAATCGTTAGGTTGATGACTTATTCATGTAGGGAATTTGATACTAGCTTTTAATCCTTCTTCTCCTTTTTCATCACACTCACTTAGCAACTTGCTAGATCTGTTTAAATAGAGCTCCCTGTTTATGCCCTACCGACACTCATATAGCTGAACATGCCCATAAAAAAGAATAATTGGTACAACATTCACTTAAATTCTTAATCACTCATGTTAAGTTTCTTTTCAGTAGTGCTAGCTCACCAAACGAATATCCTTGAATATTCCATGTTGCCAGAAAGCTATTTCTTCTCCCTTTCTCTTCTGACTTCTAATTCCATCTCCAAGTCATTCATTCCCAGTTGATAACTTTGTTTCCTAGTTCACTGAGGGAAAAAAAAGAACAATCAAGAGAAAATTTCCTACAGCTGCCACCAATATACCTGCCCCACATTCCTCCCATCTGATACTACAAGTGAATTATGTCCCCTATATGCACTGTCCCCTGCATGCACTTCAATCTGTGCTATTTCATACACACAAGGACACAGCTTTAGCAATTTTCCCTTTGACATATCATTATTAATCTCTATCGAATTTTGCTTTCAGTAGCATACCAATGACATATACTTCCGCTTATCTTTAAAAATAAAATAATACAAATATCTCGGTAGTATATTCTCTTTTGACAATAATCTGTTTCAAGCAATCTATTTCCTTGCTCTTATAGCTGTCTTTCATTGTTTAGTTCCTATGCAGGTCTTTTTTAATGGTTTTCCTCCCCACATTTCCCCTACCCCAGAATATTGCATTCAGCCTGTTGTCTCTATCTCTTCCCTTGAGTATTCTTATAAATCTCAGCTAAAACCATGATTTCTTATTCATCATGTAACGTATTCTTGTCATTTAAATTTCTTTCCTATCTTGCCAATTTTGAGGACCTTAGGTATTTGTCATCTCTTGTCTGTCTTCACTCAGATGCTTATTAGGAAGTCATGAAGAAGATCAACTCAGGGATATGCAGGAGAATCATAAGACGGCACTGGCTATTGCTCTGAAGCTGGTGGCCATGTTTCCCCATGGCAAAAAAAGGACTCTGCTCCAGAACTTTGCCTTCAATACCTATGACATAAGAACATGTATACAAGGATAGGGACGTTTTAGGACAACTATGCCAAAAGAACTGAGAGCCAACCAAGTGAGAGGTGAAAATAAGACATTATAAAGGAAAAATACAAAGTTGGTATTTATCCACTAGATTGTAAAAATAAATAGAGGATAAAAGTCTGAATATGGTAATACATGATATTAAAAATTTAAGAATATTGTAACTATAAAAAAAGTTTGAATATATCTATGTTTAAAAGTGCATGCTAAGCCGAGCACTAGTGGCTCACCCTGTAATCCTAGCTACTCAGAAGGCTAAGAACTGAGAACTGCGGGCCAAAGGCAACCCAGGCAGGAAAGTCCAAGAAACTTTTATCTCCAAGAAAAAGTCAGAACTTGTGGCTGTTGCTCAATGGGTAGAGCGAGTGCTAGCCTTGAGCACAGAGGCTCAGGAACAGCACTCAGGCCCTGAGTTCAAGCCCCAGTACTGGCAAAAAGAAATGTATTCTATTTTTGTATACATGGATGTGTTACCTAATGACTAACTAATTACCTGAATCACTACCCTGCCCTTGTTTTTTTTTTTTTTTTGATAGGTGGTCAAGAGGCCATAAGTCTGCTGTTATTAGGTAGAACTGCTTCTAAGTCCCTGCCAGAGTTACCCACCCATTGGAGGTGCTGTCTAACATCTTCATAAATTCTTATGACACATCTTGCAATGGTGACAACTGGAAAGAACCATGAAAAATAAAAATAGGTAGAGCCTGAATTTGTAGAATTTCCCCATCCCTTCTCACAGAAGACATGAATATTCCTACTGTTTATTAGCCTTTCTCCTCCCTTCAGTTCTTTTTACTTTACAACTGTAATCTGCAACCTCAGGAGTTGATAAACTGACTGGTGATTTGACTTTCCATTTCTCCCATTCTTTAAGAGTAATTTTTGCCTCACGGCTCAATTTGTGTCTCTCCTCTTCCTTTATCTCTTCCTCTTAGTTACGTTCTCTCAACCTACTGACTCATTTTTTTTAAATAACACCCCCCTTTTTTATTCTGTATTTTAAAACACCATTGGCCACCTCTCACACAAAAATAGAATGAGGTACTATTTTTAATGGTGTTGTATTTTACCAATCCAAAAAACAATTGTACTCTGTAATAAAAACCAACACTGTGCCACTCTCAGAAACTTTCCCATTATGTTTAGTTTTACTATGAGTCTAAGGACACTTGAGGAGTTAAATTTTTTCAATTACATATTTATATTTATTCTATTTGGAGGACAATAATATTCATTTTTGAAAAACATTCTGCTTGTCAAAATTCATGCCTCTACTCTAAACCAACTGCAGAATGGGCAGTTGGACGTTTAGTTAGCTTCTTCAAAATGTGACCCATCTACACAGTGCTATAACAGTCATTGAAACAGAATATCACCCAAAATGTACATTGGCATGCACTACAATAATCCAGACAATCAATATCCTTTCTCAAAAGTCAGGCCGAAAATTAAGTATTCATTTCTGACTCTATTGGTTACACGACTGTTTATGTTTACTTGTTACAAAGACTAACCAGATCCTAAAGAAAACTTACTTTGATTCAATACTGATTTTTAAATCTGAATTATTAGAATTTGTTTTGTGTCTATAATAATATGTTAACCTATTGATTTTTTTTTACAATTTCCTTACTTAAATTAATTAAGCAGTAAGGTATTCCAGTCTTTCCTTGTTAAAAAGAAAAAAAAACAACATGTGAAATTAGAAGGAAATAAAGTAAGTTACAAAATATTTGAGTTTCTTTTAGGGTCATTTTAGTCCACGCTTCGGGCAAAGATTCAGGCCAGTTCTTATTTTATCCAAACTGGTGCATATCAAATCATGAGGCTAGTGAACAGCTGGGTTTATCCACTCATATTTAGTGTGTATTTTGTTGTATTGCAGAGGAAAAGAACTTGATTTTATTTTTTGTTCAGACAAAAGTATTTGTTATTACAAGCAACATAAGACCATCCAGAATATTTTTTCCATATCCCATTGATCTTTGTAAATGATGACCTAATTTATATAGAGTTAAGCTAGTCACTGATTTGAAATAAGTATTTTCCTTTATTTGGACAAGAAAATACATGTATTTTATACAAAGTTTATTTTTTAGCCCTTTCTCATATAAAATTACCAGCTTCTGTAGTAGTTCATTAACTAGAAGAATTGCTGAAAAATGCTCTAAACTATGCTATGTGTTGTATTTTATTCAAAGTTTATTTTGTAGCCCTTTCTCATATAAAATTATCAGTTTCTGTAGTAGTTCATTAACTAGATGAATGTGCTGAAAAATGCTTTAAAGTATGTTATGTGTTGATATAAAATCATTTGTGCTTTTGTTTTTATTAATGTAAAATAAAGTTAATAAAAATATGGAGACCCATAATGTTCCTGCATATAACACAGAATCACTTTGTTCTACTGAACTTTAACAAAAGTTCACTTTCAAATTAATTTAAAAAGTAAATTAACATACTTTGATTCATATATCAGTAAGTTAAAAAGTATAGTAACAATGCTTCACAATATTTTGGTATAGTTTACCTCATCGTATTCTTTAAGAGACAAAGTTGGAATGCATTACCATGAGCTAATTTGTTGTTCAGTTGGATGCTCCAAACAAATATTCTATTTGATCCCAGCTCCTTTTTTAAGTAGTGGGTATTAAACTTAGGGCTTCAAGCTTAGTCAGCAAGAATTCCACTGAGTTATTAAAACCCCCGCCCCTCCACCCTCTGCCTATCCTTCACTATAATTAATTGTAACCTAAAACCTCTTAAGGTAAATCCCAAACTGAAATTAGGTAAACTTTTCTAAAAATAAATACAAATATATTTGTTTGTAGAGGGATTCCTGGTCAGGATCTAAATGAAATGGAAAATATAGCAAGCTAGAAGGCATAATTTATATAATTTAATAATCTTTTATATTAAATTTGTTATAGAAAGTTTCTTATCTTTGCACATAGGACCAGACATTTTTTTATGGTGAATACATTTCAGCAACATCCATAAACCTGGTTTCCGTTCTATATTTATGACATAAAATTCTTGCATGCCTATTTGGTAAATAAATGATACATGCTCTAGAATGTATAACTCAATATATTCATATCGATATAGCACTCTTTTCACATGATATGATTAGGACTCAGATGCCAAAAAGAACATCAAGTATTATGGAGTAAATATTGTACACTGTTTGTGACCATTCCCAACCCAGACTCTAAAAATAATCTCTTCTAGTTTCAACTCTTAACCTCTTAAATAAATGTGAAGAAGTTTCGTCTGTGACTATCACAATTCTGATTATTTTTCTCCCTTTATTTCTTAAGTCCGTCTTGATTTCTATGGTCAGTGAAGGGCAAAGCCAGTAGGTGGAGTAATAGTTAAGCAAATATTCTGTGACATTCTAATTCTCTGTTTCTATTGTCATTTTGGACAAAAATTAGCATAAGTCAATGAAATTAACATAGGATAGGGGGAAAAACGTACATATCAACGCCTTTCTGAATGAAAGTATTGAGGTAGACAAAAAAATGTTCTCTTTGATCTTCAATTTACTCTGCTGTTTTTTGTTTTTGTTTGTTGCTGTTGTTGTTTTTTCCATTGTACTGTCAAAAGTTTTTCTGGAGAACTCCCATTTAATACAAAAGTCTGAAAGCCCAGCTCATTATCAGCAATACCACATTTGACATAAAGCTTCCTGGAAATGTGTTGGGGGAAATCAAAGAGAACAGACTTCTGCAAATTCAACTTTGTTTTTGGGTCATTTGAGATTTCAGAGAGAGGATTTTCTAATAAGGTCATGACCTTGACAGTCCGCACTTATTTCTCCTGATCAGAACCCCTGCTATCTATAGTAGCAGCTTGATGGGAGTGGTGTTTGCCAAGTAGTGAGACTAAAAAAATAATAGAAATGCTAGGAGTGGATGTGCTCTGTGCAGCTAACGCTGTTTCCCCTGAGAGTTATATTCAGCTTCCCTAGAATGTTTTTCACAAATGATATGTATAGGGGAAAAGATATAATTAATTCTCTATCTTAAAACTGAAGGAAATACATCATTTTAAGACTTCATTACATTGTCTTAGTGATCAGGTCTTATGTATTCCTCCACCTTTGAATTTGTTACAAACTCTTGCAAAGAGCTTCTCCAATCCAGCAAACATATTCCTAATGCCCTCAGAAAAGGCCTAATATCACTCTCAGAATGGACAGCAATTTATAGTTGCTGTTGCTTTCCAGTGCTTTCCAGCTCTTGTAGATTAATAAAGAGACTAGCCCAGCATGGCATTCCAGGAACATGGAGACCTGACCATTAGACTTCTTTTGGAACTTCCTTAAGACCGTCAAGTTAATATATTATCCAATGTCTGAAATCAAGTTTAATCTACTTCTTCAGCAACATAGTAAAATATATAACCCCTTTCATGTTTTTTATTGACAAATTACAACAAATAATCACTTTAAGATAATTGAAACAATACTCTCAGCAAGGCATGGTGGCACATATCTGTTATCTCCATATACCCAGGAGGCTGAGATAGGAGGATGGAGAGTTTTAGGCCAGCCCAGACTCTCGAAGAAGTTTAAGGTGCACTTAAGCTATACATAAGACCCTGTCTCATAGAAAAACAAAACAAGCACATTCAATTTCTTAATTTATGTTCTGAATCTTTGTGCTATATCTAATTTTGATCATCCAGAACAGAAAAAATATACGTTATTTTATCATATATGCACAGATGAGGGAGTATTAAAATATTAATTCTGTATTCTATAATTACTACTGCATTTCAAATAGTTACCTTGCAGAATGCTTAAAAACATTACAATTTTGTTCCATTAAGAGAAGAGTATTATTCACCTAGTTACATTAGAATTACTTGAAATACAAGTATTTAAACATCCTCTTACTTTTATTCCTTTTATTTAATCTCTGTCTAGCTTTTCTACTTTAAGGGAGTAAAAGTATACAATCTGTGATTTTCACAATGCCATATTCTGAGCTTATTTCAGTGAAATAATTAGATAATTCAGTTTAAGATGCCAAAAATTCCCAAAGCACCTGATAATGGACATCTTCATAAACATAATTAAGTAACAGAATTTTAGTCAAAAAAATTGAAGATCTAAACAAAAGTGAGTTTAATCAAGACTACACTTAATTCCTATAAATGTTAAACAGGGAGGAAAATCAGTGCTTTCTTGTAAATATTTTCTGCTACGTAATCAACAGTTTTTGTCGAATCTCTCTTGTATGTGTAACTCCATATACATCACTACTTTTTAACAGCAGAGCTGAAGAATCATTTATGTATATTAGTATCTTTCTCACATAAAATATTATGGGTTACTATCAGGAAGATAAAAATATTTTATCAGGAAAAAATTAATTAAGGAAATGTATTTTATTAGAATATACTATGTTGCTAGGAAGACTGTTTTTCTTTTATTGCATATGTAGACATTTGTGTTAGAAAACTTTGCTTCTTTTTCACTTCTTTTTCTCTCTTGACTGGCTATTTGACTGGTGGATAACAAGAGACTGATATTCCCTGGCTGGCTTGTATTATAGGAGATAAGTTTTTAGAGTTTTCCATTGAGGAAATTTGTTCAGTTTTCAGGCCTGAACCACCAATAGGTAAGACACTATTATTATTATTATTATTATTATTATTATTATTATTATTATTGTGACAAATTGGGGGGTTACAGTTACAGAAGTAAGGTAATGAGTACATTTCTTTTTGAACACTGTTATCCCCTCACTCATTTTCTCCCACTTACCACTCCCCATACACTTCCCTCCCATTTGTAAAGTTCATTTCCAACATAGTGTCTAGTGAGTATCACTGTTCATTAGTTCATTAGTTTACCCTTTGTCCTGCTGTTTCTCTGATTTCCTTTCCCTTCCATGGATCAGATAAGCTTATATACAAGACAAAGGATACAGAAAACTAAAATAGAAAGAAATAAATAGAACTAACTCCATACAATACATAATAAGAACCTCTTATTTACAATTCTTGAAGTTCATTTTGACTTGCTTCATTATGTATAGTACTACGCACTTAGACATTGGGTTATTGTGATCCCCTGATAAGAATATAATTACAAATTAGGTAAACCAAGCAATCTACTTTTCTTTGGGCTTGTCTTGCTTTCCAGGTTTTTCCATTTCCTCAAAAATGGGCAATGCCATTCTTTCTGATGGAAGCCTAAAACTTCATTATGTGTATGTACCACATCTTCTTGATTCATTCATCTACTCAGGGGTATCTTGGATGGTTCTATATCTTAAATATGGTAAATCACGCTGCAATAACCATGGTTGTGCTGGTAGCTTTAATATGGCTTTGTTTGTGGTCATTTGGGCAAATGCCCAGAAGTGAGATTGCTGAGTCATAGGGGCACTCTTCAGTCTTTTCACTAACCTCCATACTGCTTTGTAGAGAGTTGTATAAGTTTATACTACTACCAACACTGTAGTAGCATTATCTTTTGGCCACATCCCTGCCAGCATCTATTATTATTAGTTTTCTTGATAATGGCCATTCTAACTGGGGTGAGGTAGAATGTTCATGTTGATTGGACTTGCATTTCTTTTATGGCAGAGATGTTGACTGTTTCTTCATGTGTCTCTTGGCCATTCTTATTTCTTCTTCAGAGAAGTCTCTCTTTAAGTGTTTAGCCCACTTGTAAGTGAGTTGGTTGTTTCTTTGAGGATTTGTTTTGAGGGTGTTTAGCTGTTTGAGCTTTAAGTATGTTTTAGATATGAAGCCCTTGTCTGTTGCATGGTTAGTGAAGATCTCTCAAACTGTGGGCTTTCTATTTATCTTTCTAGTTATGTTATTTGCCAGGGGCAAGACTTTTTAAGACTTTATTTGTTGCATGGATACAGCTGTTTCCTAATATAAATAGATGCGTGGTCCCAAGATATTCATAGCTACATGGCAAGGAGAGAAGAGATGTGATATCTTTCGCACAGAAATTAAAACTGACCTTCTGTATGATTTTGAGGGAGAGGAGGATGTTAGAATTTTATTGAAAGAAAAGCACAAGGAAAGTTGTCAAAAATCTAAGAAGAAATGAGAATGTTAGACATTTTCCCTCCAGTACAAGACCTAATACCCAGCACAGAGTTGATTCTGTCCGGATGGTGTGGTCAGACCTTGTAGCTGCTAGCCTTCAATAATTAACCTCTGCTGGTGAGAAAGGTTGCCTTCTGACCAGGATCTTGGCTTTTACCCTCTCAGATGTTGTTGTCCATGGATTCCAACTCTAGGGTGCTGATCTTTCCAGTCAAGGTGTTCATGGAGATCTATATTGTCAGTGGTGATGGCAGGCCTGCTCCAGAATAGCAGTGAAACAGAATGGTCTACAAGAATTTTCATCTCAATTATTTTTTTTGGTCGTGGGCTTGAACTCTGGGCCTGGGTGCTTTCCCTGCGCTCTTCAGCTCAAGGCGAGTGCTCTACCACTTGAACCACAGCACCACTTCCGATTTTCTAATGGTTTATTGGAGATAAGAGTCTCATGGAGTTTACTGCCCAGACTGGCTTTGAACGGTGATCCACAGATCTCAGCCTCCTGAGTAGGTAGGATTACAGGCGTGAGCCACTGGCATCCGGCTCATCCCAATTTTATATCCACCTGCTGTTTGTGTCTTCGTTTTAGTTTCTAATTTGAGGAAAGAAGTAATGTCTGATGACATCCTTATTTCAAGAGATATATATAGAAGATATTATGATAACCAAGGTTCTAATTTAATAATTAGAATGTGAAATGTCTTATGACTAATCCCCAGCACAGACAACATATAAGAAAAAGTTTAGATATTTTCCTATTGTTTCATATAATTAGCACTGTTTTCTAAATTACTTTTTAACTAGGAGACAGTTAATAAATATCTTCACTATCTGTTGATGACAAATAAAACAGTTACTTTTATTTAATAAGTATATTTAATAGAATAATGTTAGCTGGATGAAAATACTTGATTATGATGGTCCATACACGAATGTACATTGATCATATTCTTCTCTATTAGAAGATAAAGCTGTTGTCTAAATGTGAGGACATGCTCGATATTTCTTATGTTTTAGTTACTGGTTCATGAAATAAATGTTCTAAGTGTAAGTTATATAAATAAGTGAGGTCAATTCATCAATGCATATTTTTCTGAAGCTTCCTATACATGAGGCTTCAGTTTCTCAAAATTTCTTTAAAAATTTCATTGATATGATTATGTCAAGTTTTGATATATCAGAAGAAGAATTTCAATACAACTACAAGTAGTTTTATATTGAAATTTTCATGTCTTTCAGTTCAAACTGATATGACATGTTACCTCCTCTCTTCTAAGGAAGTATTTACTTCTGATTAATTCTATGATCCCCACTTAAAACAGTGGAGTTGGTTTGGTTATACAATCCTTTGATATATAGAGGCACAAACCCCAGAACTCATCACAATGAAGGATCACTCCTGTAAGTCTATCAGCAGAGCTTTCTTCAAGGTCAGGAAACAGATTTTCTTCCTATAAATGTAAAAGACTAATAGGTCTGTGGATATGGGTGAACTTTTAGAGAGTTACCTCCTAATCTCTCTGACATAAGATACACACTTGTGTAAATTTAAAGCCAAAGCAGATTTCAAGTAGATTATTATATCTGGCAGATTGTAACTTGAAAATGTTTCCCATGGTAATGTAATACTAGCACAATGAATATACTTTTCAGAGAAGGAAAAAAAAGTCATTATGTGGTAAATTTCATCTAATCTAGGAGGCAAAAAAGGTTATGTCAGTCATGAAGGACAATTCTAAAATATTGCAGCTGAGGAAAATTCCATTATAAATCATTTCAATATACATAGATTCAATTTTACAAAGTCATCAAATCCTGACCTCATTTTGATGGTGATATACAAAGTAACAGTACACCTGTTTCATTCCCCAACAAGTTGTGTGATGGTAGGTTGATATTTTTCTCTTTCTGAGTATTATTCACTTCCTCTGGAAGTACAAAGATTAAAATGGATGAACTGTTATGGCCTTTCAAGAGTGAATTTACTGCTCACAAAGAAAACACAAATAGAAAAACAAGAATGTTTTCTTATTTCTCTGGATCAGTAATTTTGCATGTCACTATATTGCTTTTTAATGTATCAAAATATTTCAGTTTCAGTTAAGATAGGTTTATCGATTATCTAGATATGTTAATGAAAACCCATCTCTTCAAGAAAGAGAGAATTAACATATTGGCTTATTTACTATGACGAAAGAGTTTCTTGATGTTTAAGATTTTAAAATTCAGATCTTAATCTATGATCAGTTCTTACAATTATCATTATATGCTAAAATTGTAGATATATTATAAATTCTTTATCATTTCAAATAGACATAAGTAAACAATAGAGAACTCCAAATCATGTAACCCTCATTTCCTACAATGGACATATTTCTCTTTTCCATTTCTGTCTGTTTTAACTTACTATATTAAAATAAACACTTGTTCAAACTTTCACTTTTATGAGATTCTTATTCTTGTGAGACACCTTGTTATGTTTTTGATAAGTGAAATTCATGCATCATCAATTGAAATAAACAAATTACAAATCAATTTTCCTAGATGGATTTTTGGGGAATTTAGACTTTTTTATTTTTAATATTAATCATTTTCCTAACCACCTAGAACTTATCTCTAACAGTAGAAAGTACACTACTACTCCAACTTTGGAGAATGTCCAAAAACCTTTAGAATCACTCAGTCTATTCATTTAACACTTGAAAAGCAACTCTGAGTAAAGCCACTATGTGGCCAGGCTCTGAGTGAATAGCATTTTCCCTATTGACATGCATAATTCTCTCTAGTTTTAATGTGAGCTATGATATTGCCTCAACAGTATTTACAGAGACCTGATACATAATAACTTTAATCATGCTTACTTTATAAAATGTTAAGAATGTGAATAAGCCTCAAAATATGCAAATGAATAATAATAGGAGTGTTATGAATCTACAAAGAGGGACAAGCAAAGCATATTATTGGTAGATAAAGAATCCTCATTAAGATTCAACAAACTTGTTCACTCCAAACCAGTAATAAAATGGGTGTTATTTATTTTTGTAAGCATAATAAGTCATTTTGAATGTGTGGAGGCACGGACAAGCTAGAATTCAATCATCTGTTCTCCTAGTAGCACATAGAAACATAAAGGTGTTTGTTTAGTAATGAGGAAATATGAGGCTAAGGAAGTACATTGTAAAAACACAGTTTCCTTAGTTAAAGCCATATTTGTGTTCCATTTAACCTCACTATTATTTTATTATGGATTTTAGGGAAACCTAGGCTGAAGCACTCTGTAATTGTACAATAAATGCAATGAGAAAATATGCAATGGGAACCTAAAATGGTGGATGAGATTTCATGGTAGCTATACTTTTCAGGTAACCAAGTAATGGAATGTCACAAGATGGATTTTATTTTTACTACTCTGCCTACGTAAGCATTAACAATATGCTTTGTATTGGCTTAAGGTAAGTCAAGGAATAGTTCTTGAAACAATAACTCTTTAAGGTACCCAGATTAATTCAGTAAGGTTCCTTCCATTGTTGGGAGAGTGCCTGCCCATGGGCTGGTCCTGAAGAGACACTAAGAGTGTGCAATGTCAAGTTTATTGTCCTCTCCTTCCTGACTTGCTTTCAGGCTTTTGAAAGACTAATTCTGTTCTAATAAACTTTCCTATCATTTTCCCTGATTCATTTCTTGACTAAATTACTCGTTTCCCGAGATATGCATTTCAGGTTATGGCTAAGCTGACTTTCTGGCAATGGTACCACTGTGTAGTCTTGAGGTAAAGCATTGAATGAAGACACACACACACACACACACAAACTCTCTCTCTGTCTCTCTGACTCTCCTCCTCTCTCTCTCATACATACACATACAAAGTAAAATGGCAAAGCAAGAAGTTTCATTAGAGAAAGAAAGTGTAGCTGTCTGGAACAAAGTGTCAAACACATGGTTATAATTCTCATTTTTCTAGGGTAAGAGCAATGGAAATAACTATAGAAATTTTTAATAGGGTATTCTTAGGGACCATGCTTTGGAAGACTCAAGATTGCCAATCCATAATATTAAAATATGTTTGATATGCAACCAGCATGTATGAAATCTTAAGTAGGAATATGTTGCACAGAGGACAGTCAAAAGGTGCATATGTTCCTGCTGTTCAGGAGCTTGTTGGTTAAAATGTTATCTAATCCCAGGGAAAAGTCCAACCTGCAAACTAACCACTAATGACCCCAAGGAGGAAGGACCTTGAGAGAATTTAGGGAGGAGTTGGAACTCTTGGTATAACCTAAGGATATCACTAGGAGAAAGATTTGACAATATTCTTTCCCTATAGCTTACCTGTTTCAAACTCAGGGGTGAAAATACAGATTTTTCATGTCTCAATCAAAGATCTGAAAGGCAGACACACACAATAATGACTGAGTATAATGGATATAGTGCTTGCCAGGGGAGAGGAGTAGAAGAATTAAGAGGGATAGAAGAAAGATTGAAGGAAGAATTCGTTATATATACCATAGAACCAAGAAAAATAAGGGAAGGAGTAGGTGGAAGTGGGTGATTATGTTCAAGCAATGACAAGATATATATATATATATATATATATATATATATATATATATATATACTCTGTTAAATAGCAAAAAAAAATCCCTGAAAATAAAATTAGCAATTTGAGGGAAGGGTTGTGTTGGGAGAAGGTGGTGGGTAGGTAAGAATGTTGAAAGGGATGATGACATTGAACAAGATGCACTGCATTCATAAACTGCTCTGTGGAATGGTAACTCCTTTGTACAATTACTTACAGATACTAAAAATATTTTCTCCAAGATAGCAAATTAAGGAGAAAAAGACAAAACATATGCCATTACAGGAAACTGAAGACATGAGGCAGGTATCTGAAGAGCAAACATGTGCTTTAAAAAATGTTCAGCATTCTAGAGTTCAGGAAGGTGAGGAGGAATTCATAGTATTAGTTGTGGGCAGATGTGATGTAAATGATGGATTATGACTTGGCAATTTTCTGGAAGAGATCTGTGCATGTACTAAGATGCTATCCCATAATTTTAAATTTTAAATTTATGCACGGAATGCAATCCATGCTCGTGAAGCCTTAAGTAGGAATTTATTCTGAAAAGGTCAAGCTAAGGATGCATAGGCTTTTACTGTACAAAGACCTCACTTTGCTTAGAATTAGCCTGGAGTTTTTCTTGTACTATTGAAAAATTCTTACCTCACAATGGCCACTAATTACCCATAAAAATGAGTGGCTGGGGAAAGAGTAAGGGAAGGCATAGAACTCATAGAGGAGGAGATTAGTTTCAGCTTTCTTTGAAGAGGCCTTCAAAGAGCTCTGCAAAGAGTCCTGCAGAGTGGCCAGCAGTTTGCAGAGAGGCCTGGGGAGAGGCCTGTGGAGGGTGGAGAAGACTGCAGAGAAGGAGGGAGGAAAGGAAAGGAAAGCCTTCTCCTTTGGAGGTTTGGAGCTTTGGTCTGGGATTTGGAGCTTTACAGACCAACTAATTGGGGGTTTGCAGAGCGAGGTTTGCAGATCAACTAATAAAGGGCTGCCCTTTGGAGGCTTAGAGGTTTGGAGGTCAAGGCTGCTCTTGGTTCTGGGTAGCTAGCCCAGGACATGGTACTCACAAGCCAGCTTTTCTGGTGTGAATAGTGTAAAGAAAATTCCTTTGTCAATTTTAACCATGCCTCTGTGGATTGTCTTGCTCTCGGGTCATAATAATATCTCAGCTGCAATTTAAATTAGAATTTCAAATGAATTTCCACAGTTTGTTATTTGCCATTCAGACGTAGATACTTATCTTTTAAAAAAAATCAGCCAAAATTAATAGGCTCAAATAAAAAAAATCTTAGAATAAATATGCCTATTTTGTAGATTATTTCTTCATCTACCTAGTTAAAGGTAATACAATGCAAAATTAGCCAAATATTCAAGATACGAATGTTGAGTATTTTGGAGTCTGTGATTGGTAGAAGAATTTCCTAAGGCAGGAGAGCAAGAAAAGCAAAAGTATCTTTAATGGAAAAAGTAAGCACCTAGTATAGAGAGTTGTTATACCTTGGTTTGGGTTACTTGGAGTTATTTGATTGGAACTTTCCTTTTCCTGGGACTTATTGAGAAATCTTTTTGCTAATTATCATCTTAATTTCCTAGGCAGACATATGGCTCTGCTCATTTCCAATTCCTTCTTTCTAGGGCTTAAGATTTTCCCATGGTGGTACATTTCTTGCCTTGGCCCTCAATTACTCATTCTACCTTGCTCTGGAATTTTGCTTCACCATGTATTTCTAAGGAAAACTCTTCTTCACAAATAATTTATATAGGTAAATAGTGTAGATTATTCAAGTTTAATTGTTGAAGGGGTCTAGTGTTTGGAGAATATTTTAGTTTTTGTCTTGTTATTAATAAAGGAGTAAAGTAACAGCACTATAAAAGTTTAGTAGGTCTCAAGGCCACTTACATTTATTTACTTTCCCACATAAAATTTTTAGCTCTTGATCATAGGCAGTTTAGCTCTCTAAGCTTTTCTTTCTCTAGACTTTCCCTATTCTTATCTTTCTACAATCCATAGATATGTCTTTGGAATTAAATTCAAAATAGATAAACAGTAAATAATCAATACTAGGCTTTTTCACTATGTTGGTCTAACTTTTCTACAAACTTTAAAATAAAATAACTTCATACATAGATATCAAAGCAATAATCATGATATAAAAGTAAAACTCATATGGTTTTGAACATCATAAACAGTTTGTATCGTTCAACACATTTTGGCATAATTAATATTTCACCAAATATAGGACAAAATATACTAAAATACTGTTTTTGTTTAGCAAAACAAACATATATATATATATATAATAGAGAAATAAAAAGAATGTGAAGTACCTTTCTGTTAAGCATAGACTTCAAATTATATTTCCTAAATTAATTCATCATTTCACTTACTCAAAAGCAGGCATTCAGGCTAGCAAGTCAGAAGTGAGAAGAATATGCTTTTTCATACAAATATTTCTTAAGCCTCAGCAAAATGTCCAAATCATCTACATAACACATATGAACTTTAAAAAAACCCTTCAAATCAAGGGCAATTCTTTGTTCAAGATTTAAGGAGCAGGTGAAATATATTCTAATAGCTTCATATCATATATCTCAGGTGTCTAAATAGATCTTAAGAAATACTATCTGTCTTGATCAGTATGTCCAAAAGCTATTTCAATTTTTTATAAAATTCACCTGCCTACAGCCATTCTCAGTCTTTAGCTTGCCAGCTAATGAACATTAGAATACTTCTTCAGTTACACTCATTAAGATCTATATTTTCTATGCCCTATGGTGAACATTAATATTCAAAAAATAATACAGGACAATGCCATAAGTTAGGTGCTTATGCCAGAGACTAGTACTCTGCTGAACACTTGGAGATTCATAATCATTACTATCCCTATTTCTGTCTGGCAACTGTTGTGTTGTATCATAACACATGCCATTTTGAGGCTCACGTAATAACGTCAATCTAAGTGCTCGTTCAAGATGACTTTGTAGTCCTTGAGGATTGCAAGATGTGGATGATTGCTCCTTAGAGGAATAATTGTTGACAAGGCTTGTGAAACAACTCATGAATGATGAACTGAGAGCACAGCCAACTGTTCATGCAGACCTGTAAATGTGCCACATCACAACCTCAGATGGGATTACAGCAATTTCCCCATGTCCTATTATTTTGCTCTGACCAAGAGTGACAAGGGATGAACAGACATCACTAGGTGTAGTCTGTACATCCATTTCACACATTCTGAGAGCCTAACATTTTAAATTTGAAAAAAAATCATCATTCCAAAGTACCAAACTCATAGAACTCTATAATATCTTGAATCCATAGCAAATATATTTGTTGTAAAATTAATGATTGAAAGCATACCCTGGTGCTGGTGGCTCACGCCTGTAATCCTAGCTACTCAGAAAGCTGACATCTTAGGATATGGGACTGTCGCTCAAATGGTAGAGCATTTGCCTTGAGCTGAAGAGTTCTGGGACAGTACCCCTAGCCCAGAGTTCAAGCCTCACAACTAACACACACACACACACACACACACACACACACACACACACACACGAAAGCATGTATGATATTGGCTATGGTCTATTTTGAATAGTCAATCATGTATTTATTATTAAATTCCTCATTTGTCATGAAAGAGACAGTTTAATTTTGGTAACTACTTTTTCTATATGTATTTGGATGTTCCCATCAAAACTATTGTAAGGAATGATAAAATGAAAAAAAATGTATTAAGGTAAAAGAGAATGGGATATGGAAACCACAAGAAAAGTTAGAATATGAAAAATATAAAAAAGAGAAAGCAGAAGAAAAGATGGAAAGTAGAGGCTATAATTGAGAAGAGAGAGAGAGAAAGAGGAATAGAGACTTATAATTTGACTAATGTGAAAGGAAGACAGAAAAACAAGAGGCTGGGAAGGTGGCTCAGTGGTAGAGCACTTGCCTTGTATGCCTGAGGCTCTAGGATTGATTCCTCAGCACCACACAAGCAAAAAGAAAAAAGCCAGAAGTGGTGCTGTGGCTCAAGTGGTAGAGCACTAGCCTTGAGCTGAAGAGCTGAGAGACAGTATTCATATTTAATAATTTCATTGTTTTCATTCAAGACATATGAGTTTACAGTCTTAATTGTAAAATGAAGTATAAATTTGGCATGCAATTGCAAGGGGTTCCATTCACATCAAGTATGCTAGAAACAAAATCAATCACCTTTTACATGCTCTCTCTCTCTCTCTCTCTCTCTCTCTCTCTCTCTCTCTCTATATATATATATATATATATAAACTGTAAAGATACTGTACAGAGGGGTTACAGTTACATGAGTAAGGTAATGAGTACATTTCCTATCGAGCATTGTTACCCCTCCTTTGATTTTCACCTCCATCCCTTCCCTCCCCACTTCCCCTACTCCTCCCTTCCCACCCGGCAAGTTGTAAAGTTGGTTTTCAACATGGCATCTTGCACATGTCATTGTTACAATGGGTCAACCTGTATCCTTGTTTCAGAATTTTGTTATTTCCCTTCCCATTCCCAAATTAAAAAAATGTATATGCAAGATGCAGGACACTGGAATTAAATACAGTGAAAACAGGGGCTATACCATGGGGGAAGAACATACAAAACAAGCAAAATAAAAATCCACATGTATATTAAAAAACAATAGCAAGAAAGTAAAAAACAAAACAAACTCTCTTTTGTCCCTATCTTGGGTTTCACTTCGCTTTGCATCATCTTATATGGTCATGGGTACATAGCTTTTGACCTTGTCTACTTGTATGGTAAGATTATCCTAGATATATACTAGTTATTGCAAACAAGGGAAACCATGGGACCTATGTTTCTTTAGGTCTGGCTTACTTCACTTAATATAATTTTTTCCAAGTCTGGAAAAAAAATGGAGTGGTTCTTCTTTCTGATGGAGGTAGAATTCCACTATATATATATATATATACATACATATATATATATATGGATATATATCACATTTTCTTTATCCATTCATCTACTGAGGGGCATCTGGGTTGGTTCCATATCTTAGCTATGGTGAATAATGCTGCAATAAACATAGTTGTGCTGGTAGCTTTAGTATGGCCTTGTTTATGATCATTTGGGTAAATTGGAAAAAGTGGGACTGCTGGATCACAGGAGAACTCTATGTGTAGTCTTTTGAGGAACCTCCATACTGCTTTCCAGACTGGCAGAACAAGTTTACGTTCCCACCAACAATGCAGTAGGATTCCTTTTTGGCCATACCCCCCGACCCAGCATCTGTTATTAGATTTCTTGATTATAGCCATTCTAATTGTGCTGAGGTAGAATCTCAATGTTGTTTTGATTTGCATTTCTTTTATGGCCAGAGAGTTTGTACTTTCATAGCCAGAATTCATAGAAATTTGTCTTTCTTTCTTCCTTCCTTCCTTCCTTCCTTCCTTCCTTCTTCACTCTCTCTCTCTCTCTTTCTTTCTCTTTTTCTTTCTTTTCAGTTGTACTTCTTGAACTCAGGGCATAGGATCAGTCCCTGAGCCTCTGTGTGATCAAGGCTAGCACTCTACCACTTGAGTCACAGAGCCATTTCTAGTTTGTGAGTGGTTAATTGGATACAAATGTCTCATGGGGACTTTTCTGCCCAGGCTGGCTTCGAACTGTGATCCTCAGATCTCAGCCTCCTGAGTAGGTAAAATTACAAGTGTGACCCACTGGTGCCTGATTTACTTCATCTCATTTTATTCATTTGTTCATATGTTTATTTTCTAGGTATATTTATTAATGCAAAAAAGTATTTATTCAAAAATGTACTGACAAATACGTAGTATGAAGTCCTTGGGAGAAATAATGAGTTAAGTATCAAATTAATTTAGATATGTATTGGTTTTAGATTGGTCACTTGGAAATTACATGAAATACTATAGAACAGGACCCCATTTGAATGTTACTTTTTGTTGTTGTTGTTCCTTGATATAGCAAATCCCAAATCTCAAATCATTATTTAGAAATCACTGCAGGCACCACTAAATGTGGCTGAGATATCTACTTCTTTCTCTCATGATGACAAATGTGTTTTTTAAATCTTGATGGAGAATTCAAACTATAGTTTTCAAAAAAAAAATCACTTGAACCACTGTAGTTTCATGAAAGTCTTTGACTCTATTCAGCCCAGAGTATAATCACTCTTATGTAACTTCTGCTTAGAGATAAACTCTAGATGAACAGAAGATTTTTGTACATGGGAGTTAAAATGCAAGAATTTTCAGAATTATGGATATATAATGTGAGATGCCTGTGCATAATAAAATGCTATATTGAATATACATTATATATTTAAGAAGAAAATATACTCTTTTCTGATCTTACTTGATTTAACCTATTTTTATATGATTGTAGTGTTTACCTAGATAAAAATGGCAACTAATTTAAGTAACATTATAACCTCTGTGAGATCTATAACATTGTTTAGTCATTTTTCTGAGGTTGACAAATACTAAGCAAGTAGATTTCTAATAATTAAATTAAAAAGCTCCCAAGAAAGTTGGCTAATTGTTTATCTAGGCTCATATTTCACAAGTAAAAATGCAAATTACTCATAATGCTGTAAGTAAAATGCTGGCTTAAAATATTCACATGGAAATTGGGGAATTGAAGGATGCTTAGAGAGTTTGTCAGATCAGCTTATTTTACAGGTAAATAACTTCTTCAAAGGGACACAGGGAGAGCGTAATAAAACTAATCTGGAGTCTCAATTCCAGGTTGATTTCAATTTAGTGTCAACTGCTGGATGGGTTCCATTACTCTCAGCCTGTTACTAAAGAATAAAGAAGAGGAAACAGATGTTGGGAAACAAAGAACACTTAAATGTCACCAAAGGAAGAAATTCAAATGAAAATATACATCAAAAGCCTAAATTTGCTTCAATCATATGGAGATTAAACAACATGTTCAGACTTTCTTTCCCCTGAAGGAAGAATAAACAGACACACTAATCATGTCAGTTACATTGTCATCATGGAGAAACTGATCTCCACTTCCCTTAACATTTCTTCAGATGCACAATTTTCATTCTAGCTTTTTCATTTTCTCTCAACCACCATGATTACACAGAATTTTCTTTCATTAACATTGTGATGACCTTATTTGCAATAACTAGTATATGTCTAGGGCAAGCAGAAAGGGTCAAAAACTATGTACATATGACCACATAAAATGAGGCTAAGTGAAATGAACACCAAGATAGGACACAGGAGGGTTTATCTTTCTTGTTGTTGTTTATAATGTATTTATAATGTACTATGTGATTTATTTTTGTTTCTTTTGTATGTTCTTCCACCATGGTATAATCCCTGTTTGCACTGTATTTGATTCTGGCTTCCTGCATCTTGTTTATACATTTTTCAAATATTGGGAGGGGAAGGGAAATAACAAAGTGCTTAAATAAGGATACAGGTTGATCCATTGTAACAATGAAATGTTCAAAACACTATGTTGAAAACGAATTGTACAAGTTCTGGGGGGGATGTGGGTGAGAGGGAGGGAGGATTTGGGGGGGTGGGGAAAGGAAGGGATGGTAGGGGAAAAACAATGGAGTAGGTAACAATGATCTATAGGAAATGTACTCATTACTTTACTCATGTAATTGCAACTTCTCTGTACAGCATCTTTAAAATATATATACATATATACTTAAAAAAGAAAAAAAAAACTCAAAACTTTGTGATGATTTACCTGGCTTTAAAGTGAATGATCAACTTCATCTTTATTTAAAAATGTTAATTTCTAGTATATTTTCTCCTTGAAATACTGTTTTATCTAGCTTGTTCTTTTTGTTTTTGCTTTTGCGGTCCTGGGACATGAACTCTGGGCCTGGGCATTGTCCCTCAGCTCTTCAGCTGAAGGATAGCACTCTACCACTTGAGCCACAGGGCCACTTCCAGTTTTCTGGTGGTTTATTGGAGATAAGAGTCTCACAGACTTTGCTGCCCGGGCTGTCTTGGAACCACAATCGATCCTCAGATCTCAGCCTCCTGAGTTGCTAGGATAGCGGGTATAAGACACCCTTATCACTCTTTTCCAGCACCTGTGGTTTCTCATCAGACTCTTGTCGACTATCTCTTCTCCTGTAGACCTTTAAACATAGAGTATACCAATTTGTCATTTAGGTTTTTTTTCCTTCCCTACATTGTCTCTAAAAAAATAATCTCTCTACTCCATGATTTCAGGTTAATTTTAGACATGAAATACAAAATGTAGCCAGGCCCTGATGGCTCACACCTGTAATCCTACCTACTCAGTAGGCTGAGAGTACTTGCCTTGAGCTGAAGAGCTGAAGGACAGTGCCCAGGCCCAGAAGTTAAAGCCCCCCAATCAACAAGAACAACAAAAAAAGAAATACAAAATGTATATTATTATCACAAAGCACTCTTCAGTGACTAAGATTAACACTTAGTCGTATATTGATGCCTGTATATAATCTGTATATGTTTCTCAATATATTTCAAAATCATATTCACATTTATATCCAGGATCTTCTTTAAGCATGAATTAAAAATTATCTTCAGTTGACATTCTTTTAGTACTATTCAAAATGAACAGTATTCAACAAAAAAGAGAATTGACATGAATTCCATAGAAGTCATATTTCAGGCAATATTCCTCTCTTTCAATTTTACTTTAAAATTTTCCCATCAAAAGTCACTGTTAATCTTACACTGGTTTCTCAAATAGACTTTACTGAAAAATAAATTAATATTCTGATTGCAGGCATAATTGTGTAGATCAACATCATTTATAAATAATAAATGTATCATTTGTTGATCAAATTCTGAATTTATAGCAATGAGATGCAAATGATTAGGCTTCTGATCTCATAACACTTAGCTTAATGTGAAGAAAATAATTAGAAGAAATCAAATGAGATGATTTCAGCTTATAATCAAATATTATGTAGAAAATTAAGGAGGAAAATGTGTCCATGTTGTCAACGAATTCAGTATAGCTTTAGTGTTTGTTTAAGACAAGCTTTTTAAGGAGTCAACATTTTTGTAGAGATAAGGATGATGAAATGATTCAGGAGAACAGAGATCACAGAGAACAACTGAGGCAATAATATCTAAGTTCAAATATACTAAGGGAACAGAAGAGGGTTTAGTGCACATATTTGAGGGCAAAGAATATGAGTGGGCCAGGGGAATATTTACAAGATAACAGTGGAGGGTGTGTGTAAAGATGCACTAACTCAATCATATCAGAACTCTGTCTGTGGAAAGCTGTTTTTTTGTATGTTTTTGTTTTTTTTTTTAATTCTGAACATACTAAGAAGCCATTCCATTCTAAGAAGTCATTATACCTATTATCCTCACTTCTTGGGAGGCTGGGATTTAAAGGATAGACATTTGAGGACATCCCCAGCAGAAAAGTCTACAAGACTCCATCTCCAAAATTCCAGCAAAAACCTGAGCTGAGGTGTGGCTCAAATGGTAGAGATCCAACTAAACAAGTGAACCAAGCAAATTAGAGACCTTGAATTCAAAGCATAGCCCCCCCCACACACACCCATACATACACACAAAAAAAGGATAGTCAATGATATGACTGAATTTGTATATTTAAATGTCTATTATGACTAGTCAAGTATATCATTTCAGTCTACTTCCAGTGAGAAATCCTCAAAGCAGTCCGTACCTATAATCTCTATTCCTTGAAAAAGACAATCCATAAAAATTTTGAAAATATAGAGAAAAAAGGGAAGATGGTAAAGTTATGTAGAGCTATCTATTGGTATGTAAGAAATGAATGTGTACGTTTCTGTGATATAGGAACTTACACAATTTACCTTGGACCTCTCCATTAGGGTATCTGATATTATAGCAACAAGGTGTTATCTAGTCTTAAGTCATGTCAAATATCAATTTTGTAATGATTTGCTTCCAAGATCACCTACGTCTTGGAAACATTTCCTGGGTTATTGAACTAAATAAATATCTCTATTGCTTGCCAACTGTTGGTCACATTTCCTTGGGCTCCAGCAAGGCAGCTTCTTTTATCAAAACACATGAACCAATAAATCAACAACAAGGCACAGTCACAATTCAAACTTACTCTTTTGTTGTATTCTTTATTGGAAACAAGCCATAATTCCATTTTAAAACAATGCTAATATGAATGTTATATAAAGGAAATTACTACTTGAAGGTGGAGATCATTGAAGCAATATTTAAAAATTGCTTCCTAAAGCATATATTCGTATGTTCACTTGACTTAATTTCCATAGCAACTTTCCTAACCCAGGTTGCCATTTCTTGCACATTTGCCTTTCAATTTCTGAACCATTAGACTAAACTCATTGTGATTATGGTAAATTTTGAAGCTCCCTAAAAGATACTTTATATTTGGGGAGGGAAAAAAAATACTATCTGAAGAACCTACCATCCGGAGATGTTGGTTCTCTTCTTCCTGCTTTAGTTTCATTACTGGCATTCATTCTCAGCCAGTTCACTTCAACAAGGGTTACCTCCTATCAGCAAGAACTGTTTGAATGCAAGTATGTTGCCAAAGATGTGTCACAGTCATTCCTAAAGTTGTCAGTAGTTTTCAATTATTTATTCCAGCATTAAGATAATATCTACTTCTTCTAAAAATAGATTTGTTTCTTCCTGAACCTATTATTCTCTTATTTCCAAACACAAATGTCAATTTGGTGTTGGTGGCTTATACTTGTAATCCTGGCTACTTAGAAGGCTGAGATCTGAGTACTACAGTTGGAAGCCAGACAAGGCAGAATACTCAAATGATCTTTTATCTACACTTAACCAACAAAGTCAAAATTGGAGGTATGGCTCAAGTGGTAGAGTGCTAGCCTTGAGCAAAAATAAGAAGAAAAAGCTCAAGTCCTTGAGTTTAAGAACACCTATTATATGTCCCAAAACAGCAAAACAAACAAAAACCATAAAAGATAAATGTGAAATCATTCTTAATTATCAGTGAATATGAACCACCCTAGATATAGTTTACTACATTGGACTTAATTACTGTATGCTCTATTTGAAGTAAAATCTGTACCTTTTGACATGAACTTACAAATAAGGTCCTTTATGTCCTTATTTGGAGCTTTCATTTAATTCTTGCTTATTTTATTTACTTTTGACATGCTTCTCTTTATTTCTATTTCATTTCTCCACCCCAGTTCATCATTATGGGCATGTAGCACATGAGCTTGAGCTTTCTTTAAAAAGTCTTTGGGTAATAACAGAAAGTGAGTGTAGTTTAAGAAATTGTCAGCAGAGTTGGTGCTATAGTTTATTAACAATATACCCAGACTGGGAAGGTTTTCCTGCTTTGAAGGGAAATATGAAAGGTAATGTGATGAACTGACTTCCCACTGTAGAGTTTACAAAGGTCTTTTTGTTTGTAACTTATTGTTACTTTCAGACTTTATGTTTCAAAGCTTTTAGATTGCCCCTTAGAGTTTGGAATTTATCTGTCCAGAACATTACAATGTTATAAAAAGGGGAAAAGCATCCCCAAGTTCAAATTTCTATTTTCTATAATAAAGACATAAAAACCCCACAGAACTCATTCTTCATGGTAAAATTGTGTGCCCCACAAGCTGAGACTAAGGACAAAGAACAGCACACATCTCTTCTCCCTCAGTTCCTAGCTGCTTTCATTTTCAAGCAACCACTACAAAGTTCTTTTTCCAGTTACTAAGATGAATACAGAAAAAATTTAATGCTCCAGGGCATTTCGGTGTATATAAAAAAAATCATATCACCTGAATAACTAATGCAGACCTTAATGTGATATTCAACTTTATGATTCTAGTATAGACAGGGAAAAAACAGATAAATTGAACTTGAATACATACCAAAATATATTCGACACTTCAACCTCTAAAATAATCTTTCAAATGAAAACCAAAAAAGGTAGATAGATGCCTTTTCATATGCCAGAGATGCCTGATTTATGACAATCTCTGTTTATCCACACCAAGTAACATTAATAAAAAAATAAATAAAATAAAATGGAGAGCCATCCAACCTTTTCAAATGACAAATACAGTTTCTGAATTTTATCCCTATTTTTATATGTATATAAACATATTTTAGTTTGTGCTTATAAAACAATTATAAAGAATTCGTTCTTTAGTTTGAGGATATAAAGCATATAGAACTTCTGTGTGTATGTGTATGCAGGTCCTGAGTTTCATCACTCAAAGCTAGCATTCTACCACTTGACCCATTGCTCTATTTCCTGCTCTTTGGGTGGTAAACTGGAAATAAGAATCTCATAGTGTTTCTTAACTAGTCTGGCTTTGAGCTGCAGTTCTCATATCTCAGCCTCCTAAGTAGCTAGGATTTACTGGTGTGAGCCACAAATACTCAGCTGGGAATCTTTTAATACATTTTATGTGGACATTTGACTAATGTAAAGATGAGTACTTAGTCATACATACATGCCTGAGAAGGGCATCATGCCATTCAGAATCACCCAGGGCTGGAGGGGCACTCAAGAATGAAGTGAGCAGTCACAGGTTGTAGGAGACAGCCATAGTTTTGTCAAGGGGATGATTAGCTTCACTGGTGTTTCTATGGGCTGCCAAGAAACAAAACGTTTTACTTTGGGTATGCAAGGAGTTACCTGATCCCTTTGATGAGGAAGGCCTTTGAAATCACATCTATGAAGAGCAGAATGAGTAGGGAAAGTGAGAAGAAGGGGAAAAAAAAGATGTTTGAGCCGCTCCCCCAAGAGACAACCCATAACCACAGATTTCAGTGTAAGCTTTCAACTATGCATTCTGTTCTCTATAAAAGCAGCTGATCAAATAAGTCAAGGTACACAGATAGAATTTGTGAATTTCTATGCTGTTATTATCTTCTTTTCATATTAGTTTTCACATTCTTATCCAATTGCACAATAAGAATACAAACATTAGTTTTTTTTATTGTTGTTCCTTTGTTATTAAATCCCTTTATCTAGCTGTTATACCACTTAAGTAAGTTCATTAAAAAAACAGACACATACACTTTGCATTTTATGTGGTAGCACATTGATTGAGAACAGAGTAGTTGTTTGATTAATCATTCTGTATGAGGAAAGAAAGTAGCACATAATTTGTAGAACACTCATTGCATTCTAATGAATTTGGTTGCAAAATATCCAGCATATTCTAATAAATGTTTTCATTTATCTTCAAGAGAATGCATTTCAAGAAATCAAATTATAATATGTATTCCCTTTCCTAGGCGATTTCCATTATATAATTGGACATTTATTTCCATGTGAAACTAGGTTTTAATACACAGTGTTAAACATCTCTAATGAGGAAGTGACTAAAATACTTGTCATAGGAAACAATAGGATAAGAATAACTAAACAGTCAGACACTGGTTGGTCCTATCTATAATTCTAGTTACTCAGGATGTTGAAATCAGAGGATCAAGATTAGAAGCAAGACTGGGCAGGAAAGCTGTGAGACACTGATCTCTAGATAAGCATCAAAATAGCCCCAAGTAGAGCTTTGACTCAAGGGGTAAATTTCTTGCTTTGAGTACACTCAGGAACAGCACCCAGGCTTCGAGTTCAAGCCTTACCAATCACTAAACAAAAAAAATTATTAAAACAAAAATTATAAGCACTAAGAAAACAAATAATTGAAAGCCAGAAAAAATTAGCACAATATTAGCAAAATTAGCAAAATGGAGTTATTTTTAATCAGGTTTGCTGATAGTATTCATTTAGGTGAATATTTGCCATGATTTTCTCGATATATTTAAGCAACAGAAATGAATTTGTAATTGGTAGTGTAGCTTAAGGAACATATTGATGGATGCTAACCTGATTAGATGTTTCTTTTAGTTTGACAAAAGATTCTGGTTTTGGATTTATTCTGTGAAAACACAACCAACCACTAAGATAACACAGAAACAGATAAACAAAATGTTGCATATAATGGAAAGTGTTAGTAAAGACTCAGACAAATTTTTTGCATTAAACTTAGGTACTTGGTCCAAAGAAACAAGATTACATTTAAATAAGAACATTAATAAGCAGTCTTGCATTTAAAGAAAATGTCAGTTGTGTGATACAGAAGAGATATATCTAGAATTTCCATTGTGCCTAAGGCACTATTTACCTAATGGGATCACAACTTGGATATTTAACAAAGTCTAGCTAGATGAAACAAATTGGAAAGACAACCATTGGACAACGTTGCTCTGTCTGTCCTCTTTTTCTTTTCCTTTTGTTATTCTATAACAGAACGTTTTTATTTACTTATTTTTATTTAAGTTGTTGAACGAAGGAGTTGCCATTTCTCAAAGCAGTTTATGAATATAATGCATCCCTTTCAACATTATCACCCATCCCTCCCCTACCCAACCCTTCCCTTCTTAATTTTGTAAAATATACACTAAATTATTTTTTTTCATTGTGAAAATACAATTACATGAACAAGGTAATGAGTACATTTCTTATCAAGCATTGGTGCCTCCTCCTTTGTTTCCCCTTCCCATCCCTTCCCATGAACCCCTCCCACGTCCGTCCTCCCCCCTCCCTGCCGACCCCCCATCCCGCCAAGTTGGTAAAGTTCGTTTTTCGACAAAACGTTTTGTACATCTCATTGTTGCAATGAGATGCATCCCTGTATCCCTATTTAAACTATTTGTTTTTTCCCTTCCCTTCCACAAATTATACCAACATCAAATACAGTGAAAACAGGGGTTATACCATGGGGGAGGGACATACAAAACAACAAAGAAATCATTATAAATGTTTAGAAACAATAGCAAGAAAGAAAAACCATTTGAGTCCTTATCTCAGGGTTTATTTTGCCTAATATCAACTTATCTGACCGTTTCTGCTTGTCTCAGACATATACTAGTTATTGCAAATAAGGGAAATCATGGGACCTATGTTTCTTTGGGCCTGGCTTACTTCACTTAATATAATTTTTTCCAAGTCTTTTCATTTCCTAATAAATGGGGCAATGTCATTTTTCTGGTGGAGACATAGAATTCCATTGAAGATGCCCCTCAATAGATGAATGGATCCAAAAAAAATATGTGGTATATATACACTGAATTCTTAGTTGCATTCTCTCCCACTTAGTTCATCTACCCCTTTCCCTTTGACTCCACTCAAGTACTTCTTCCTGGCATTTATTTTGTTGAACTTTACCTTTTCATACCTAAGGACTATACTCTCTTTTTCATAAATGGACAAAGAAGAAATACTACACACACAAGTTCATTAAAATTAGGGACAAGCACAATATAATATTGGCCAGAATCTGGAAATAAGATCTATATTTAATTTGAAATTGAAGTTGCATGAACTGAAGTTGTAAGTTGCATGATCTTGTAGTGAAATAATGAATATATCTACTTCCATATACATCTCAAGACACCTAGACAAAAAATTCTATCAAGATAAAGTTTATCAATATTCATTTACCCATCTTGAAGTACATCCTTTCTCTCGCATTGCTAGGTTAAAAAACAAAATTGTGTCCCTGAAGGTATAAACCACTCAGAGGTCAGCCACAAACATACCTTTCCCTAGACTGCTAACAAAAATGTAATAGAAAGGAGCTGCAGGAAAGGAAAGATAAGAGAGAAGATAATAATAGTGTGTTTCAAAGCTGTGAACTTCAAAGAGAGAAAGGTTGAAGGGGAGAAAGAAAAGCAAAGAGAGGGTTTGGTTTTGTCAAGGGGAGGCCAGAAGCAGAAGGTACTTATTTAAATCAGTTAGATTTTCCTGTTTATTTCTGCTCCTTCCTCTTTTTAAAGTCTGGCCTAAATTAAAATGCAACTCTGGTGAAGGAGATTTTTCAATTAATATATTTACTTTGACATATTCCAAAGTGTCAAGCAAATTTGATTTTGGTTTTTTTTATTTAGCAAACTAATCATTTGTCCTGAGAAACAGAACACTAGGATGTTCTAAGAATTTATTTTGCAACAATTTAAGAGGTTGATACTCCCTCAGAATCTCCTGAACTACTGAAAAACTTAAAAAAAAAACAGAAAAATTAATTTTATGCCGAAGAGCCTAACAGATGGGCCAATACATTAGAGGGGAATTGTACTGGCTTTCAATGATCTTTCTTTAGATACTTATCTATTTTTCACTGTATCCTAACCAATGAATAGCTCTTTTGCAAATGGTGAGAAACCAAGATTCTTAATTGCTACCAGACTAAAATTAACAACTGTCACAAACAATGATAGAAGATTATGTTATAATATGGTTTATATAGTTTATATCCAAGAAAAGAAACAATCTATTTACTATGGTGATGTATATGGTACACAGTGGTAAGAATCACTGTAGCAATATGAAACCTTGTGAGATTCAATTAGTCTTAAGAGAAATTATCAGTCAAAATAAATACCACAACTGCTAAACTGTTTTCATCAGGCTAATATGCATCCCAAACAATTGTTGCTATTTGTGTTTATTAGACTATCCTCTAAACTATCTTGAAAGCAAATATGTTATTATTTGTCTGTGATATTATTGTAATATTAATCTAAGTAATGTTGACGTTGACATTAGCAATTTAAACTGTACAGATCTTTTTCTTCCAAGACTATTGTTTTTGATTTGATAACTGCTACCATTGTTCATCACATAAACTTGCATTTTTGTGCAGTTAAATATATATGCAAATAATTGTTCAAAGAATACTGACAGCCCACTATGTGATATTTATTCCTACTTCATATTATTATTATAATTATTTCATCAGAAGCCATTCTTTGTAGGCACCTTAAAAATTGGAATATTAATACAAAACTGAAAAACTAGAAAAAATTTGGAAACTAAAACTTATTAAATAGAAGCATTGTCATTTTTTTTTTATGGTTACTATTGCTGTGCCCTGGTGGCTTATCCTGTTATCCTAGGCTACTCAGGAGGCTGAGATCTGAAGCTAGAGGTTGGAAGCTACTTGAGCAGTAAAGTCTGTTCGACTCTTATCTCCAATTAAGCACCCCAAAAGCCAGAAGTGGAGCTGTGGCTCAAGAGGTGGAGCACTAGCCTTGAGCAAAAAAGCTCAGGGACCATGCTCACACACTAAGTTCAGACACACACACACACACACACACACACACACACACACACACACAAAATAATTGATTTCAAATAGTAGTCTAGAATCCAAATAATTCAGTTGAATATGCTTCTGGATTCCAGAAATAAAATAACAGCTATATCATATTGTTGAATATTGCCTTGTTATAAATTCATTTAAGAAAATATCATTTTATGGGCTGGGAAGGTGGCTCAGTGGTAGAGTGCTCGCCTTGCATGCATGAGGACCTGGGTTCAATTCCTCAGTACCACATAAGCAGAAAAAGGCAGAAGTGCTGCTGTAGCTCAAGTGGTAGAGCTCTAGCCTTGAGCTGAAGAGCTCAGGGACAGTTCCCAGGCCCAGAGTTCAAGCCCCACAACTGACAAAATAAATAAATAAATAAATAATATCACTTTAAAGGAAATGGGAGAAGAAAAGGGCAACCATAATTCACATTGTTGTAAAGTTAGAATTGTTACTTATTTTTTATTCAATACTCTTACTTCTAGACCACATGCATGGAATCAAAGGATCCAATGGTTTGGGAAACAATAAGGGTTTTCTGTTGCTAAGTACTTATTGGTGAGTGAAACTCTGCTGGTGTAGAAAAAGTAAATGAAGCCTTTCTCAAACAAGTTAGAACTGAGTGCATACTGAAGTATTGAGGGATTTAAATTCAACCTAAAAGTATCACTGAGCACAAAGCAAGGGAGAGCATAAAACTGGCCATGTCAACTTAGTTATTTCCATTTTAGGTCTTCTAGGAATTTTCTTCTGAGACTTTCTATACCAAGCACTGAACTATATCACAAAATCAATCCAGAGGAAAAGTGGCTCAAATATAGAGTACTCGTAATTTTCACCACCCAATTTTCTGCAGTTAGAATTATCAAATATTAAATAGCATCTCTTCTGTCAAAAATATCTCAAAGGAGAATAATCTATCAACTAAATCCATTTCTATGACAACCTGTTTCAGTTGATTTATTTACCTAAGGACCTGTAGTTTTTGTTATGATGACATAGAATCTTTTAAGTGACATTTTCAGTCCTTCTGATTAAATTTGAAGCTGGGAAAAAGTGTACAATACTGAAATCTGTTATAGAAAGAAAATAAAAGATTAAAAAGACTATTTTCATGGAGTAGCCATGTTTCTTGAGTCTCTTCATAGATTTTTATTTACTGGATATTTTGGAAAGCTGTTATTGGGAAAAAAATTAAAAATAAAAAGCACTGAGAATGAAATGAAATGGTTCTTAAACCTCTCTTTCTTAAACCTTACCTTTCAGGGTAAACAAACAAGAAAGTATTCAGACAGGTTTCAATTTAAGCCCTATCAGAAAAATTCAGAGTAAAGGACTGTATAAACAGAATAAGAAATTAAAAGCTCTGCAGGTGGAGGTGTGACTTTGTTGTTAGTGTTAGCCAATGAACAAAAGTGGCATGTACTGTTTGAGTCCTGTCTCAAACCTAAAAGAAAAGCAGGAGAGAGAGAGAGAGAGAGAGAGAGAAAGAAAGAAAAAGAAAGGAAGGAAGGAAGGAAGAAAGAAAGAAAGAAAGAAAGAAAGAAAGAAAAGGAAAGAAAAAGAAAGAAAGGGAAAGAAAGAAAAAAGGAAAAGATTGGAAGTTCTTAAGTATAAGCTGTAAGATGAACTTGCCATGCTTATTTTACTAAGTAGTACTTTTATCATGGTAAAAATATTGACCCACTCGTAAGAGAAGATATCTATTTTGCCTTAGGAAGAACAAAAAGAAATTTTTATTGTTGTATACTTAATTGTATATCTTTTGTTTTGTATATATTTTGCTTCTGTCTGTCAATCCTCAGTGAATTACATAAAAGTATGATGGAAATTATAAAGAGATGACTAAGGAATGACAATGCTTTGGCAAAAGTCTCTATAGCTTTTGAAAATATAATTTTATACTCAAGTATCTAGGTGTAATTTGATTACTATCCTTTATGTTCTCTGGATTCTGACTTCTGGATGTTGAAAGAGACAGCACTTGGATACTCTTCTGGAGTTTGACGTTCCAAGTTGTTCTCATTATTCATTTCTGCTAATTCCAGTATGTTCAAACCAAAAATTTACCTAAAACTCTAAATAAAATTGCCAAGACTTTGTATTATCCCACATATTCTATTATGTTAGATAACTCATCTATTCCATAGCAGTAGAAAATTGTTTCTTTTGGTATTGTATATGGATATTTAACTTTCTAATAAATTTATTATCAATTTTCAAGGGTTTATTGTCTTATAAACATAAAACAGTAAGAAGGCTGTTTTGATAGGAAAAAAAAGAATGCCAGAGTAGCAAAGACAGTAACTTGGGTAGACAGAAAGGCTAACACTTAAATGCAATTTCTCATTTTGGAGAAAGGAATTACTGGACCTTCTTTAGTACTCTTCACTTATTCTGTTGCCCCTTGGGTCTTTCTTTTTCCTCTTTTAATATTAGATTTGGGGAGATTCAATTGACTGCCGTGCCCTACTGCCTAATCAGTCAGTAAAAAAGCACCAAAGTCAAGAAAAATATTTTAAGAGATGTCAGTTCTATAAAAGTCAACAGAGATAAAGAGATTTATTGCTTCTATCCTCACTGCTTACCTGATTCTATTGGAGTTGGAAATCAAGAAAATCCGATTGTTTGTGTGTGGGTATAAAAGCAAGCAAGCAAGCAAGCAAGCATGAGAAATAGATTTAGTTTACAGGGGGAAGGAATAATATTTATAAGTTGTCAGAAGTCCCTAGAAGTTGATATTTTACTGTGCTACATGAATTTCTGGGATCTTTCTATTTTTTTTTCCTGTTGACAGGGGAGAAAACAATAAAAAATACAAGGTATCTTCCGTTATACTTATTTTCCCATTAATTGAGGTACATATTTAATCAATTTTTTCGTCTCTAATTGTATGCCTAAAGTTATGCTTTTCATTATAGTTGTAATAGTGAACAAACATGATTTGGCTCTCATTTCTTGGAACACAGTCTAATGGGATAGATTCTCATTAATCAGTCCTTTCACATAAAGAAAGAAGAAGAAGGCAAGTTGAGCATTGGTGGCTCACTTCAGTAAATTCTAGCTATGCTGTGTGAGAAAAACTGTCTTTTATACCAAACTGTATTGCTAAAAAGGTCCTGTTTTGGCTTGGTGGCTTGGCTTTTGTTAAGGAAAAGAGTAACTGCTTTGGGATAAAGAAAGGATTTTTGAAATACAAGCTTTTGTCTTAAACTAGTTTCTTCTCATGATAGAATTACTGTAAGCCCTAGACTGTTCAAGAAATAGCAAAGGATTGAGGTATATTTTGAGATTACTTGGGAACTGTTACTCTTATTTAACAGGTAAATACACCTTACCTTATTAAAACTAGCCAGTTGTGAGCAGATTGTGAACCTGAGCTCAACCAATCCAAGCAGAGGGGCAGGGCCTGATGCATAAGGAATAAATATAGGAGCAGACTGACTGCTCTGTTTGCTTGCTTGCCAGATTTTTGGCTGATAGTGCATCCTTCTATGAAGAAGTAAATTGTGCCTTTCTGAGACAATTCTTTATTTCTGTGTCTATGATTGTTACTCCAGTGGTTCTTGGAAAGCATATTTATAACAGCAGTGATCTGAAATCCAAAAATTGTGGTATGAAGCCAGCCAGAGAAGATAAATCCAAGTGACACTTACCTTCATTTAACCAGCAAAAAATCAGAAGTTGATAGGTGGCTCTAGTGGTAGAGCATAAGCTTTGGGATAGATAGAGGAGGAAGCAAGCTGAGTACAAATCTGATTACAATAGGAAGGAAAGATGGTAAGAAGGAAGGAAGTGAGGGAGTAAGGAAAGAAAGAAAAGAGAAGAAAGAAAACAAAGGAAGTGACTGAGATACAAGAAGAATGCCAAAACTGACTAAAATTATAGATCAATCAGCCTTAGTGAGCTGTATAATTATTGATCTGTATAATTATGTCATAACTCTGCTAGAAGAGACTGTGGACTCCAATGCATCTAAAGGACATTTAACGCATTGATATGGATGTGTCTGTGATTAGTTTGCTATTATTGGTCATTATTGGTATTACTGGTAGAAACACTAAAAATGCATTTTTAAAATTTCTGCCCAAATGTTTTTTTCTTTAACCTTTGCTTATAAGCACTATTTTATAAGGATACCAAGGCAGAATAATCTCTACTTAAAGACAGTTTGGTCTTTATACTAAGAAAATAAACAAATAATAAAAGCAAACTCTTTTGTTGAAAGAGTTGGCAATACATGGTATATATTTCAAGTTTAGTCAAGAAAGATGTGTGTTATTATTTATACATATCTTAAGATTTTATTCAGAAATAATTCAATTAATCATAATCACAATTACACTTAATAATTGATTGGTAAACTAGAAATTAATTACATATTTCACATAAGGAGGTAGGGAATGTGAGCACCCTATCAGCTCATCTAAGCACTCAAAATGCACCAATTCACAAAATCCACCATCCTTCAACATAATAATCACATCTGTCCCATTTATATTATCTAGAAATGGGGAAAAGGTAGGAGGATACAAATTAAAGAAATCTTTTTTTTTTTACAAAATATGCATATTCAAGGTGATGGACTGGGAAAAAAATGAATAGCCTTAGTATATCCAAAGCATTTGTTATCAACATTTATTTTGTGAGTTCACAAAAACATTTTCAAATAAATATGTTTTAACTCATGTTTGAAAGCTTTATGCATGTAAGAATAAAGTTTTTCATAAAATCAACTTTTTCCTAAAATGTAAGATTATATCCATAGCAAACCAAGAATTTACCATATTTTCCCAGTTTTGAAGGTGAAATATATATATATATATATATATATATATATATATATATATATATATATAATGTCTGATCAGCAATTTTATGTATAGGTCTGGATTTGAAATAGTCAATCTAAATTTTGAATAAGTATCGAATGCATATTAAGTTTTTATTGCTTTTATTCCTGAATTTATCAAAACACAAAGGGTTTGAATATTTTGAAAGTTCTTAGGTTTATTTTTAGAGAGGACGCTGAAAGCCTATCCTTCATAATTTTGAAATATTTCCATTCATAGATTTAAAAACAGCAATTAAATGTAGAAAAGCCAAATAATTATGTTCTATTTCAATTGTATCATTTCCCTTTCAATTGCCTTTGCAATTGAAGCTCAACTTTGACCTTTGTCATTTTCAATAGCTCTCAAGAACATTCTGATGAATGGATATCACAAAAGACATAAAATAATTTCACATATCTTTTAAGGTAAAAAAAGATATATATGCTTTGTGTCTTTTTATAAAATAGGCATAATGAGCTGGGTACTGGTGGCTCAGGCCTGTAATCCTAGCTACTCGGGAGGCTGAGATCTGAGGATCGCCATTCAAAGCCACCCTGGGCAGGAAAGTCTGTGAGACTTATCTCCAATAAACCACCTGAAAACTGGAAGTGGCGCTGTGGCTCAAGTAGTAGAGCACTAGCCTTGAGCAGAAGATCTGAGGGACAGCACACAGGCCCAGAGTTCAAGCCCCATGACCACCACCACCAACAACAACAAAAAGTAGGCATAATGAATTTTCAATTAAATGAGTAATTGCACAATATCACCATATTTTGTTATTATTGATGTTCTATAAATTCCTATTCAGTAATTAATATCTGTGTTTGAGAAAATCCATAGTCTTCTTGTGAACTTGTTCAACACTACAGTATGTGGAGATATATAACCTATTTTAATTTTTATCTCCTCCACCTCATCATTAGACTCTTGAGTACTTCACTGTTACTCTTATCATTTGTCTAATAAACTTGGAGTATCTTCTTTTACACATGTTCTACGGTCTACAATTGTAGATGTTGTTTTTTAAATGTCTCTTTAACTCTCTTTATTGAAAATCTAAAAGAAAATAAACTAAACAACCAAAAAATATGTTCTAAAGAAATCTGCAACATACTTCAGTGAAATCTTTATAAAGAATGATACAAAATTCAATGCAATAGAATCAGAAAAATGGAAGAATGATTTATAGGCATTTATTTTATTCTTATATCATCATTATCTTAATAGTTTCTAGAGTAACATTTATGATTTTGTACCCTTTGTCTTATGTATAAATATACCTGATTTGGGTAGAGGAAGGTGAAGCACAGAAATTGTCTAACAAAGGGTGAACCAATTCAGCAGTGAAATGCACTGGACACTGTGTTAGAAATGAACTATACAAGTCTGAAGGAGAAAAATTGGGAGAGAATGAGTGAGTAGGTGACAACATTCAAAAGAAATGTACCCATTACCTGACTCGTAACTGTAACTACTACTTATATCAGCTTTACAATAAATTTTTTAAAATATAAAATAAAATGCCCAAAATGATATGGAGTTATTAAAATACTAAAATACTTTAAATCATGCGGAAAGTAGATCATTGTTTTAATAATGGGTTTGATATTTCTAAAGGGTTCTATGTACTGAGGTTGGAACAATGAAGTTTAATGAGTCTTATTCTATTTAAAAAAAACTAATTGTCTACTTTGGTATTTGAGACTATCTTAAAAGGAATGAAAGTGAAATCATCAGAAGTTGATAATACATCTTAAAGAGAAAACCCAAAGGTCTGAGTTCAAAGAACCATGAAAGTAATTCCAGAGAAAAATGCAAATAATTGGTACTGATTAAAAGTTGGCTTCATTTTTGTAATTTTCAAACATATCACATATATGTATTGGTACAATGCAATCAATCATCATGCTTATCCAGAATAATGCTGTTTGAATTTCTTTCCAAGAAGTTAAAATAAATATCTGAAATCAAATGAAGGGCAAATTTCAGTGATTAATATTTGATGAATGAAAGTTGTCTTGTTAAAATTTTCAAATTATATAGGTTTATTGAAATATTTTTGCTAATATATCATCCTAAGACCACATGATAGCCTAGAATAAATGTAGATATACTGTGCTTCATTCTAGTTCATTTTTTGTTGTTACTTGCAATTTCAAATTGAAATTACTGAACAACTTTGGTTTTTATTAACTTTATCTTCTTATTTTAATCTGTACCACATTTACATTATCTGAACAAACATCCTGCACTTCTTGCCATACTGTTATAAGCTTCTCATTTTTCTAAGAGCAAGTTTTGTGATTATATGGAAGTCAAATCTTGGAAAATAAGTTTCAGCTCTGCATAAGAAAGCAAGGCCATAATGTTTCCTTAAATAATGATAACCACAATTTAGAAATAAGGATTTCTTATCTACAGAGAAGTGGTGAAGTCAGAATCAGAGACAAATCAGTTATGAGGATTATAGTGTCATTTAAATACTCCAGAACAAGATCATAGTGTACAAAGAATACTATAGCAATCATTGTTCACTGCATCAATTCACTATGTGTCCTAATTTGCCTATGATAATCCTTGTTCAATTGCATAGTTTTTACTATTGCTTGTTTTCATTCTCAAAGTGTTATTGGTAATAAGGTTTATATTATGAGGTCGTTTTAGCTATCTGAATCTAACAGAGTCCAGTCTTTAATCTTTAGCTTTAAATAACTAATTTGGACTCAAGTACAAACAAACAGGATAGAAAGCAAGAAAACCCAGACCCTGAAGACAATACCGCAACAGAAAATAATACTTTTTATTAATGGACAATATTGGATTGTAACATCCAATAAATGGAGATAGGAAATTAATTCAAATCTAAAAGGAATTTTGATTTACTTGTTGATTATTCCATAGTGTCTAGTTCAATGTTTAGTATTTGATTATGGCAAGCCCAATTAATATTACTGAAGAAATTAAATTAATTCTTAATGTAGCAGACAGAGCCCTCAACATTATGATAACTTGTGCTTATGTAGACTTGGGATGAGTTCTCTCGGTATGAAATATTCTCATACATAGATTATTCATTTGTAATACAAATTTCTTCTTCTTAGCAAATACAGCAAAAGAAGAATGAATTTATCTATGATAAATTCCTCATCCTTTCCATAAATGACTTAGAAAAAGATAAAAGAAAAAACAAAAAGAAAGCTAATGGAAGAATGAATTTATAGTAAGAACAAAGTCCTGATTTGCATCTAGTGTTGAAAATGAAGGTTAAGACTTCAGCAGATTTTTTTTAAATAAGTTTTTTATTGTGTAAATACGGTATGGAGATGGAGAGGTTACAATCACATGAACAAGGTAATGAGTACATATCTAATCAAGCACTGTTGACTCCTCCTTTGTTTTTCCCCTACCATCCACTCCCCTCCCCCCATCTCCACAACTACATTCCCACCCATACCCATGCCAAATTGTAAATTCGTTTTTCCACCTATTGTCTTGTACATCTCATTGTTAAAATGGGTCAACCTGTACCCTTATTTAAACAATTTGTGTTTAACCCTTCCATTCCCCAAATTGTAACAACATCAAATACAGTGAAAAATGGAGTTATACCATGGAGAAGGAACATACAAGGAACAAAAAAATCCTGTGGTCCCTTATAAATACGTTAGAAACAATAGCAAGAAAGAAAAGAAAAAAAAAAACACTTGTGTCCTTATCTTGGAGTTCATTTTGCTTAACATTATCTTATCTGACCTTTTCTGTTTGTCTCAGATATATAAGATATATACTAGTTATTGCAAATAAGGGAAACCATGGGACCTATGTTTCTTTGGGCCTGGCTTACTTCACTTAATATAATTTTTTCCAAGTCTT
>NW_012267289.1:3552334-3612558 GCF_000151885.1 Dipodomys ordii | reverse complement strand
TATACTAGTTATTGCAAATAAGGGAAACCATGGGACCTATGTTTCTTTGGGCCTGGCTTACTTCACTTAATATAATTTTTTCCAAGTCTTTCCATTTAATAACAAATGGGGAAATGTTATTCTTTCTGATGGAGGCATAGAATTCCATTGTGTATATATACCACATTTTGTTGATCCAGTCATCTACTGAGGGGCATCTGGATTGGTTCCATATCTTAGCTATGGTAAATAATGCTGCAATAAACATAGTTGTGCTGGTAGCTTTAGTATGGTCTTGTTTGTGATCATTCCGGTAAATTCCCAAAAGTGGGATTGCTGGGTCATAGGGGAGCTCTATGTGGAGTCTTTTGAGGAACTTCCATACTACTTTCCAAAGTTGTTGAACAAGTTGTTACTCCCACCAACAATGCAGTAGGGTTCCTTCTGGCCACATCCCCTCCAGCATCTGTTGCTATTAGAGTTCTTGATTATAGCCATTCTAACTGGGGTGAAGTGGAATCTCAATGTTGTTTTGATTTGTATTTCTTTTATGGCTAGAGAGGTTGAGCATTTCTTCATGTGTCTGTTGGCCATCCTTCTTTCCTCTTCAGAGAAGTTTCTCTTTAAGTCTTTAAAAGCCCACTTATTTATTGGGCAGTTGTTTCTTTGAGGATTTGTTGTTGGGAGATTTAATTTTTTGAGTTCCAAGTGTATTTTAGATGTGAGACTCTTGTCTGTTGTATGGCTAGTGAAGATCTTCTCTCAATCCATGGGTTTTTCTATTGATCTTGCTAGATATGTCCTTTGCCATAAAGAAGCTCTGCAAATTTTATGCAATCCCATTTGTCCAACCTTTCTTCAATTTCTTGTGCTTCTGGGTCTCTATTAAGAAAATTTCGGTTTCTGCCAAGGAGACCTAGGGTGTCTTCTGTTCGTTCCTGTAATATTTTCAGAGTCTTTGCTTTGACTCCGAGGTCTTTGATCCATTTGGAGTTGATTCTGGTGCAGAGTGATATATAAAGATCTAGCTTTATTTTTCTACAGGTGTTTAACCAATTTTGCCAACACCATTTACTGAAGGGGCTGTCTTTCTTCCATTCTATTTTTTTTTAGCTCCCTTATTGAAGATTAGGTGACTATAGATCTGTGGGTTCATTTCTGAGTTTTTGATTCTATTCCATTTGGTCCTGAGGTCTCTTCTAGTGCCAGTACCAAGCTGTTTTGATTACTATGGCTTTGTAGTAGAGTTTGAAATTTGGTATTGATATTCTTCCATCACTGTTCTTCTTGTTAGGAATTCTTTTTTGCTATTTGGGGTTTTTTATTGTTCTATATGAACTTTGGGATTGTTTCTTCTATTTCCATGAAAAATGAGGTTGGAATATTAATAGGTATCACAATGAATTTGTATATAGACGGGAAGTATTGCTATTTTCACGATGTTGAGCCTTCCAATCCAGGAGCATGGGACATTTTTCCACTTTCTAATATCTGTTTTGATTTCCTTTTTCAGGTTTTTAAAGTTTTCATCATAGAGGTCCTTCACTTCTTTGGCTAAGTTAATTCCTAGGCATTTTATGTTTTGTGGGGCTATTATGAATGCAATTCTTTTTCTGATTTCAGCTACGATCTTCTCATTGTTGGCATACAGGAAATTGATTTTTGAGGGTTAGTTTCATACCCTGCTACTTTGCCAAAGTTTTGAATCACCTTGAGTAATTTGGGAGTGGAGTCCATGGGATTCTTTAAATACAAGATGATATCAGATGCAAAGAGGGAGAGTTTTACTTCTTCTTTCCCTATTTGGTTCCCCTTTATGTTTGCCTTTTGTCTTATTGCTGTAGCTAGACATTCTAATACTAAGTGAAGAGAAGTGGAGAGAGTGGACATCCTTGTCTCATTCCTGAGTTTAGAGGAAATGGCTTTAGTTTTTCACCATTAAGTATAATGCTGGCTCTTTTGTCATAGAAAGCCTTTATTGTATTGAGGAATGTTCCACGGATTCCTAATTTTTCCAGAACCTTCATCATAAAGGTATGTTGGATCTTGTCAAATGCTTTTTCTACATCTGAGATAACCATGTGATTCTTATCCTTGCTCTTCTTGATGTCATGAATTATATTAATTGATTTGTGTATATTGAACCATCTTTTCATCCCTGAAATGAATCCTATTTGATCATGGTATATGATTTTTTGGATGAATTGTTGAAGTCGATTGGCCAAACTTTTCTGAGAAATTTTACATCGATGTTCATCAAAGAATTGGGTCTATAGTTCTCTTTCTTTGATGAGTCCCTGCCTGGTTTTGGGATGAGAGTTATGATGCATTGTTTCATAGAAAGAGTTTGGTAGTGAACTTTCTTTTTCAATTTTATTGAAGAGTTTAAGGAGTATTAATGTGAGTTCTGATTTGAAGACCTAGTAGAATTCCACTGTAAATCCATCTGTCCTGGGCTTTTCTTAGATGGGAGGTCTCTTATTGTTGTTTCTATTTCAATGCTTGATATGGCTATTAAGTTGGTTTAACTTATTTTGGTTTTGTTTTGGCATGTTGATATTTTCTAGGAAATCATCCATTTCTTCAGTCCTCAAGCTTATTAGCATAAAGTTTTGAGAATTATTCCCTTATAATGTTCTAGATCTTGGTTGTTTCTGTAGTGATGTTTCCATTCTCATCTCTGAGTTTGTTTATTTGGGTGTGTTCTCTTCTTTTTCTGATAAGATTTGTTAAGGGTCTGTCAATTTTGTTAATTTTTTCGAAGAAACAACTCTTTGTTTTGTTGATTGTTCTTATGGGGTATTTTTGGATTCTAATTTGTTTAATTCTGATTTATTTTTAATTATTTCTTTCTATCTACTGGATTGGGTTTATCTGGCTGCTCTTTTTCAAGGTGGCTCAGATGTCTCATTAAATTGTTGGTTTCAGATCTCTCCAATTTGTTGATGTAGGAACTCAGAGATATAAACTTGCCTCTGAGTACTACTGCCTTTGCTGTGTCCCAGAGGAGCTGGTAATTTGTGTGTTCATTTTTGTTGAATAACATGAACATTTAAATTTGCTTTCTAATCTCTCCCATGACCCACTGGTGATTCAACAGTGTGGTGTTCAGTCTCCATGGGCTTTCTTTGGTGGCTTTTGGTGTTGAGTTCTAATTTTATTCCCTTGTGGTCTGAGAGAATTCAGGGCATAACTTCAATGTTTCTGAATTTGGACAGGTTTGTTTTGTGACCTAAAATGTGGTCTATTTTGGAAAATGTGCCATGTGCTGCTGAGAAAAACGTATATTCTGATGCTGCTGGGTGAACTCAGTAGATGTCTGTTAAATCTAGTTGATCTATGCAGTTCTTTAGATCTGTGGTTTCTCTGCTGAGTTTTTGCCAAGTTGACTTATCTAGTAGGGATAGTGGTGTGTTAAAGTCCCCAACAATTAATGTCTTTAGGTCTGTGTGAGATTTGAGGGAAAGGAGTGTTTCTTGGATGAATTTGGGTGCTCCGTTGTTTGGTGAATAGATATTTAGAATTGTAATATCCTCCTGAAGGAGAGATTCCTTAATTAATATGTACCAAAGTTCTTTATCTCTTCTCACTAATTTTAAGTTGAAGTATATTTTATCTGATGTTAGGATTGCAATTCTTGCCTGTTTATGGTGGCTGTTTGTTTGGTAGATTTTATTACAGCCTTTGACTTTCAGAATATGTTTGTTTTTATGGCCAAGGTGTGACTCTTGAAGGCACCAGATTGAAAGACCTAGCTTTTTAATCCCACTAGTCTATGGAGCTTAATTGGAGAGTTAATTCCATTAATTTTGAGAGTTAAGACTGAGAGATGTTTGGTAGCTCCTGCCATGTTATCCACCTTCTTGGGGGCTGCAACAGCTGGGCTCTTCCTATGGTTCTTGGATTCTCAGTTTGGGTGCAGTTTCTTGGCCTTTATTGTGGTCTTATTGCTTTCTATGTGTAGGATATCTTTAAGTATCGTTTGTAGGGCTGGTTTGGTAGAGATATATTGTTTCAGTTTTTCTTTGGATGGAAGGTTTTTATTTGACCTTCCATTATGAACAGAGTTTAGCTGGGTACAATATTCTTGGTTGATAGTTGTTTGTCTTTAGAGTGTGGCATTCCTCCATCCAGGTTATTCTTGCTTTAATTGTCTCTGCTGAGAAATCTGTGGTTATTCTAATTTGTTTCCCTTTATGGGTGATTGATCTTTTCTCCTTGAGAGCTTTAAGGATCCTTTCCTTGGTCTGAATTGATCCTGTGTGAATTATAAGGTGACAGTCGTATGTCCTATTCTGGTTTGGTTTATTTGGGGTTCTAAAAGCTTCTTGTATCTGAATAGGCCTATCTTTTTACATGTTTGGGAAGCTAAGATCCTGTTAAATAAATTTCCTATACCATTAACTTCTGCCTCTAGGTACTCCTCTACACCCATTATCCTCAGATTATGCCTTCTGATGATGTTTTCCAAATTTTGAATAGATCTAACCTATTTCTTAGATTTGTCTTGGGTAGTTGTATGTTCTTTCTCTATACTATCTAGTCTGTCTTCAATCCCCACAATTCGATCTTCATAGTCTAACCTACTGTGAAGACTTTCTACTTTTTAAAAAAATTTCCTTTCCTTCAAATTGGTTGGTTTGATGGCTTCAAATTCTTTTTGGAGCTTTGGTTTAGATCTTGTATGAACTTCTTTACTTCCTTAATTTGGTGCTCAGTGTTTATTCTCAAATCACTTAGTTGATTGGTGATGGTTTCCTTGGCCTCCCTTTCCTTCTGATGGGCTGCATTCAGCATTTCCTTTGTGATCTCCCTGGATTCCTTCAGCTGTCTGTTTATGGATTCCATGAATGCCTTTGTTGATCTTCGTTTATTCTCTTCCCGCTCATGCAATTCCTGTATTACTCTTTGATTAGCTTCCTCATGCTCACACAATTTCTATATTTGTCTTTGACTGTTCTCAGCTTGCTTTTGCAATTTCTATGTTTTTCTTTGACTGTTGTGAGCCTGCTCACACAATTCCTGTTTTTGTCTTTGTTCTCAGTCTGCTCATGCAATTCCTATGTTAATCTTGGAGTAGCTTTGTCATGCTCACGAGATTCCTGTAGTAATATTTGGTTAGCCTCAACATGCTTGTGAAGTTCCTGTATTAATCTTTGGTTTTTCTCGTTTTGTTCCCTATCACTCTCGAACTGAGTCCTTTCCATGTTCAAACTTTTCATTCACCTTGTTTACCAGTAGTGTTTGTAGAACTTTTTGGGAACTTTCCTCTGGATTATTCATTAACTATTCTGTCACCTGATTATCCTGAGTGGGAGCTGAGATACCCGGACTTGTCATTTTTCTTGTATTTCTCTGTCTTGTTCTGCCCATTTGGTATGAAAGTAACACCAATTTTGCGCTAGAACACTATATTAAGGCTAGCATCAACCAGAGTCCTGTAGTTGCACAGTCAAAATGGCTGCAGATACAATGTATTCTATATCAAGCAACTATGGATTAATGGACTAAGAACATCCAAGAGGGATTCAGCAAACCAGAAATTATTAGGTTTAAGGAGAATTGTGGGGAAAGTAGCATTAGAGGGATATTGAGAGGTAAAAGGAGAGTGAATTTAAACAAGTCCTAAACCTAGAGAGGGAAATGGGTAGGGCAGAATGATAGGAGAGTGATTAAAAAATAAGAAAAAAATGAAAAAACAAAAATTTAAATAAAAAAGAAACACTAAATTATGTAAGTATAAAGAAATGATACGGAGAGAAGAAAAGGATAGACGAGAGGAGGGGAAAGATAAAAATGGAAAATGAAAAAATGAAAAATAAAAATTCTTAAAATTGACTGAATACTTGAAAGTTATATAGGTATAAAGAAATAATACTACTCTTAAAGAATTTAAGCCTAAGAAGTTGTGAATTGAGTAATAAGTTTCTGGATTAAGTATGTAAACAATGAGGGATAAGGTCTAATAATCAATGATGGGTATATATCTGGGGATGAACAGAACAGCAATTAAATGATGCAAAAAAGAAAGAAAGAGAAGAGAAAAAAAAAGAAAAAAGAAAAGGACCAAAAGGTCAAAAGAGATTTTTTTAAAAGCACACACACATACACTCCTAAAATAAAAATTATGAAAGAAAAAAATTATAATAGAGAACAATTTAAAAAATAATAATAATAAATAGGTAGAAAAAAGAGTTCTTTGATTTTTTGGGGGGTGGGGCTTGAACTCTGGGCTTGGGCACTGTTCTTGGGCTCTTTAGCTCAAGGCGAGCACTCTACCACTTGAGCCACACCACCACTTCTGGTTTTCTAGTGGTTTATTGGAGAAAAGAGTCTCAGGGACTTTCCTGCCCAGGCTGGCTTTGAACCACAATCCTCAGAGCTCAGCCTCCTAAGTAGTTAGGATTACAGGCGTGAGCCACTGGCACCCAGTGATGAGGAAGATCTTGTGTCTCCCCTGTGTCTGTAACCAGTCTGTTGGTGGAGTCTCTGGTCTGCTTGTGGTGTTTAGTTTTCCAGTGGCTTGATTGGTTTCTTATGTCAATTTGTTTGCAGGCAGACAGTTTTGCCTTACCCAGGCAGATCCTCCTCCCAGGCTAGTTTAGTGGGAGGGAGAATTGCTTTGAGAAGCACAAAAGAGGGAGATGGCTGTTTCCTTTTGTTTGGAGATGTTTTTATAAGTCTAGGTTCTGGGTAAGGTTGAGGCCTCTAGCAAACAGTAGCTTTTCCTTGAGAGGCTAGCTCCTGAGATACTCACAGAGCCCAGCCTGGAGCCATTCTCAGGATTTATGTTTACTGAGTTTCAATTGTTTGTCTAGGCTGCTGTAGAACTAGAACGGGGAAGCCTCTTGCTCTGTTTATCCAGTGAAGAAAGTCACTCCTCTGGGGGGCGGAGCTTCTTCTACCTGGGTGGGATGCCTTTCCCCTGGGTGGAGCTGAGCCTGGCAGATCAGGTCAGGTTCCTATGACTTGCTAATGGCTCCAGTTGTTTCCTTCCAAGGCCTGAGTTGGAATTAGCTGCTCCGCCCTGTTGTTGTCAGTAACACAGATGGAGACCTTCCCACTGTGGCCCCTTGAGAAGGAGTGAGTATGTCACAGTTCTACTCACACCAGACTCTTGGTTCCTGGGCCGCCCCTGGTCTGCAATTAGCAGCATGAAGATTTCTGCTCCTTGTCAGTTCTTGCTGATGGTGAGTAGAATCTGCTCTCATGCCTTGTGTGATGCCTTTATCCCAGACTTTGTTGGTATGGCCACCAGGCTACCACCACTACCACCACTGCCAGCACCATAGCTGTGGCTACTGGAAAGGGCTCAGATCTGTCTCCTGGATTTTCCCTCTCTGGCCAAACTCTCCATACTGTGATGGCACACTTGGTATGGTTCTCTAGCCTAAGACTTTTCACAGGAACACTAAAACTGCTTTCTATGTGAAAGCTTGTTTAGCCTCCAGCTTCTCCTCCTCCATCTTCCTCTAGTCTTCAGCAGATTTTCTTCAGTAAATGTTAAATTTCTTTTTTTAAACAATATTTTAAATAAGAAGCAGGTTTTTTTCCTGCTTGATATTAATCAGAATTTTCTTGCAAAGCATTTGAGAGTGTTTCTGTACCTGAACAAAAACTAGTAGAGAAGCAGAACTGCCAAAATGAATCATGAAGTCAGTGAATTCTAAACCAGGACACTGTGGTGTCCAGGTGTGAGGACAAAATCAAGGAGGGCCACAATGGAGGAACTTTCTATTAATGTGCAGTGGAATCACCCAGGATTTGGGGAGATTTGCCTCACTATTGACATTCTACCCTGGAAAGAATATACGACAGATCTTAATGGGGATCTCAAATGTTCAGGACTTAAAGTAGCAATAAATAATATTTTTTAAAAGGCATTTGAGATGACCATTAAGATAAAATCATGATTATCAAGAAGTCAGAATACTTAATGATGTTTGACTGCTAAGCTAGCTCAGAGTAAAAAAAAATAAATAAAAGACCACTCTGAGAGTTTCTTCCTCACCAAGCTTGTTTTTTCTCATAGTTTCTTCTTTTTATTGTCAACTTGCTGATACTAAAAGAAAATTAGGCATCTGGTTATTAATATATATATATATATTAATAGCCCAGGAAAAAAAATATGGGAAACTCTTATCTCCACTAAACCAGCAGAAAACCAGAAGTGGTTCTGTGGCTCAAGTGGTAGAGTGCTAGCCTTCAGTGGAAGAACTGAAGGACAGGGCTCAGGCCCAGAGTTCAAGCCCCATGACGGACAAAAAGATAGATAGATAGATAGATATTTTATGTATATCTATATCTATATTTATATTTGGCTCACCATTTGGCAGTTTCAGTCCATGGTCCATTGGTTCTACTGCTTTTGGGTTAGGGATGAGGCAGTACATAATGTTGTCAATAGCTAACATTTGGCCATGAGTAATGAGAAGATGTAAATGCAACTTAAAATGTAATTGAACTTCCCAGCTAACAGGTAACTGGAGCCCCGCAGACTGGACCTAGGGATAGGAATTTCTTATAGTCAATCTCAGTAAGTATTCAGGTCACAAAGACTAATTGTCATCATAAACTCAGTGTACATTGAGTACATGGTAAGTATATTTGTAAATATAACAACTACTCCGGGCTGGGAATGTGGCTTCTCAATGTGCCTGCTTAGCATGCATGAGACCCTAGATTTGATTCCTCAGTACCATGTACACAAAAAATAATAAGCTTATATTTCAAAACAATTAAAAACTTCAAATATAACTTAAAAACTATACTAAGCCTACATTTGCTGCTATGAAATAACTAAAAGCAGGTGATAGACTCACATGGGTTGATTCCATTTTGTCTTTGCCATTGTTTTAAACTGTTCTCTCCATACTTTGCAAATCATCTGGGTTCCAGAAGACAGATCTGATCGATGGTATCTTCATGACAAGACCAAAATTACCCCTAAAGAATAAAAAGAGCATTTTAGAAAAGATTAGTCCCCAAATGAGGATAATTACCAATAAACATCAGACTGTATAGTGGAGATAGAAACAACAACAACAACAACAACAAATCATCCCATGGAAATCAGATTCCTCCCCTCAAGTGATGACAGGGACAATTTGGGGACTTAGAAAAATTAGAACTGATAATGGCCAACTAGGACTAATCTGTAAGTGCAACTAGTGAACAATGCTTATCTTTGTCTCCAAGAAGTTGTTTATATTCTGTACTTATTTTCTCATTCTTTTGTCCTCACTTTCTCTGTTCTTTTGTAGCCCCCTGTTTCTAGGCAGACTTTGGCTTATCAGTTTTTCCTGTCTTTGACAATTGTACAGTCCTCAATCCTCTGATTACCTGCTTATCTAAGAACTACTAGCTCTATTAGTTGAATATTGAAAAAATGTAAGACTTCACTAATTCAACTGTAAATGATTTTTCTCTTTATTTTACACATTCAACTCATCAAAGAAAATACAAAAATGTCTAAGAACAATGCAATTCCATAAACAAATGAAACTAAGAAGTAAACAGTTTTGTGTTGAATACCAACATATCTCAGGCTTCATTTTTATAACATTGAAATATTCCGGGGAAAAGTAAAACACATAAAGAAACAGGGTAACTATGTTATCTTTAATAAGTATCAAATGGGACAGACACAAAAGTTAACACCAGGAAGCATATTTTTAAAAAAACCAAAAAATGGTTAAGCTTCCTTCTCATTCAACTTCTTTTTGGATGCTAAGTTACAAATACTGGGAAACCTACAGGGGGCCATTTAAACTTGCCTGAGCCTTTAAAATGGTATAAAAGTGTGAATTCTTCATGAATGAGTTGAACTGAATGGTGGGAGGTACATCTAAGAAAATTCACCTATTGACCCTGTGTTTTAGGAGGCCTAATTGTATCTCCATATTTAAGAGTATTAAATAACACCAACTTGATGACTCGGAATTATTATCCAATGGTTGGAGATGGCTAAATTACAGGACCATATGTATTCCCAGCTCAGAAAGAAGAAAAGTAACAGATTTATAACTGCCATTCTGAATATTGAAATCTAAGTATTGGAATCTGTTTTGCCTGGTGTGTTTTCAATATGATGGAATGTGCACCACTCCCAAAAAAACAATTGTAAACAGACATTATTTCCCTTTCTTTTTCTCTTTATTTTAGCCCTGTTAAATTAAATCCTTGCTAATACTTTCAGTTTGTGAGACTCTGCTTTTTCTCAGACACCCTGAAAATGCCCTTTTTGAGTGGGACTCAAGGACCTGTGACTTTACATGAAAAAGTCAAGGGAATCCTTTATCATTTATCATTGCTTCCTCTTATTTCAAATGTTTACCCTTGTTAGGTATTTAAAGAAGCTGCCAAGTAAGAACAACACCATGCACATGGTATATAGGTGAGGGAGAGGAGGAAGGAGTCTGCTCACCATCCAGGAGGACCTTACCACCCTATCTCTATGTGAAAGGATTTTAATTATTATTACTATCCAAGATTCATTTCCTTTTATTCATATAAACATTTCACTATTGTCCTGGAGAATGCCTATTTTCCCTCTTGGAAACAGCATTACGTTATGATTAATAAAGATACAAAAATATGTATTAGAAAATCTGATAACAGATTGTGTATGAGTGTGTGTTTGTATGTATAAGTGTGTGTGTGTGTGTGTATCAACAATTACAATAAAAAGACTGTCCACCATTTCTTGCTACCTTGAACTTTCTTTTGACTCCTGCTTTGCTTCTGAATACCTCATCATCTCTTTGGGCTCTGTAAATCAACCAATAAAATGCCCTTTTGCTTACATTGGTCAGCTTCAGTTTCCCTTGCAAATTTCTTTACAGATAATGTCATGCTTTTTCCTACCAGACAACCTGCACTGGGATGAATATATTTTATTTTGAATGAAAATAGCACCAAAAATTAGTGTTAGATGTATCCTCTAATTTATTCTCATAAATTATTCTTTATGATTAATGTAGCTAGTCGCTAAAACAGTTGCTTGGTCACAACACACACACACACACACACACACACACACAAATGCCAGAAAATTATTTTTCTGGATAATAAGGAGCTACTGACTTTTATACCAGATTATTATTACAGCAATTACACAGCTGACATGCAGAAGCCTTGTAGATATGTGGCCCTTGGGAGGGCAAACAGAAAGAAATACATGAAACTCAAAAATCAGAACCACATTGATGGTCAGCACATCTCCTATTGGCAAGAAAGCACCTTCTTGTTTCATCCTTTTCTTTCTTTCTTTTTGTTTGTTTTCTGTCTTGGAGGAAATGATTTGCATGCTATTTGCTGTAGACATTACTTTCCTCAGGTCACATGTTAATTGACTACCCAGGTGCTGAGAGTAAGGGAAGAAGTACCGAGTGCTTATTGCAAAAACCTTTCAAGAAAGCACAGTGTAATCACAACCATGATTGCCTTGATGATAATTAATACCTGGGGGCTAGCTTGTAGCCTAAGTCAATAATGGTTATTTTCCCTCATCTCAGATCTATAAAATTCTAAACATGATCCTTTCTACACACCCCTTGCCATAAAAGCTAAAAGCAAAGTCTGTATCAAATTCTTGATTCTGCATCTATTGCAGACAAAACACAAGAGATAAAACCTAATGAGTTTCTACAAACACAACCAATTTGTTAGCAGTGACTGGTCACTTCAGTGAAAGAACCAGTCAATTTAATCAAATTGGCCAAACTGGCCTTAAGCTGAAGTGACAAATGGTTGCAGTCAAAATGATCAAACTAAGTAAATAGACTGGGTGTATTCACTTCAATATCTTTACAATGGCTCTCTGCATCTTCATATTTTTGCTCACATAACACTGTTCTTTGCCAAACAGAGGGGAAAAAATGTTAATATTAGGAAACACAAAGCAAAGATGCTTGCTCACCCCAGTGGTCATATCCAATCATCGGAATGAGCAAAATAGGCAGGCAAAGAGAGTAACCCTTTCCCCTGCCACTTGACTGAGGGCATGCCCAGGAGTCTTACACTAGGTTTTCTAATCATTGGCATGTGAAGAATCCAGAAGAGACATTGCCCCTAGCCACAGGATAATTGGTTATATACATACAGTATAAACATAAATTTACTGGACAGTGGACATAGAAATACTGAATTGGAAAACATACCCAAGTGACTCTACAAGGAGTCTAAGAAAAATAGACAGCAGAGAGGGCTTTCTGAAGCCCCAAACAATCATGGTAATTCACTTCCAACTGTTGCCCTGCTGGCACCCTTCCTAAGCAGACAGGAGAGAGCTGCTGCCTCTCTCAGATAACAAGGTAATTAATGTTAAAAAGGAAGACCGTATTGAGGAGGGTCAGTTGTAGCTTCAGAATTATAAAAAGGTAGAATTAAAAAGCTGATTTCCATTTGCCTCTAACTTTTTCTCTAAGGCTTATTTTAAAGAGATTTGAAAAGGCCAGGGTAGAGACATGAATAAACAAAGACAGTTCTGGGAAAATGAAATTCCTTTCCTCTTAGCCTCTTTCCATTGCAGATCTTTTCTGAAGCCCCGATGACATTTCATAACCTAAACTTCTAGTATTAGTTTCATTTACTTTTAGGGAAAGTAGCAGCATGGAAATTGTTTATAAACATCCATAAGGCTGATGCCAACCTTTTACTGAGCTACAGATTCTACCAGCACCATGCTGTCCTCATTTCCAGTTTGCTGCAGATCCATAGGCAAGCACCACTACTTACCACTCACTTTCAATTCCACCAGCAGAAGGTACAATTGTCAGAGCATCATGCTTAGAAAATTTTATTGTCAGACATTGTGATCATTTTTAAAATACCTTTTGCTCCTAGGTACCTATATTCATTCTTTCTCTCTCCTTTCTCTTCTTAGACACACACAAAATTAATGATGGGTATGGGTGCAAAAGCAACCATCACATAATTTTCAAAAATCCTTTTTCTATTTATCTGCAAAGCTTTTTATTTGGGGGATGGGGGAGGTCTGGTCGTGGGACCTGAACTCTGGGCCTGGGCACTGTCCCTCAGCTCTTCAGCTCAAGACTAGCACTCTACCACTTGAGCCACAGCGCCACTTCCAGCTTTTTTTTTTCTGCTTATGTGGTGCTGAAGAATCAAACCCAGGGCCTCATGCATGCAAGGCAAGCGCTCTACCACTGAGCCACCTTCCCAGCCCTGCTCTGTATTTTTTTTAATGAGTATGCATTAGTAATTCTTAGGAATAAAATGTAATTGAGTCTTATAGGCATTATAAAAAAACTGTCTTACATAATTTTGCTTTAAAATATCTTATAATCTAGAAACTAAGAATATAACAATAATTTCAACTCTATGTCCAAAGTCACCAGAGAACAGTTTTAATTTTCTTGAGCAGCCTTGGAAACAGGGAACAAATTAAGATTTTAGAAATTTGTATTTCAAATTCACAGTTGACTAAAATCAGTGACATTATCTATTGTTTAAATATTTCTCACCACGTATTAAATGATTTTTGACAGGAGCAACTGTAGCCTGTGGTCATCTTTCAGAAGTCATGCCCTGTGCAGACTCAAGTCCATACAGACCAATTTTACTACAGAGAAAGGAAATAAATGTAGCAATTTACAAAAGGGTCTCTAAATAGTTTTTTAGGTTTTCTGAAGGGTAAGCATAATATATTTAATCAATACAAGTGAAGAAAAACCCAAACAGCTCAAGATTCCTCAAATTGAAGGTGCCATCCACACAGGAAAAGGCTGATGATCATGATTCCCAAACCATAGGAAGTCCATATGGATTATTTTCACAGAGAAGAAGGTCTGCCTCATTAACCCACAGGTGGTGGCAACTGAGGGTGAAAAGAAGAAAAAAAGGAGTTGGACCAGCTCAAGGAAATTCAGAAGTAAGTTGAGCTGTGACAGGGTCCATGTCTAAAAGAAAGAAAGAAGAAAAAAAACATGGAAATAGGGGCGACACAAATGGGAAGTGACAGGGAAAAAATACTGTTTGGGACTGCAAATGAGCTCAGTGGGAAAAGAAGTGGAACAAGCATTGGAGTGAAACCACTGAATTATGGGATTGTGCCTCCAGAACTCTTAGCATAGCAATATTGTCTCCTAGTTGACAGAGCAAGACTAGATTTATTATACATCCTATTGCCTACCTCCCCTGTTCTCAGAGAAGCAGCAAAGTCATTTCCAACTAGGAAATTAGCCAACCCCTTCCTCTTTTGTCTCTTCTTTGATTCTCACTTTAGTGAGAAAAAAAAATGTAAATGTGAATCTTCCCTCTAGGGCTTTATCCTCACAGACTGGTGACCCTTTAAGAATTCCTGGAGAGAATATTTAATTCTCTGTGTTTTCTTCTTTCCATCAGAACCAGTATCCCTCTGAATGTGCTAATAGGTTCTCTCCTGTTCAGTCTCCAGTACATGTAAATATTTCAACTTAGCATCTCCTTGAGCCTCAGGTGTCTCTTGCTAGTGTTTCTTGCCTGTGGGCCCTGTTAATAGCTATATGTGGCATGAGGTCCCCCAAATCTGAAATCTAGGTCATAACCAATTGCTCCTTGTACAGCATCTGCTCATTTTCTAGGGACAATCCCTCTCTACTTGGAATTAAATATATTTAACACATCTCTAAATAATGTGACACATCACACTTGCACAATTGAGTTCATCATAAGCGCACTTGTTCATACTTCTTGAAGGTTAGACAGAAAGCACTATAGCCATTCTGCACTCTACCCCATGCAGTCTGGTTTTAAAATGAGTATCAAAATAAACACTTAACCTGATGTGTATTCAGTGTTTTTCTGCTTGCATTAGTTTCTTGATAGCAGGTGCTTAAAATGAGCAATAGCAGCATTCAGAAAGTAAGGTAAAGCTTTTGAAAAGGAAAAAGTTTGTATGCGATGTTCATGGACTCTCATAGAACACAAACAAGTACACCTACTTATAAACCAAGGATAAAAGTAAACAAAATACAGATAAAATTTGTCGCAAGGTTAATATGGATGCTTTCTTTTTTGGAAAAAATGTAGGACAGGGAGAAATGAGTACAAAAAATAATTTTTCTTCTAAGACATATTTTAAGGCACTGAGCTCAACGGAATTTTCCTTCTCACAAAGAGTGACTTATAAGGATTAAACATTATGTACTTTTTAACTAGACACTATTAAATAGAAAAAGCCCATGACTTTTTAAACAGATAATTAATTTGCTATCTTTAAGTAGTCATACAAAGGAGTTGATTAACATTTAACAAACCAGTTTATGAATACAATGCATCTTGATCAGCGTCTCCCCTTTCAACATTCTCACCCATCCCTCCTCTATATATTCCTTCTCTCATTATTCTTAATTTTGTAAGATATACATCAAATTCCTGTCTACCTTTTCTCCTCTTCATTCCTTTTCTCATTTCTTCTTGACCCCATTTCATCCCTCTCAAGTACCTTCTTCCTGGTGCTTACTTTGTTGAACTTTGAACGTCCCTTTCTAAGGAATTATACTATTTAAGTCCTCCCTTGAATCAACCATATTTCAATTAATACATTTGCATATACTAGCATACCACCCAGCATATTTACTTATGAATCTATAAGCTAAATCTAGCTTCCACATATAAGGAATATACTAGCATACCACCCAACATATTTACTTATGAATTTATAAGCTAAATCTAGCTTCCACATATAAGGAATATACTAGCATACCACCCAACATATTTACTTATGAATTTATAAGCTAAATCTAGCTTCCACATATAAGGAAAAATGTACATTTTTTTCTCTCAGGGCCTGACTTCACTTAATATATAAATATATTAATATATATTATATACATGTACATATATATATAATAAGTCATGGGTTTGAACTCTGTGCCTCGGTGCTGTCATGCTGTCCCTCAGCTCTTCAGCTCAGCTCAAGGCAAGCGCTCTACAACTTAAGCCACAGCACCACTTCCTGTTTTCTTGTGGCTAACTGAAGATAAGATTCTCACAGACTTTCCTGCCCGGCTGGCTTTGAACCGAAACCCTCAGATCTCAGCCTCCTGAGTAGCTAGGATTACAGGTGTGAGCCACTGGTGTCCAGCTTATATCACATTTCTTGATCAAAATTCCATCTGTCCATTGAGGAGCAACTGATTCCATACCTTGGCTATGGTGAATAGTGCTGTAGTTACAAACCAAGATACAGTAAGCCCACCAGCCCATCACTCCTTTGACCACTGCAAATACTGGACAGGCATAGTGGTATTGCTGAAATATAAAAATGTGAAGCAAAATGATATTGTCTCTCTAGGTTCCTCACTGCTCTCTTTCAGCTTCCTCGAGAAAGAAGGGTGAGCTATTCTGAGACTTAGTGTCTATACTCCGCATGAGACAGGCATGAGAAGCTATTGACTTCCCTTAGGTTTCATCTTAAGGTTTGTCATTTTATGGGGTCAATGCTTGTTTGTCAGATGTGAGAACAAACACCAGGAAAGCTCTGCAAGGCTTCACCAGCAGGAACTGGAAGCTGGAGGGAGGTGACAGGAGGCAGTTCATTGTATAAAAGCAGAGTTCATTGCCTAAGAGATTATGACACAGGGTGAAACCAGAGCAGCAGCTAGCATTCACACTTATTACTAGTCATCTACAGGAAAAACTGACAACCCCAAAGCTCAGAAGTAACCACAACAGGGTTCATGCTGGCTGCCATTCATGGTCATATGGAAAGATCAGAGACAATAGTGTTTTAAATAGGTTATTCATTTTGTTCTTTTCTTTTCTACAGCCTAATGGAGCTGGATCCAATGAGTTAGACACAAAATACTGGGACAATTATTATAAGGTGATTCTCACAGTGGACTTTCTACAAATGTGGAAAAAAGGCCCAAAGAAACATAGGCCCCATGGTTTCCCTTATTTTCAATAACTAGTATATGTCCGAGACAAGCAGAAAAGGTCAGATAAGTTGATGTTAGGTGAAATGATCCCCAAGATAAGTATTCAAATGTTTTTTCTTTCATGCAATTTTTTCTAACATATTTATAAGATGATTTCTTTGTTGCTTTGTATGTCCCTCTCCCATGGTATAACCCCTCTTTCACTGTATTTGATGTTGGTATAATTTGTGGAGGGGAAGGGAAAAAACAAATCATTTAAATAGGGATACAGGTGGACCAATTGCAACAATGAGATGTACAATTCGTTATGTCGAAAAACGAACTTTACAACTTGGAGGGGGAGGGGAGGGGAGGGGAGATGGGAAGGGATGGGAAGGGGAAGCAAAGGAGGAAGCAACAATGCTTGATAAGAAATGTACTCATTATCTTGCCCATGTAATTGTAACCCCTCTGTATGTTATTTTCACAATTAAAAAAATATATATATATATAAAATTACTAAAGAAAATAATTTTAGTAAGCAGATTAATTATTGATAGTTCTAAAATGATAATGATTTTACCATTATATCACATTAGTATTATTTAAAAATTTTCTGTGTTGATTATGAATTTCAGCAGAAAAATAAACACCCTAAATATTCAAATTATTGAAATAAATATGCTACTTAAAACAGAGGACATTAGGGTTGGGAAGGTGGCTTAGTGGTAGAGTGCTTGCCTTGCATGCATGAGGCCCTGGATTCGATTCCTCAGCCCCACATAAGCAGAAAAAGCTAGAAGTGGCTCTGTGGCTCAAATGGTAGAGCACTAGCCTTAAGCTAAAGAGCTGAGGGACAGTACCCAGACCCAGAGTTCAGATCTCGTGACTGTCAAAAAAAAAAAAAAAGAGGACCTTATAGTTTTATAGTGTCATCTTCTAAAGAAAGCAGCCCATGTGAGTATATATATGCATATATATTCAACTACATTAAAATTGAAAAGCTTCAGTATCATATAAATTATAGTATTGACATGTTAACTTACTTTAAAAATTAAAATTCTGAATGGAAAAATGCAAGTTAATATCAGCAAGTTATTCATAGTTCTAATATAAATATTCTTTAATAATTTCTAAAAAAACTATTGAGTCTCTTTCTTGTGAGAATTAATATATCAATAGCTAAGAAATAAAATAAAAACAGAGTTAAGGAAAATATGTAATAATAATATGTTTGAAATATTTAGTCAATGAGTTTGCAAATATCATGTTATTAGACATCTCCATCAACACTGCATAATTGAACACATTTATGTTTCTCAGCATTCTCAAAACTATGAAATAAATAAGACTTTCAATGCTGGTATTAACATAGGTTATGTTTGGCAAACAATTATAATTTAGTTTCAAACTTAAGGGGAGAAAATGCATTATTTTCTTAGTTTGCTGCATTGTAAGCAATTTTTCAAAGGGGTAAGTGCTAGCATTTTCTATTTACACACAAATGAAAAACTTCATTAAAAGTAAGCATCTTATGTCTTATAGAGGCAATTTGGCAAACTGATAACTCAGTAGGAGATAGCTGAAGGAGGCCTATGCTATACTCGCTGGCAGAGGACTGCGTAGGTCATACCAGTGCTAGTAGAAATTCCTATGTGTCAAAAAGATAAGAGTTGACTTTCAGAAGTCAATAGAGACCAACTGAAAATTGTATAGGAATAAAATTTCAAGTGATGTAAATGTTGAATTATTATCAAAATAGTTACTTGGTGTAGTTCTTGTACTTGTTATTGAGAAACATGAGTTATTTCCATAGTAGGACCTTTTACCTTTGAAATGCTATGTCCCATGGGTAGGCATCATAGCAATGATGGGTATTTTGTTTGCAGTGGGACATCATAAAGTAGCAGGTTCTATGAAGAAATCAGAGTTGTTTCTCATAGATGATCTTTATAGTAGCTTGCTGATCTTGGCTTTCCTGAGCATGAAGTAAACTGGAAAATGACAACTAAACTTGGTATGTACAAGTAAGGCCAAACAACAATGAAACGGTACAAACAAAACTGATGAGAGGAATAGACACAAGCGTAATATAGCTCACTGCAATAAACAGTCATAGCTTTTCAGCTAGGCCTGAGACAGTCGATAGACCAGAAGTCCCCTTATAAAAGGGATATGTCACCTTGAGAAAGGGCCCTCTGACAGCACTACAAATATATATGTCTAGAGTTTTTCCCTAAGGGACCTGAAATCATTTGCCATATAGCTGAACTGGAGGAATAAATGAGGTTACTGGCCTTTGGGTCTGAAGTGTTTATTTATTCTGGGCACCCAGAATATTCTGTGGTTTGGATCTCAGGTGATAAATGGAGTTTGGTTCCACATTCATCTTTGCTTTTTCAGTTCTAGAATACAAGTTGAAACAGACTCAGCCACTGTCAGAATTGAAGCTCTCTGTGTTTATTGAAACACTTATTTGAGTAATCTGAATTTTGTGGTTAATCAGTTGTCATATTTTCTAGTTACCTAAAAAAATAATCATTGTGTTTACAGAGTTTATCTTCATATGTAAAGATTATGCATCATTGATTTATCATATAATTGATGAAAGTACTTTGCAAGTTGGGTTCATGAAACACTAAATCTTCTTTCACAAAAAGTAATAACTACAAAGCATTGTATGAAGATTGTCTGCTCATCCTCCACACATTTCTCATACTGGCTTTTATTGCATGCATACCTAGTGAGAAATTTTTGTAAATCCATAAATTTCCATCTGTTTTATCTGTTGATATCATTACTTACATGGATCTCTAGGGTAGAGTAAAAATTGTGAAATTTACAGCTGGGTAACAACATGGCAATGATACATTTTATTTATTTCTAATCTTTACTACAGTCATAGAGAGGAGACAATCTGAGAAGCTAGTGGGAAGAGAATCATGAAGATTTCCTTGTTGATGTACTTATTGCATTTGTTTCAGAAATGAGATTTTAGGACTACAATGTGGGGCTTTTTTTTTTTTTTTTGTCAGATATGAGGCCTGAATTCAGCTCTTCAGCTCAAGACTAGCGCTCTACCACTTGAGCCATAGTGCCACTTCTGGCTTTTTCTGGTTATGTGGTGCTGAGGAATCAAACCCAGTGCCTGATGCATGCAAGGAAAGTACTCACCACTGAGCCACCTTTCCAGTCCTATAGGACTTAATTTTATTTCAAAAGATCAAGGTAATTTACATTGTGTAATTCCTAAAATGGAGTATGCAGCTAAACTCAGAAATATCTAGATACAAGTTTCTACCTGAGTCACAAGCATGTCCACTTTTTCTCTTTTGTAGTTTCCTCTATACTCTGTCACTATTAGAGAGATGCCTCAGATAGTACAGACACTTGCACAAGGAGTGCTAGACTTACTGTAAAAAGATGATAATATGTCTCTAGTCGAATCATATAAATTTGAAACAAACAGAACTCAGAGTGGCTCTACTTGTTTAACTTCCCTAGAGCTTGAACAATTACTTGATCAGAAGAAGGAAAAGCATATACTATGTTTTCACAAACTTGGATGACATGGCTATATCTGGCACAAAGCCAACACCAGTCAAATATGTTGACAAAATACAATCAAGAGTGAGTCTTTAAGAAAATAAGACAAGCTGAGTGCCGGTGGCTCACGCCTGTAATCCTAGCTACTCAGGAGGCTGATATCTGAGGATTGTGGTTCAAAGCCAGCCCAGGCAGGAAAGTCCATGAAACTCTTCTCTTCAATAAACTAGAAAACCAGAAGTGGTGCTGTAGCTCAAGCAGTAGAGAGATAGCCTTGAGCTGAAGAGCTGAGGGACAGCGCTCAGGCCCAGAGTTCAAGCCCCACAATGGACAAAAAAAAAAAAAGATTCATAGATTCATATGAATCATGTATATAATCATATACATGTCAATATGTATATATGCATATATGTATACATATCAATATATATTTATGCATACATATACTTATGTATATTGAGTGGCACATTCTGTAAAATTCTGTAAAATATTCTGTAAGCTTTTATGAAAATAGCTGAGAAGGGTTATAGCTCAGCACAGTCTAATATTTTAAGATTATTAACTTCACCAATGAAATTATATACTGCCTAAGGAGATTATTTCATAATTTCATTTTCTAATATTAATGTTATTTCTGATTATAGCCAGTTAAACATGTCATTTAATAAATTCATAAAGGAATAGAAAAAAAATCATGTTGCTTTTTGGAATCAATCTTTGACAATATTTTTGTAATTTCTTTTCTCTCTATGTACATGTAATGGAGAAACTAAGTACAAATCACATTGATAAAATTATGCTTTGATTTCATCAGCAACTATTAGACAAGCATTTCCCATATAATGAAAAATTTATTATCTTAATAATTTCCTTATACCCTATGAATATGTAAAAAATGTGTTGTTTATTCCTGTCCTATTGAACATTTGTGTAAAGTTGTATGTTGTGTTAACTTAATTTCTGAATATCTTTATTTCTGCACTATTGTGTTTAAACATGTTAATCTTATAGATAGACGTAAATTTTTTATTTTCTTACTTTTCATTTCTTTAAGTATTAGTGAATATTTATAAATATTTATTCACTATTGTAATTAAATAATTCTACACACTGCACAGAAAGTCTCATCACCATATCTGAATTCTGTTAATACAATTTTAATTTTGTAATTTAATTTTAAAACCGTTATATTATATTATTTTTAATAACTGGATTTGCTTATTCTATTATCAGACACTGATATTCTTATAAACACCCATTTTTTATGACAGGATATATTTTAATATACTTCATTTAACATTTATTGAGTCCTGACTTAGATACAATATTTCTTGGTCAAAAACTTGGACAAACAAATGAGTGTGATTCATTCTCTATATTCAATTAGTTTGCCATCTACTAGAGTTAAAAAAAAAAAGATATGTGCACCCAAGCATAATAAAAGTCATGAAAACAATATTAAATTAGGCAGTTTTAGAATTCCAAATGGGACAACAAATTTGGCTTGTAGTTTCATTTATTTTTTTCCTGTTGTTTTCTTAGATGTTAATGAAGCTTACTTGGTTGCCTATGGAAAAACAAGTAAGTTGAGGAAAAGTTTGAATTTAAAATAATTCCAAAATTACATAGGTGAAAATAGAAAGAAATTCATTGTTACCAACAGCAGGATGCATTCATACAATTTACAATGAAAGTGGCCTTAGAGTTCCCTTTATTATGTATTTTAGGTTAATTTTTGGATTTGTTAAATGAAAACTGGGATGAATTCTGCCAGGCTCCATTTGTTTATAATGCAGCGATTCTAGATCTTTTCACCCTGTAGGTGTTACAATTAATTAAAACAGTGTTTCTACTTTGCAAGTATTATGGTTGTTGTGGTTAATGGTGATTAGTCAGGATAATGCTCCTAGGCTCTTACTTTACAGCTTAGGGGTAGCACTTTCATTCTAAAGTGTTGATTGTTTCTTATCTAACTTTCAAAATGAGATTAGATGCTTTTAAACTAATGATTGTTATAGTGCATAGCTATGGAAATTTATATGTTAATTTAAAATCTGATAAGGTATGAATGGCAGAAAACTACATAATAAAGTAGTCACAAGCAGCCTCTCATTGGACGTTACTCATTTCACTCTATCTTTTCAAGGAAATTGTTTCCTTCCCCTTAGTGAGGATATAGAAGAGAAATTGAAGATAGTACTATTTCAAAGATTTAAAAAATTTTATCCACTTACTCTATATGTCCAAAAGAGTTTATTTTGAAATCTCAGCAAGATTAATGAAAAAATTGAAAGATCCCTCTACTAAATAGTTATTTGCATCATGTGTCTACTCAAAAATTTTTGGAATGGTAACTTATACCATGAGAAGCTCTATAAAACACTGTAAAAATAAGGCACAAAGATGGGCCTTGATATTCTTACTGAAATACAATAGAAGGCTATTTATACTCTGTTTGCAATACCTAATCTGTTTGCTAGCAGTACACACAATAAATTTAGTTAAGTAGAGTTTCTATTTTGCCCAAATAAAAAGACACTAGTAATTCCTATCTACCAAGCTTGTTATGTAGACTGTATTATATATTAACACAATTCACAATATAGCAACACAAATAGAAAAGCAAAAAGCACAAACCTTAGCTTTTGTTTACTGTTAAATAAACAGCTTCTGATAAATTTTACAATGGTCATGGTAAACACACACTTGTGTAATCTCTTTTCCCTGAGTGTGTCCTAAAGGGATACATCTTATTTAAGGAATAAAATCTAGCAAAAGTGAGAGGGTATCATTTAAAAAAGATAATGACTCTCTTCTTGCTAGTGCTATTTATTTATTTATTTATTTTGTTGTTGGTGAACAATCTTTTCCTTTGCTTGGCTTGATTAGTTGGGGGGGGGAAGGGGGATAAAAAACAAACACATCATGGAACCAAACTACTTTAATATGTCAGCCTATGAGGAAACATATTTTGCCAAACACCAAAGAATAAACCTGGAAGCTGGTGTGGTCTCCACTGAACCTTAAGGTAACTATGCCTCCTACTGATATTTTACTGTAGGCTAGCAGCAGACCTGGGCCAAGAGCTGTCATTTCAGTCTTCTAAGAAACTGGGTGAAAGTACAACATGGAACTGGACACTGATAGGAGTAAACTGTACAATTTGTCGGTGGAGATGGGAGGGAGTGACTGGGAGAGAATGAGGGAAGAGAAGATACTACAAAATTACCTAATATAACCCTGACACACATCAACTCTAAAATAACAATACAACAAAGTAATTAAACTAAAAAAAAAGAGAGAAAGAAACTCTAAAACCGATTCCACATGGAGTCACTTGTGTTTGCCCTTTCAAAAGTAAGCTGATAACTGGTTCTGAAGCCTGGCTACCGCATGTCCATACCTTTCTGTCCTGCAACCAGCCAGGAAAAAAACAAAAAACAAAATAAAAATAAGAAACAAATTTCCCCCCTTCTTATTGAATTTTACACTGTTAATGTTTTCATCAATCATTTCCAAGATTTTTATTTTAATTGTAGAAATACATGTAAATGACACTACCTATCCAGTATATAACATACTTACACCCTTCTTTTAACCAAGGAAAGTGAGGATCAGTAACAGTTGGTACATTTTGCAAAGGTTGGAATTATATAATTGTGAATTTCTTTATTTAATCTATGATTTGTAATCCTAGCTACTCAGGAGCCTAAGATTTGAGAATCACAGTTCAAATCCAGTCTGGGCAGGAAAGTCCATTAGACAATTATATCCAATTAACCACCAGAAAACCAGAAGTAGTATGGTGGCTCAAAGTGGTAGAACACTGCCCTCAGTGAACGAGCTCAGGGATGGCACCGAAGTCCTGAGTTCAAGTCCTACAACCCCAAAATCAATCAATCATGTTCTTTCTTCAGTAAAAATCTAATCTATTTCTTTGCCTTACAATGAGTGTTATTGGAATCCTAGCTACTATCTCCTTAGTTGAGTGAATGTACTCATTAATCCTCCAGCTGTACCTTTCTCCGAATCAATCCTGTGGAAACAGTCTGAGGTCGCTGGCTAATTAATACAGGCTATGATAGAGGTGCTTCAGTTTGAGACTACCTCTTAGAGAATGAAGCAGAGGCTAGTCTCCCAAAAGAGAACACACACACACATATATACACACACACACACAAAACAAACAAACGAAAAAAACTTGTCTTTGTCCTGTTTTTATTTCTCTGCCCTTCTCTGCTTGTATTACTCCACCTCTTGGAAAGTATTTCCTTTCTCAGTAAATATCCTTCACCCTCATCTTTATCCCTTTCCTCAGCTTCTCTCAGTAGGGAGTCCAATATCAGAATAATCTTTTGCTCCTTGGTTTTCTACTTTTTCCCAAGCCCTTTATCCTTCCACAAGTTTATAAGCATGCAAACTTTCAGGTTACCATCACACTGATTGCTGAGATTAACAACAACAACAAAAAATCATCTGTGCTGCAGGAGCAGAGGGCCAAAGCTTAAGTTGTTACTTACCTGACAGACCTCTCAGAAATTTTCTTTTACTAATCTGTAATAAAAAATGTTGTCTATGAGGCAAATGTGTTCATTACTTTAAAAGCTATTTTGTGTATCATTATCTACAATTTGGCTTATTTAATTTATACACTAATATAGTTGACACAGATTTGGAAACTACAGAAAATAATTTTGAATGAAAAAATAGCTACACTGGTAATTTTGCTATCCAAAACAAATATTACAAATTGATGTTTTACTAACACTGAAGGTCAATTTCCAGCGGAAATTCATGCTTTTTTTAACCAGTTATCTTTTTCTTGGTAAAAAAAAAAAGGAAAATATTCTATGAATTGATTTCTTATTGTTCTTAGCATAGTCATTATTACTGGATGATTATTCTAGTCTCTCCTTCAGTACTGCCTTTGGTATTCTACTTTGTTACATTCCTTTCAATTATCTAGTACTGATCCATTAAAACATGTGATGAACCTCAAGAGATATAACTTCAGATACAAAGTGCCTCACTTTATTCTTTCCATTCTATTCAGTGAAGACATTTTCATGGAAATATACTCCATTTTATACATCTGTTGTTATAGCCAGTAAGACATAATCATCAGTGATTGCAATATCCCTTTTATAAACCCATAATTTTTTTTTATCTTATATGATTCAGATCTCATGTGACTAGAAGTTAACCATTTTTCAAGGTGGGAGGCTGAAAATTGTACCCTATTACTCCAATAGCATTTTTCTTTGCTATGTATTTCTGTAATCATTAGCTTGCAGCAACTTTTCTCTGAAGAGTACTGGAGTGTTACATAGAGAGCATTTACACATTTTCAATAAATATTAAAGAGCTTAGTCCTTTGTCATTTATAATATTTAATATCATGCCAGGGGCAGTGTGTAGAGGTCACTTGCTATCTCTTTCCCCACTTGGCCTTGGTCCCTGACCCCTGAGATTACTCTGCAAATACGTCTCAAGCAGATGCAAATCTTTGTGGCTGTGGCTGTGATCAAAATGCTTCATTTGACAGAGAAGTCTGTTAAGTCATATTTTCTTCAGGTTATAGGGAAGAATGAAAAGAGAACACACAAACTTTGTTCTTTGGAGACAGTTCAGTGATTATCAAGTAGCAGGAACTTTATTTTAGTTTATGTCAGGTGTCATAAAGAAAGGTAGCTGTAAGCAATACCTCAATCAGTTTTTTTCCCTTCTGTTTTCGGTTTGTTTACTTAGGGCTTGATTGTAAACATTAAAACACAATATATATCTACTTGTTGGTATCTCTATATTTTTACTTTACATGATAAACATGTTTTTCAATATGCAGACATTATCATGGTAATTTATTTATTTATTTATTTGGGGAGAGGGGTCCGGTTGTGGGGCCTAAACTCTGGGCCTGGGCGCTGTCCCTCAGCTCTTCAGCTCAAGGCTAGTGCTCTACCACTTGAGCCACAGCACCACTTCCAGCTTTTTTCTTTTTGCTTATGTGGTGCTGAAGAATCGAACCCAGGGGCTCAGGCATACAGGCAAGTGCTCTACCACTGAGCCACCTTCCCAGCCCCAATCATGGTAATTTATATCCTGACAAGTAGTTAGTCCATTTGGTCATCAATTTAACAAAAGTTTGCTATCTTTAGGTTGTTATTTTATATTAACAATCTTGCAACATTGTCCTAGAAAATACCTATAACCATACTGTCTTTAATTCCGAATAATTTTGAAGGTTTGTGGTCCTCGAATCTGTAGAGTTTTATTATTTCTAACTTTTATATTCTTAGTTTTAACTCAAGACATTGTAAGTATCACTTAAGCAATAGTACTGTAATTTATTATTTTCTTTCAAAATTAAAAAAAAATTCTTACTATGAATTTACTTCACCCACAGTTAGAGAAGAACAAAATATTTTTCTAGTTATGTTATGATACATAGCACAAAGGCTATATTATTATGCAGAGAATTTTTACTTGTTTCCTAGTAATTAAATTAGATGGAGGAATAAACATACTCATACACTCAAAAAATTAATACTATGAAAGTATGAATATATTATAAAAATATTAAGGTGTGCATATCTTTGGCTTCAACCTCATCTACCTTTAACCTAAAAATGTAACTTAAAAATTTTGCATTCCTTATAAAATATAAGTTAGCATAAATAATCAATGACAGATTCCAATGGGTGGTAAATTATTTGTGAAATTGCATGCATTATCTTAGTTTTAAATGATGGAAAATCGAAAGTTAAATATTATGCTATTTATTTTAATCTTTTCTTGATTGGTAGTGAAATTCTATAATATCCAACCATAAAGAAGAAAAATGTCTTTCCATATAAATGAACATCCAAAACCCATAGGCTCTCTGAGTGCAAAATCAGATCAGACATTTGATTTTGTAAATGAGGAAATCAGAGATTTGAAGCTGTCACTGTAACATGGTGTAGTAGCTAAAATAAGAACTAAATAAAACGTGCTTCTGATAGCACAATCATATTTGGGTTCACATTGAATAGCTAGCAAATTTATAATAATCATCTATATCACTGAATTTAAATTTTTATTCACTCACACATGATTTAAACCAGAATTTCTGAGTAATAAATCTATCAGTATATGTATGTTTTGTTTGTACCAGTCATCTAGGTAATAAAGATGATACCCTCACAAAGATACTATCTTCAATATTTCACACAAAAAAATGGTAACACATGAGTGTATGTGCATGATTGAGGATGTTGTGTTTGTTCAAATGAAGCAAATGTCAGTACCAACTCTCATGTATCTTTAAAGTAAGATTTTCTCCCGATAATATATAGATATCGAAAGTGTAAAGGATAATATAACCAGTCACATATATCTGTCCCAGAGATATATGATACATCTGTCACTATCCAAAGGCTTATTTTACCCATCTCTAAATCTTACCCTTTTATCTTACAAACACTACTCAAGCACTAAATTATTTGTCTTTCTGTAGTACCACATATAGCCACATATTTTCTCCATCAAATGTGTGTGTGTATATATATATTTATAAATATATATATATATATATTACATTGTTTTACATTATACCTTTATTCTTATCACAGAGAGAATATTGGCTGAACCATTACTCTTTTTCCTCAAGTTTTATATTTTACATTTTATCTTTCTTCTCTTCTATACTCTCCTCTTCTCTGCTCTCCTTCCTTCCCTTCTTCTCCCTCCCCTTACCTCTTTTTGCTCCCCCTCCTTCTTCTTTCTTCTCCTCCCAATCTTTCTTCTACTTTTACATCATGTCATCTATCAACTCCTTCTTCCTTCCTTCCTTCCTTCCTTCCTTCCTTCCTTCCTTCCTTCCTTTCTTCCTCTCTCAATCTATCTGCCTCTCTTGTCACTCTCTGTATTTGCCTTCTTCCTGTCAATGTTCTTCCTTGAGAACCTTAATACATCAAATAAGCCACTAAGGCAAGCAAAACTGACATAAGCAAATAGTTGAGTTAAGGTAGACTCTAGAATAGACAGAAGTGAGTATCAATTGTAATATCAACCAACAATACTAAGAACAATATTTTGCTATGTTGTCCTTCATCTTTGAGTTTCTTTACAAGGCAAGATCCCATTAGGACCCTGGCTGAATGCTTTCCTGAATCAATAAAGAGAAATGTATCTGGGTGGCACAGGAGTGGGCTGTAATAGAGATGTGCACCTTAGATCCCCTTCAAATAACGAATTGTTGCTTAGCTGTTTGAAGAGTTGTTGAGAAACCATCATTAGCCATTAGTTCCTTCATGGTCCACAGCTCAAGGGCATGCTCTTGTTCAGAAAGCACACAGTTTGTGATGGAACAAATTCAGAATATAAAGCAAGAGACTGTGATCAAAAAGCATTTCTCCAAATTTCTCCGTGAGTTTGGCTGAGTGTTGAAAGCCTTATGCTCTAATTTGACTTCTTCGTTTCTCAGGGTGCCCTTTCTCTCTTTCGTGTTGTCTCAGATACCTTGTGTCATATACACCATGCGGACTTTTCTTTTGATAGCATGATACTCTACGTTCTTGTTTTTTGCTTTCAGATAGCAAAGGATATTTTCAAATTAACCCATTTTATTTTCATTTTACATGCAAGTTCATTTAGCAAATGACCTAACATAATTGAGTAGGAAAATAATTAAATTGCTACATGGAATATCTTTACTTTTCCTTAAGCCTACATAAGAAATAAGAAATACCAGTCATGTATTTGTTTAGCATAGTTACCTGAAATGCAATTTTTTCTGACGTGGGTGGCCCACTGAATTTGTATATTGATGTGGACATTCCTTACCATTGTATTCAAAGATTATTAACAATTGACAATAACAACTCCATTTAGTATTATTGTAAAGGCATACTAATCTTGTTAATTGAAAAAAAATGACAACTAATACAAATTGTAGTCAGACAAATGTAGTAAGATGAATAATTTATTTTTAGTACTATAGCAACATCTGTACTTTGTACCACCACAATTCAATGAAACTGAACAAATAAAATATTATGTCCATAGTTCTAGTCATTCTCCCTTGATAAACCTTGGACGCTATGATTCAGTATCCTGATTTGTTGTATTGAAGAGCTAAAAGAAGACTAATCATGATTAAGCTACTTGCACACTGGGGCATAATTTTGAATTTCCAGAAACTTTTTTTAATTGTCAAGGTGATGTACAGAGAGATTACAGTTACATAAGTAAAGTAATAAGTACATTTCTTGTCAAACTTGTTACCCCTTCCCTAATTCTTCTACTTTCCCTCCCCCCAACGCTCCCATCCCCAAGTTGTACAGATCATTTCCAACATATTGTCTTGTGTAAATTGCTGTTGCACTGGTTCTCTCCATGTCCTTTGTCTCAACATATTGTCATTCCCCTTCCCTAATTCAAATAAATATATATACAATACCAGGGTAACAAAATCAAATATAGTGACAAGAGGTGATATACTATAGTGGGAAGTACGTACAAAGGAAAACAATATCATATAGTACATTAAAAGTAACAATAACAAGCCGGGCGCTGGTGGCTGACGCCTGTAATCCTAGCTACTCAGGAGGCTGAGATCTGAGGATCGCGGTTCAAAGCCAGCCCGGGCAGGAGAGACTGTGAGACTCCTATTTCCAATAAACCACCAGAAAACCGGAAGTGGCGCTGTAGCTCAAGTGGTAGAGCGCTCGCCTTGAGCTGAAGAGCTGAGGGACAGCGCCCAGGCCCAGTGTTCAAGCCCCACGACCGACAAAAAAAAAAAAAAAAAAAAAGTAACAATAACAAAGAAAGAACTCTTGGAGTTCACTTTGCTTAGTGTCTGTCAGTCGTGGGGCTTGAACTCTGGGCTTGAGCACTGGCCCTCAGTTCTTCAGCTCAAGGCTAGCACTCTACTACTTGAGCCACAGTGCCATTTCCAGCTTTTTCTGCTTATGTGGTGCTGAGGAATTGAACCCAGGGCCTTATGCATGCAAAGCAAGCACTCTACCACTGAGCCACCTCCCCAGACCTGCTTAGTGTCATCTTATATGGTCATATGTGCATGGCTATTGAGCTGAGAAGATTATCCTAGACATATACAAATTATTGCAAATAAGGGAAACTACAGAACCTATGTTTCTTTGGTCTGGCTTACTTCACTTAATATGATATTTTTCCACGTCTTTACATTTCCCGACAAATGTGACAGTGTTATTCTTTCTGATGGAAGCACAAAATTCCATTGTATATAAATACCACATGTTTTTGATCCATTTACCTCTTGAGGTATATCTGGGATAGTTTCACGTCTTAGGTATGCTGAATAATGCTGCAATAAACATAGTTGTGCTGGTAGCTTTAGTATATCCTTGTTTGTGATCATTTGGGTAAATGCCCAGAAGTGGGATTGCTGAGTCATGGAGGAGCTCCATGTGTAGTCTTTTGAGGAACCTCCATACTGCTTTCCAAAGTGGTTGAGCAAGTTTACATTCCCACCAACGATGTTTTCAGGTTCCTTTTTGGCCACATCCCCTCCAGCATCTATTGTCATTAGATTTCTTGATTATAGCATTCTAGCTGGGCAGAGATGGAATCTCAATGTTGTTTTGATTTATGTTTCTTTTATGGCCAGATATTTTGAGAATTTCCTCATGTGTCTATTGGCCATTCTTATTTCTTCTTCACAGAAGTCTCTCTTTAAGTCTTTAGCCCACTTTAATGGGGCAGCTGTTTCTTTGAGAATTCATTTTTGGAGGATTTAATTTTTTGAATTCTAAGTAGATTTTAGATATGAGGCCCTTGTCCATTCTATGGCTAGTGAAGATCTTCTCTCAATACATGGTTTTCTATTGAACTTGCTTGCTCTGTCCTTTGCTATGCAGAAGCTCTGGAGTTTCATATAATCCCATTTGTCCAACCTTTCTTTGATTTGTTGTGTTTCTGGCTCTTTATTAAGAAAATTTTGGCCTGTGCCAAGGAGACCTAATGTTTCTCCTATTCTGTCCTGTAATGATTTTAGGGTATCTGCTTTTGTTTCAACGTCTTTGATTCCTTTGGATTTGATTCTGATGCAGGGTGATATATAAGTATCTAACTTTAGTTTTCTACAGGTGTTTAAAGACCCACTGATTTTTGAATGTGGATTTTCAAACATACATGAATGGAATATTAGTTAATCTTCTTTCAAAAGATCAATAATCTAAAGTGAACCATGTAAAGTTTCTTTTGTCTAAGAGATAATATATCATCTTTTGAGTCACTCTGTATGCGTTTGGATGATGTTTGTCAGTATGAACATCATTTATGCAGCTCCATAAATACAACACCCATTTGGTACTTTTGCTTGTTCCATATGGCTCAAGCAGAGAAATGTTTGCCTAGAAATTGTCTTATTTTCTAGTAGGTTTCATAAGGAAATTGTTTATGTGTCATTCATCAGTTTTATGGACTTTTTTTTCTTGGTTTTCAAAAGTAGAAGTATGCTCAGTATTCAGTCACACACAGAGCAGACTCATTAAAGGACTGTCAATGAGCAATTTACCAGGCAGAAAGTCAAATTAGCTTCACTGGAAAGTTGACTGTGTTGTGTTACCCTGGGTGAAAATAGCAAGCAAAATTTTACCCACAAGTTGTTACAGAGGGGTAATTAAAACCATTAATCTTTTATTGATCTTTGGCTTCATTGCCTACTATATTTAGCAGGTAAAATTCATGAGCTACTGAAGTGTGTCCATTGTTACAGATCTCCATCAATAGGTATCCCCCAAAGAGGGTACCAGGAGAAAAGAACATTTATCTGATTTATTCTTATTATGCAGTTCATTCCAACTTGAAGCAAATAATTTTTATGCTTTATTAAGAAGCAATATTTGTAAGCTACAAAGATAATAAAGATTGTTGCTTCACACTACAGAAAAGAACCACATGCTAAATGCATTTTGAGTCATATTTGTTCCATTTGTTTTTATGTTTGGTGAGGATATGGTTCTACTTGGTCACATCCTAAAATTCTATTAGGCAATATATAATTTTATTCTTAGGTGTTCTTTTAAAAAAGTAAATGTTTGACCCGATACTCCGCAATTATATTTCTGAACTGATAATAGTCCATCACAAAACCATAGTTCGGATCACAGATCACGGATAGAGCTAGTTTTAACAGATGCTTAGGTGCCATTATAATCCTTCCTATCCATTTTGGCTGTCATAAAAGCTGGACCCATGTGTCTAACCTAAGCTATTATTTCTACAAGACTTTGTTCTCTTACACTATGGGCAATTAGTACCCTAGAAGACTGGATCATCATCCAATAACCTTGAACAGTTAAGGAATTTTTAGAATTTAGCATGTGGTAGCTGCTTTGAATGTTTGTTGAGGAAGCTAAAGTATAAGATTAGCATACATTTCACATCTAGTGCCATTGGAAAAAGTCAAGGGAATCCTGAGAATTTGAGACAATGATAGGTGATGCCTTAAAAACTTAGGTTTCTAAGAAAATCTGTGCCTGGTAAACTGAATATGGCTTCCATACTTAACGTGAAACCTATCAGTGTCAAGATGCACATAATTCAATCATTAACATTTTAAGGATGAAAATGTAGAAGAACTAAAATCTGTTCAGTGAATAATTATTATTTGTGGTCACTTAACTTGCAAAGGTGAACAAAACCAAACAGAAATAGTATTGGAGATTAGAGGTAAAGGATAACTGCATGGTGAAAACCAGGATGACCACCCATACTAGGCTCCCTGATAAATGATCTTGGCTTGTTTTTAAGATGCTAGGATTATTTGATTTAAATATCTAAGGTGGTCTTTTAGGTTTCTAATCACTTAGACTAGCTATCTATTAACTTTCAATACTTAGTATCTTCTGAAGTTAACCAGGTGTCAATAATCATTGCCAATATACCCAGAACTCAAAAAAATAAATCCCCCAACAACAAATCCTCAAAGAAACACCTGCCCATTTAATAAGTGACCTAAAGACTTACAGAGAAACTTCTCTGAAGAGGAAAGAAGGATGGTCAATAGATACATGAAGAAATGCTCAACCTCTCTAGCCATAAAAGAAATGCAAATTAAAACAACACTGAGATACCACCTCACCCCAGTTAGAATGGCTATAATCAAGAACTCTAATAACAACAGATGCTGGAGGGGATATGGACAGAAGGGAACCCTACTGCATTGTTGTTGGGAGTGAAAACTTGTTCAACCATTTTGGAAAGTAGTATGGAGGTTCCTCAAAAGACTCCAGATAGAGCTCCCTTATGACCCAGCAATCCCACTTTGGGCATTTACCCAAATGATCACAAACAAGACTATACTAAATCTACCAGCAAAACAATGTTTATTGCAGCATTATTTACCATAGCTAAGATATGGAACCAACCCAGATGCCCCTTAGTAGATGAATGGATCAAGAACATGTGGTATATATAAACAATGGAATTCTATGCCTCCAACAGAAAGAATGACATTGCCCCAATTGTTATTAAATGGAAAGACTTGGAAAAAATTATATTAAGTGAAGTAAGCCAGGCTCAAAGAAACATAGGTCCTCTGGCTTCCCTTATTTGCAATAACTAGTATATGTCTGAGACAAGCAGAAAAGTTCAGATAAGTTGATGGTAAGCGAAATGAACTCCAACATAAGGGCTCAAGTGGTTGTTCTGTCTTGCTATTGTTTCTAACATATTTATAAGATGATTTTTTTTGCTTTGTATGTCCCTCCCCCATGGTATAACCCCTGTTTTCACTGTATTTGATGCTGGTATAATTTGGGGAGTGGAAGGGCAAAAACAAATTGTTTAACTAGGGATACAGGTGGACGCACTGCAGCAATGAAATGTACAAGATGCTATGTTGGAAAACGAGCTGTACAACTTTGGCATGGGGGGACAAGGATGGTAAGGGGAAACAAAGGAGGAGGTGACAATGCTTGATAAGAAATGTACTCATTATCTTGCTCATGTAATTGTAACTCCTTATTAATAAAATAAAAAAACATAATTATTGCGAATATATTGTATATGTCTATACCTATGTAGTATGACAATTCATTTTGATGGGTAGATTCTCCTAGCTAGTGGATATTAATCCGATAATTTTTCTTTTTGATTACAGTAGAGGAATAAAACAGAGGAGAAAGGAAAGAGATGTCATGAGGCAGAAATGATCAATTCTCCTTAAGTGATGTAGAGAGGATGCCATGAACCAAGGAATATTCATAGTTTGTAGAAGATAATAATGATCCCTGATGACACTCAGAAATAAATTGAAACTTCAATGAGAGAACCCAAATAAGCTTAGAAGCACATTTATCCCCAGAGTCTATTTAAACACAGCCCTGTAGAAAACTTGGTATTTTCTTTGTTAGACTAAGATTATTAAAATCAGTTCAATCCATTGAACATATGACCTATAAAACATGATCTAATGAATTCATGTAGTTTTATGCTTCTCAATTTATGTTTAGTCTCTTTGGCCAATAGAACAGAATAATAAGAGTAGACATCAAAATTATTCAATCAGTCATTCTGTAGATTCCATTTATGTTTAAATGATATATATTTAGGTAGTTATTTATTGACATGGGTTAGGGCTAAGAGTTTGCTGAGATAGAAATCAGAGCCTTGTGCATTCCTCCAGTGAACTACATCCCAAACTCAAATTGTAGGCTTTTTAGAGATGGAAAAAAACAAAATTTTTTGGGTGTTGAGATAAGTTGACTTAATTTTTTTTATTTAGAGAGACTTACTAAACTACTACATAGTCATAGCATTGTCTATACATATATGTAAGCAAAATGTATCTGATACCTAGTAAATAAAACAAATATTAGAGAGACAGAGACAGAGATACTTATTGTACAATACAAATAGTATATCACCAATGACCCTTACACTTTTCATACACACTTAATGATCATATTTTTAAACAATATAATCCATATCCATACTTTGATGGTTGATTTGTTTGCTAACACACATTTGTTTTTTTCTTAGCAGCAGATAACTTTATTGCCACCAAGCATCATTGTCTGATAAATGCTTTTGCACAGTATTAGAGGATGTGCTTTTTATGTAAACACTAGAGTTGTTAGAGACTGGCTATCATCTGATAATCACTAACTTCTCATCTGATATTTTCCATCTTGTTAGGAGACATAGATTTTATTTTCTGTAAGGTCAAGTTGGTCTTGTGTAAATCTGTGTCATGCATCTAATAATATCATTGCTAAAATGTCTTAATCATCAGTTTGGCTTCCCTAAAGTTGAATACATTTTTATTTAATTAACACTTCCCTTCTTATGACTAAAAGTATTTATTCTGGCTATAAATGGTACTCTAATTTTAATGGTAATTTAAGTTAAATGCTTGGCATTAAGTTATTCTTATACAAATCTTTACCTCTCTAATAAACTTGAATCTTATTTGAGGTCAGTTTTTTATGTATTAACCTTTTGCAGTACCCAGTAAGAATCATTCAGCAACTTGGCATTTAATACAAAATAGTAGTTTGAATATTTAGAACAGTAATTCTTGCACATTTTCATGGGTTTTTCCACTAATTAGTTGGGTGGAATCATACCATGTAATAATTGTCCTCTCTCCAAGTAAACTGAGACACAACTCTGAAAAAGATGAGCTATACCTCATTATGTTAAAAAGATTAATTTTTAAACAGTTATAACATCAGGCATTCAAAATCGAGAATTCTTGGTTACTCCTAATAAACAGACCCACACATAATCCTTAAGACATTCACAATTTTAAGGGCTTAGGGATTAGTTCCACTTCAGTATCTAGACACCATTAGATGTTCACTTAGTTTGTCTATGTCCATTTGAAGTAGCCAGTCTTCTAGTATTACTGTTAGGAAAGACCAAGAGAATAAAGGGGGCTGGGTGCCAGTGGCTCATGCCTATAATCCTAGCTACTCAGGAGATTGAGATCAAAGCTAGCTGGGGCAGGAAAGTCCTTGAGACTCTTACCTCCAATTAACCACTAAGAAAACTGGAAGTGACATTGTGGCTCAAGGGGTCGAACACTAGCCTTGAGCTGAAGAGCTGAGGGACAGCGCCCAGGCCCAGAATTCAAGCCACACAACCTACGAAAATAAAACAAAACAAAACAACAACAACAAAAATAAAACCAACAACAGCCAGGTGTCAATGGCTCATGCCTGTAATCCTAGCTACTCAGGTGTAAGGTCTGCTCCTGGATGGCTAGCAGACTCCATCCTCCTCCCAGCAAAGTCTCCACCTAGTACCTGCTTTACCTAGGCAATTGGGACACCTGGAAGAGGTCACACCTGAATTTGATGTGGCCACACCCTTCTCGGCTCATACCCTAGATAAGGCCTAGCACAGGCCCAAACTCTCTCTCTGCTCTTTTCTAGCTCTCAGCTTTTTCCTTCTCTTCTCTTTCCCAGCTCCCTTCTCTTTTCTAGCTCTCTCTGCTCTTTTCTAGCTCTCAGTTTTTTCCTTCTCTTCTCTTTCCCAGCTCCCTTCTCTTTTCTAGCCCTCTCTGTTCTTTTCTAGCTCTCTCCTCTCTCTCTGTTTTTTTTCTAGCTCTTCTCTCTTTCCCAGCTCTCCCAACTCTCTTTCTCCGGCCTTTTACCACTGAGTGGAGGGCCAAGATGGCCTGGTGCCAGCCAGAACGATGAATAAACCTACCCTTTACCTGAATACCACGTGCGTGGTGCTGTTCTTACTCGGCTACCTCTTTTTAAAAACCTAACATCAGGAGGCTAGGATCTAAGGATCATGATTCAAAGCCAGCCGGGGCAGGAAAGTCTGTGAGACACTATCTCCAATAAACCACTAGAAAACCGGAAGTGGTGCTGTGGGTCAAGCGGTAGAGCTCTCGCCTTGAGCTGAAGAGAGCAGAGACAGAGCCCAAGCCCAGAGTTCAAGCCCCACGACCAACAACAACAACAACAACAAAACAAAACAACAACAACAAAACCAACAACAACAAAAAGGAAGCAAGAAGATAGAGGACAGATCAGATCAGACTTTACTTATTGCTGAAAAGGGGCACCTACAGAGTAGGAGACAGAAGGGGTCTGGAAAGAGAACATCAGAGCCTAAATACTGTAGAGTGAGGAAGCTGTTATGCTGTGAAATCAGGCTGCAGCAGCAGAACATTCCCTGAGGCAATATGCACTCGCAGATAGGTTTTTTTGAGACTTGCTCCAGGGTGGTGGTTTCTGAGAACTGGACAGGGTGTGGTTTTGGGGAGTGTGGGAGTGGGCCAGTAGTCGGTGAAGGCAGCGTTGGGTTAAGAGAACAATGCAGATTCCTAACAATGCAGATTCCTAAGACTTCTTCCTAGACCAGTTTCTGTTATCACTTCGTGGTCTGTACTGCTATCAGGAGTTGTTTATTCTTTCTAATTGATCAGGAAATATGAAGAAGCTAGTGTGATGGGTTCAGTGAAATGTTTCCTTCTTTTCTCCTGCAGCTTCTCTTTTCCTCAAAAGTCACTTGTATCTATAGCAGGGGCTACAGCTGCTATCTACATTGCCAGAAATCGATTGCCCAGTCTCAAGTCAGCCCTGAGTTAGATCCAGCTCCATTTTCTAACTAGCCATCTAATCTTGTACTCTACGCTAAATCATGCTATGATATCTATTTGGTGACATGCTGCACAAGTTCATTGAATTTCCAATATTAGATGCCATGAAAATTAAACCATGAGACTGCAGAGATACCTATTGAAAATTCTGGACCCTGTTCCTAGAAGAAGTATAGAAAAGTCCATATGTTTCTTTAACTAGATGTTGTTACTATGGCAGGAGTTGGGGGTAAACTCATGGGAAGGCTCTACATTATTGAATTTTAGTCTGTGCAGTTATATTTCTTTTTAGATATAAACATCAAACCCCTTTCACAATTTATGTTACCTCTATTTCTATTGCAGCTAATTGTATTTAAGTTATCATATGTAAAACTTCTGTATTCCAAATGATCTTTGCAGTAGTAGAATGTGCATTGTCTTCGTTCACTCAGAAAACTAGGTACCATTATCTGAGTCTGAAGACTGAACATCCAAGCTCAAGGCATTAGCAGATTCAGTATCTGGTAAGGTCTTGTTTTTTGATTCACATATGGTGTCTTTTTTTTTTTTTTCTCCTGTGTTCTTATTGGTGTAAAGACCCAAGGAAATCCAAAGGGGTTGTTTTATAAGGGTACTAATTCCATTCATGAGAGCTTCACCTTGAGGACCTATACATATCTTCCAGGTCTCAGCTTTCCACAAGATCTTTCAAGGGTAAGGATTTAACATATGAATTCAGGAAGCACACTAGTGTTCCTACTACAACATCTTGGCACTTATCTCTAAAAATTCACATCCTTTCCTAAGCAAACCTGACTTATTTTATCCCAGTAGCCTCCAGAGTTATTTTTTCAAACACTTTTACTGTCCATTTTTCTACCAGCAATCTATTCATAACAACTTGGATAACCTCTAAGAATACTGAAACATTCTCTCCAGCTCTTTTCTTTTCTTTTTTGAGCACTTACTGGAGTTATCCTTAGCAGTTAGTTCACTTACACTAAGGTGAGCTTTCTCTAGCATGTGCTTCAAACCTCTTCAAGCCTCTGTCCATTGTCCAGTCCAAAGGCACATCCACATTTTTAGATATTTGTTAAAGTAGCAATCACATTTTTCAGGGCCAATTTGACATAGTCCATCTCAGACTGATATAACACTTTAAGCATGCATCGAGTAGCCTTTAAACAACAGACATCTATGTCCCACTATTTGGAAGCTGGAGAATTGAGATTTAAAGTACTGGAAAATTCTGGGTCTGGTATTTTGTGATTCACAAACAGCTTGGTCTTGCCTCCTTTCCTAGTTGGAGGGAAAATGAGGCACTGATCACATTCATAAAATGCAGAATAAGGATGTAACTACCTCTTAGAAGTCTTGGTATTTGGGGTGGGGTGGTGGTAGTTGTAGAGATGGAAGGGAAGGGATGGTAGGGGGGAAACAAAGGAGGAGGCAACAATGCTCAATAAGAAATGTACTCATTACCTTGCTCCTGTAACTGTAACCCCTCTGTACAGCATTTTTACAATAAAACAACATACGAAGAAAAGAAGTCTTGGAACTTAATACTGTCATTTTGAATGTTAATAATTTAATAAAGAAGATTTTGAGGACTACACAACACTGTCTATGGATAACTTACTGAAATCTTAGGTACTGACAACTACATTCAGTTCTACATCCAGGTCAAATATTCATATTTACAGTTTGCATTGATTCATACAATGTTCCAAAGACTCATTCTGTTGTATAAGTGTGCATTGCTTTTGAAACATCTCATTAACAGGAATTTCTCAGTCTCATACATGTCCACAGGTTGGGACTATAAGTCCCATCTCCAACACTCATGTCATAATAAATACTTGTGAGGACTTAGTTTGTAAATTTCATAATATGTACATCATTTCTAGTATATTAACTGTAGGACAAGAGGGTTAACAAATTACCAAATGCTCTTTCTAAGACAAATATAGTAATCACTTCCATCCAGTGGTGTAAAAATCAGGTGCAAAAATCATTCTTTTAAATCTTGAACCATTTATTCTTTTAACCTGAATTCAATCTTCCTTTAATACAAAAACCTCTTTTAAAGCAAAAATGAAAATAGCAACAGTCAAGTTCTAATTATCTTTTCAAAATAGCAGAGCAATGCAATGTTAGAGCAATTTTTCCAGAGCATGTAAGCTCTAAATAATTTGTAGTTTGGAAAATATTCTGGAGAAAGTGCCAACAAAGCAACATTGACCAAATTCTTAAAAGAGAGTAAGAAGTTATTAATTCCCTTGTTAATAATTAAATATATAATCCATCTCCCTAGACCGGCTTAATTCTGTTAGAGAAAAACTTCCCTGATAAACAATGCATTTCTCTTTCTCTGAGAACTACAACTATTCACTGCTCACTTATCAGCCATAGCCTGCCACTCCACAGTGGTGCACCTCTTTCTATTCTGTGCCTATAGAGAGCTGATAAGGCCAGGAAAGAACACCTAATGCCAGTGAGGCTACTCAGATTATCATCAGAGATAAGGAATTAAACCAAGAGGCAGTCAGTCTCTGCAAAGGAAAGGACCACATTTCAGACATAACTAAATAAGGAATGATGCTGGGAGGCTCAGAGGAGCAAAACTGGAAAGGCAGCCACATTTTCCATCTTAGACACAGAGAAGCTGGGAAAGGTGTGCTCCAAACTGAAACAGATGCAGAGAACTGTAGAATAGCAGGGACAGTGGAAAGTTGAGAAAGGAGGTATTTCAGTCTCTGGTTCCATCTGGCTATTGATTATAAAAGACCTACACAAAGTTGGGATGGGATACTTAGTAGAGGGTTGTCTTTGTAAAGTCTTAGCTTGAAATATTTTTTTATTTTCTCAGGTTAAATTTGAAATGGTACACAACTATTTTTATCGCAGCATTACTCATCATAGCTAAGATATGGAACCAACCCAGATGCCCCTTAATAGATGAGTAGATCAAGAAAATGTGGTGTGTGTGTGTGTATATATATATATATATATATATATATATATATGAATTCTATGCTTCCATCAGAAAGAATGATACCACCCCATTTGTTAGGTAATGGAAAGACTTGGAAAAAATTATATTAAATGAAGTTATGCAGTCCCAAAGGAATTTAGGTCCCATGGTTTCCTTTATTTGCAATAATTAGTATACATATAGGATAGTCTTATCAGATGAGCTGAAAAGCTCAAAAAACATGTACAAATGACCATATAAGATGATGTTAAGTGAAATGAACTCCAAGATATGGACTTAAGAGGTCTGTCCTTATTGTTATCATTTTAAATGTGCCAATGATTTTAAATAATTTTATTTTTTGTTGTTGTTTCCTTTGTATGTTCTTTCTCCTATGGCATATCCCCTGTGGTCACTGTACTTGATTTTGGAACCCTGTATCTTGTATACAGGTATGTTTAATCTGGAGAGTGGAAGGGGGATAACAAAATGTTGAAACAAGGACACAGGATGATCCATTGCAACAAGGATACCCACAGGACAGTATATTGGAAACAAACTTTACAACTTTGAGGGAGGGAGAGGTGGGAGAGGGGGAGGGAAAGGATAGTGGGACAACAGCAAGGAAGGAAGGGTAGGGGCAACAATGATCAGCAAGTAATGTACTCATTACCTTACTCATATAACTGTAACCCCTCTGTATATCATCTTAAACAATAAAATAAAATAAACTGAAATGGTACAAATGTGTGTGTGTTTATTCTCTCAGATAATGCTATAATCAGGACTCTACTGTAGAACATAGGTTCTGCAGACAGTTAAATGGTATGTGCCCCAAAAGTATGACTTATAGACTGATAGTTAAAGTTTTATGCATAGGTGACTCCATAAGAGAATAATAATAAAATCATATATAAATCTTGCATAATTCCTTTTGGATTTTTTGCAAAGGTAAAAGGGTTGTCATAACCATTACTTTTGTGATAATTTACTTTAGTAGTAATAGGATACCAACAGAGAACATAAGGGAACTTTTACAAGAGATAAAAATGGTGTGTGTTATAATTGTAGCAGTGATTAGATGACTATATAAACATAAGAAACTTCATTAAATTGTGAAATTTGATGAATTCTACATAATCAAACCTGAATAATGAAGGAAATTGTATTTTGTTAGCTATAACTCATTATCATATTTTATCTAAATTTACCTATCACGTCCTATATTTTTTTGCCATTTCTTTCTATTTATGTTTTAGAATTCTCCCCAAAGCATCTAATTCCACACATTTTCCCAAGGTGGCTGTACATTTCCATGCTCTATTAGCATTCTGATGTCTTTCAGCACTTACCATTTTGTGACTTCTTTGTTATAATTTACAATCTAGGGTGAATTGTAGGCTCTGTGAGATCTAGAATCATGAGTCTTTTCATTTTGAATATGACCCAATACAGATTTTTTTCAAATACTGTAAGAGATGGTAGACCTATGATAGAATTATAACCTAATAAGTCAGCAATATTTAAAGATAGAGTGAACTGGTGTATACTGCTATCCACACTCATGATCACATGAGTTACCTGGAGTTGGATCTTATTTCCTCTGTCCAGAATCACAAGTAAGTAGTGTTATAGATTGAAAGTCTGGAAAAAAAATTAAAACTAAGAATTTGAAAACAGTTTCTACTTAACATGTATTACCTTGGAAACATTGTGAAGTAAAAATAAACTCAAAACCCTACAGACTGAAAAGCTACATGCATATATATATATATATATATATGTACATATATATATATATATATATATATCCCATAAGAGTATGCCTTTTCAAAACCTCCACATTAATGTGTTCATGCTTTTATTTAATCAGCAAACATTGCCTGAATCACTGCCATGTGTTCCTGCTTATACTAGATACTAGGTATTAAAATGTGTTTTCTGCTTATCATGAGTTCTTTTTTTCACCCTCTGTAGCTAGAGACTCAGTGCATTTATTGCGCTAAAAGTTCCTATTTGTCCATAAAAGAGAGCAAGATAAACACAGTGCAGACATCTCCTATGGTGATTAAAAAGCACTCAAACATTCCTGCGTATCTGACTCTGTTTGCTCCCTTAGGTAAAGCCATGCACACAGCTAGGATGAGCTGTGATGTCTGTGTGTTATAGACTACAGTCGTGATTTCTGCATTGTTCAACAGCACCAGCACCCCAGTATTGTTTCTCCCTCTCAACTCCAAAGGCACCACTTTGCTCTTATGATCAGGGAATAGATTCTACTGTAGCGGGAAGTGCTGATACAATTTTACTATGTATAGCTAGCTGTGTATCATGTAATCACATTAAATAACAATCTAGCAGTTTGGCAAAAGACAGAAAATAAATTGGTCTGGAAGACAAAGCATTATGCTTTATGATGAATTTTAAACTACAGGTTAATTAAGTTTCTGGGAAAAAGATGCTCTCAGTATACACTGACTTGATTGCTTTTAGATGTTGTTCAGTAAAGCTTTCCTCTCAGAGGATCCCTATCAACAAATTTTGCCTTTGCATAGCTTTGAAATAACCATTTTGTTCACTGGTTTCATTAAAGTTTGATATCTGATTTACCTGCTACTACTCTTCTTACAGAAATGGTACTGAAAAAGAAATATTTTATGTTTATTCTATTACAGAAAAAAAATCTGAAGAAATCTGAACCTGTAAATGATATTAACTTTTCCTTTAAAATTCCCCCTTGCCCCCAAACAATACAAACAAAACAAAGACACACATTTCCTCAGTTCTGGAAGGATTTTAACTGCAGCCGCTTGGCAAGGATTGAGTTTTAGCATTCTATCAATGCAAATTTGAGCGATTTTACATTAAATAACTATATGATATTACCCTTACCAGACATTTTTACATAACTGTTAGTTCCTCTATCTACAATATGAATCACTTTAGTTTGTATATATTTCAAGAAAGGAAAAACATTTTAAACAAAGTAAGCCAGACCCAAAGAAACATAGGTTGCATGGTTTCCTCCACTTTTAAGTTAGAAGGTGCATATAAATCTACAAGTAAACCCAATGGTTAGTAGAAGACATAAGAAAAATACTCTTGGAAATGATTAATTAAACCCCACTCCAAACATTCACCTGGGGAGGGTATTCTTAGAAGAGAATCACAAGGGCTCAACAGCTATGTACATATGATCATATAAAATGATGCTTATTGAAATGAACTCCAAGATATGGAACGAAGAGGTTTTAGTGTACTGTTTGTAGTTCTCTTTTCTCCCCATTCCCCTTTGGCTTATTCCCTTTTGTCATTGTTTTTTATTTCTGCCCCTTTGTTGTGTATATAAGTGTATCTGATTTGGGGAGTGAAAGGGAACACAGAAAAGGTGGGATAAGGCGTGAACAGTGAAACCTACTAGACACTATGTCAGAAATGAACTATACAACTTGGAGGTAGGAGGGTTTGAAAAAACTGAAGAAAATGAGGGAAGGGATGACACTGTACAAAAAGAAATATACTTATTACCTGAAATAGATAACTGTAACCCCTCTGTACATCACCTTTACAATAGAATTAAAAAAACAAAAGTTGCAGGCCTGATTTATTCTACTTTAGGACAAATACTATTGGCAGACTTTATTTGTACATTTCTTTTCTTTTCATATAATTTTCATATAATGTAAAACAGGTTTTCATCTTATATTGACAGATTTTTTTTTTTGTTTTGTTTTTGGTGGGTCATGGGGCTTGAACTCGAGCTTGGGCACTGTCCCTGTGCTCTTCAGCTCAAGGCGAGCACTCTACCACTTGAGCCATAGCGCCACTTCTGGTTTTCTAGTGGTTTATTGGAGATAAGAGTCTCACGGACTTTCCTGCCCGCGCTAGCTTTGAACTGTGATCCTCAGATCTCAGCCTCCTGAGTAGCTAGGATTACAGGCATGAGCTACCCGCACCGGGCTCATTTTATATTGACAGATTTTTGACATAGCTTTTAGAGATAACTTCCTATCAAGATTTATGTTGACATCACTCAAGTATCAATGACCCAATACCTTACTTTTAGAGTCTATCTAAAATTGTAACTTTCCATGTTCAATTTAGAAGCTATACATAGATGCATACTTTAATAGATAGATATAGATATGACAGGTGGATAAATAGATAGATAATTTGCTTTCATAAAACAAATAACTACATAGCCCAGGATGGCCTCAAATTTGAGATACTCTATCTCAGTCTCTGAACTACAAAGACATAAATGTGCACCATCGAACCTTATTTTATTTATAATCTCAGCTAGCATCAAGAGCAATCTTTGAAACAGAAGCTGTAAACACAGAAGAATGGTTCTGAATTGTATAGTAGAAACCTTTGAATTATTTTTCCTAGGAGTAAAATGTTTTAATAAAAACTGTCAAATGTTATCAGATTTCTGGAAATTAATAAATGCTTAAGATTATCTGAAAAGTATTTACTCTAAGAAAGAAAGGGGGGAAAACATAGGTGGTTGAATCTTATTAAAAATGAACTGCATGCTTCTACATTGCCCTCTTGTCTTCATTCCACTTTTTGCTCCAACTCTTCAAAAACTTAAAAAACCAATAACCTCACAACCTGTGAGAAACCAACATCCTAGCAGCTACTGTAAGAGGAAAGGAGATTTGGAGCTCCACAAAGCTGTACCCCCAAAGAATTGTTACTGTTTGACCTGACTGGTAGACTGATGAAAAACTCTGCTCTCAGGATTTGTCTTCATTTTGACCTGACTGTAGCAGCTCACTCTGTGGAAAGAGCCTTATCCCCTAGACAATTGTGACAAAGAATCAGAGCCTATTGTTAAATGCCAAACTGCCTGAGATAGTATTTCTAGGTGGAACTATTGACAGCCTGAATAAAAATCTTAAAAAGGAAAAAAAAATGCTCTAGAGTAAGATGTCCTATCCTCTGATGGAATGCTAGATATTGAAACAGCACTTGTACAAGAAGAGGTATATACATACCCTGGGAGCACATGACAAGAAATATGTCTCTTCTAACTGACCTGGAAACTCTGTGCAAACAGCAAATATAGACTAAAGCAGAGCTTTAGAATTACCTGTGGGAAACTTGAACACACACACACACACACACACACACACACACACACAAATATCCTAACACATATAAGAAATCCTTCAGCCAAGGCTGAGAAAATCACTAGTTAAAGATATTAAAGGACATTGCTGCCAAATTATAAGCTGAACACCACCAAGCAAAAAGTCCACTGAATTTGCATGGTGGGGGATGTACACTTCACAGAAGTCGTGACAAAACAAACAAAAACTTTGACAAGACAAAACAGAACCTACCAGAACAAAGAACAACCTACCTGTTTTAAAGGGAGGTGGTGTTACATTTCCAGAGTTACACCTTTGTGTTCTTCTGTAATACGGATATCAAATCTTTATGGTTTCACTTACTTCAGTTCTTTGTAGAGCAGACAATCTGTACTAAAGCTGAAACCACCTGAGAGATCTAGTCCGAGGCATTTGTTTTGCGGACTATTGCAAAATTGACTTAAACACTTTCTTTCACATGAGAGTAGGGGATCTAAAGCACTGTCAAAGAGGTGACATGATATCTGTCCATCAACATAATCTTCCTTTTCACCCCACTTCAACACACTGCTTCCCATATTGTTTCTCTTTTTTTATATGAATGAATTCTTGATTGCATTCACCCCTCTTCCCACTGATTTCAAAAGGATAATAAGCCACAAGTAAATGAAAAATAATTTTTATGAGAATGAAAGCTTTGTTTAGTATATAGAATTACAATATTATAGTACTAGCAGGAAAAAAAGCATAAGAGCTGAAAAATTCAATAGATTAAAATTTATTTGGTAGTAGCCAACATATTTTCTGATAAAAGCCCTCAGTGAAGGAGGGCTAGTAATGGTTCATAATAGTCTAATAATGGCTCAACAAGAACCCACAGATTCTATCACATTTACTAGTAAAAATTGAATGCTTTCTTCCCAAAACCAAGAGCAAGAACAAATGATTACATTTCTACGATGTTAGAGATTTAGCCTAGGTACTAGGCAAGACAAAGAAGTAAAAAGTACAGATTAAAAACGCCCACATGAATGACAATATTCTCCATTCACAGATGAACTAACTTTTCAGAAAATCCTAATCAATAAAAAATATCCCTAGATTTTGGTATTATTTTGGGATAGAAGATTCATGTGTGGAAGTTATTTTTATATCTACACATTACAAATGAAGCTTCTAAAATAGAAATTAGAAAATAATTCACTTTAAGATAGCATCATATAAAAAATTACAAATTTTAGAACTATATTGACAAGAAAAATGCAAGAAACATGAAAAGTATTACAAAATATAAATAAAATATTAAATAGCACCATATTAAAAGGCAAGTCCGTACCTGTAGTTCTGTTAGAAGACAACACAACTAAAATAGATATAATCTCAGAATAGATAATCTGGGCTGGGAAGGTGGCTCAGTGGTAGAGTGCTTGCATTGCATGCATGAGGCCCTGAGTTCGATTCCTCAGCACCACATAAGCAAAAAGAAAAAAGCTGGGAAGTGGTGTTGTGGCTCAAGTGGTAGAGCGCTAGCCTTGAGCTGAAGAGCTGAGGGACAGTGCCCAGGCCCAGAGTTCAGGCCCCATGACCGGACCCCCCCCCAAAAAAAAAGAATAGATAATCTTCTGTTTTTTGTTTTTTTGTCAGTTGTGGGGCATGAATTTAGGGCCTGAGCACTGTCCCTGAGCTTTTTCATTCAAGGCTACTGCTCTGCTACTTTGAGCCACAGTGCCACTTCTAGCTTTCTGGTGGTTAATTGGAGATAAGAGTCTCATAGACTTTCTTGAAAGAGCTGGCTTTGAACCACAATCCTTAGATCTCAGCCTCCTGAGTAAGGAATTCAGGGGTGATCCATCAATACCTAGCCACATTCCCTTTTGAAATACTGCTACCCTTTTCTTTATCTAAACTAACCATCTGATTCTAAAACTAAAGTAACAATCTATCTAAATTAGCAAACTGATTCATGGCAATTATGTAATTAAAATAATCTTCAAAATAAAGTATTAGAAGAGTCACACTGACAATGCAACCATGGTTGAAAATGCAATCATGGTTTCAACCATGGTTGAAAATGCAATCATGTCATTGAAAGACAAAACAGATGGATTTTAAAATTTCTGTTTATCTGTTCCTACATCAGTGCAAAAGTGTTTCATTATTTTTTTCAGATACATATTAATATGTTTTTAGAATTTAAGTTCCTATATGAAATATCTACATTAAAATTTCATGTGAATTAACCCACTCAAAATCTCTATTTCTTGAATGTTCTTAAGTACAATAATTAAATAGTTCAACTTAAATTTTATATGAGAACATAGAAGATGGATAAATGTGATTCAATACTGTCATTTCTGCTAAAATATTTCTTTGAGCTATTAAGTAATTAGTAACTTTCAAACATCATTTTAGCATTTAAAAATGAGATTATGTTGGTCAATAAAGTATATTTTCAATGAAACGGTATTGTATGTAAACACACACTAAATTAGTGCCTAATTGTTATGTATTTAATAGATATTATTTACCAAGAATAAACCTTGTTGTCCACATTCTTACTTGGGATTCATAATTTTAAGCAAAGAAATTCTACAATCAATCTTTCTGCACTAATAAAGAATTAGATACAGAAATTGAGAATTCTAGCACTATCAAAACTACTGATAGTGTCTACATAAGACTTTTATCTTCAGAGACAAGAGTCACCATTTTCAGACCAATGTTGTTTGCTTTGTGTAATGAGCAAAAAGTGTGTATACAAAATTAAAGTTTAACATTGTTGGAATAAAGTAGGCACAAAGTCCATGTTTTCAAAATCTTTCCTCTTTTCTTCTCTTCATTGGTCTCAACTGCAGTTTTATAGTATTTACTTTTTTCAATTTTGGACAGTGATTCAAAACTCTATGCTGAGCTAATACACAAAATATCATATATTATTTAAGAAGAGATGTGTGTGGACTGCATTTCTATAGACATTAGCCTCCAGGGAGACCTCTTTGAAAATTTTGCTTAGTGGTTAAAGCTGGACAATATTTTTGAAGATACAACAATTTTTAAAAAGTACCCTAAAGATGCAGTTAACTAAAAGTACATGGTTTGTATGCTACTGCCACTAACCATTATTTGACAATTCACAGAGAATCACAGTTTATATTCTATAATGTTTTAAGCATTTCAGTGAAATTAGGTATTGTGTCTGATAAACTAACTTGAGTGATATTTTTCTCCCTAACAAAATTAATCATTGCCTCTAGTAGTAAGTCAAACTTTCTCTGAATTCAACTTGACCATGCAGATTTTACAACTCACTTGAACTATTTTGCTGCTGGCAAAGAATCTCTATGTCAGCCACTGCTGTAAACTTTTCATTTGGCATCTTTCGGACTATGAATAGAAACATAATAATAAAAGCATATGGCTAAAAAGCTAATGGTTTTTTCATCAGTGTTTCTTACATCAGTAATAGTTTGGCAGATTCTGTATAATTTTTACCTGGGGGTAGCTAAATTGGGAATGTGTCTTTGGATGTAAAAATAAAAGGTCATCATTTTCTCTACAGGAATAGATTAAAGGACATTACAAGATACCAGGAGAGCTGAGAATGGCATAGTGCCTCAAGGCATTTTGTTGAAAACAAAATATGTGGACAAACATATTCAATGACTACTGTTCCCATTTTTTTTTCTGCTAGTCTTCTAAAACCTCTAACCTACCATGGAAAATAATTTACTCTTCTTTGAATTGGATATGAAACAATACTTTTATCCGTTATTGTGTGTGTGTGTGTGTGTGTGTGTGTGTGTATTTGCTGAGGACACAAGGGATTTGGGCCTGCAAAGCAACTGCAATACCTTTGAGCCACTTTCCAAACACCCAGCCATTTTATTGTGATTTCATCATTTAATAGGATCTGATCCTACAGTGGTAGAGTAAGAATCTATATGAACAGAGATGTATTTTTTTTTTTTTGCAAACATTGTTGGAAATTGAGAAGTTCCAAGATCTCCAGCGGGTAAGCTAAGAGCAGGGAGAGCCAATGTGTAATTCCATTCTAAGGCTGAATGCCTGAAGGCCAGGAGAAGCAATAGTTTTAACTATCACTCTGAAGGGTGACAGGCTCAAAACTAAGAAAAGTCAATATGTCAAACCAAATTTGAAGGCAAGAGAAACACAATGTCAGCTCAAGTAGTGAGGCAGAAGGATATTTCTCTCAATTAGCTTTGAGTTCTATTCAGATGTATAGATTGGAAGGAGGCCGTCCACATTGCTCAGTGTTAATTTCATCCAGAAACATTTAGGGAAACACTCAGAAAACTGTTTGGTCAAATATCTGGGATTCAAATTTTTATTGAAAAATTAGGGAAATGAATTTTGCTTCAACTTATTCAAGGGTTATATTTAGACCTAAGATCTCAGAGGGTTTTTGCTTACCTGGCTAAAATTATGATCCTCCTGATCTGTGACTCCTGAGTAAGTAGGACTGGAACTGTAAAGCATTGGTGCCTGGATGATGTAGTTTTAACAAGTAAATCAGTAGGCAGATTAAGAGATAAGACTTAGAAATACAGATATATGTAATTTACATCACTTGAGTTATTTGGCATTGGTCACATGCTTTGTATGTAAGATTTTTTTTATTATCCTCATGCTTCAATCTGATAATACTGATTTAGAGAACTTCAGTAGATCAAAAATTTCTTCATTTGAACAGAAATAAATTGATGTCTGAAAGTAAGAATTTGGTTAGCAAAGTCGGTTACATAAGTAGTTTTTTTTGTTTTATACCTTCACATTATAAAGTTCTAAACAGATTTAATTAATCCATTCACTAAGAAATGGATAATGTGCTGAGGAAGAGAACATGACATTTTTTATAATACATAAAATAGCAGGAAAGGATCTAGAATCCACATTTTAAGAACTAATGAAATTTTAGCAAGGAAGAAAGAAATGATAGCCAAAATTAGTATATTAACATGTTCCTTTTACTGAAATCAGAATGTAGATAGTAGTTCTAAGGAAGGTAGAGACCCAGAAATCTCAAGAAATTAAACTCTGTAAAGGAACAGCATTAAGCAAAATTGCAATACACTGAAGAAATACAAAAGAAGACAGCAAAAATGTATTTATTCATGGTGAATTGAAAACCCATTGCACAACTTTTCAAAGGTACTTTTTTTTCTTCGCCAGTTACTTAACAAATAGAGGCAAGTGTCTTGACCTGACCTGTGCAACTCCAAGGCTTTCGTCTTAGGGTCTAAAATCTCTGTTTTCAAGACAGTGCTTTCATTCTATACTTTCTGACTATACATGCAAGAATTGTTTAAGTTAATTGATCTTATGAAGTGCTCTATTCATTGCTTTGATAAGATTTTTCTTTTCAAATGATATATTAGAAAGTGTTTCCTCACTTTATTTTTTTTCTGTTGCTTTAGTAGCTGAATAAGACTTTTGCTTGATCTAAAATCTTTGAATCATGCTTTAGTTCTATATGATTTTGAAATAAAACTTACTTTCTGATTTCCCTATTATTTTCATATGATTGTAAAATTATTCCTATTTTATTCCACCTGAATAATAAGTTGGATTTTTTTCTGTCTCAATGCCATAGGCTAATAACTTCTAAGATAACTTAAGCTGATTGAACTGCCTCATAATTTTTGCCTAGATATGAATTGTGACATCAATGCATTTATTCAAGTTTTCAATGAATTCTCTTAAATTGTTTCTTTGAAAATATTTCTGCTTGTTTTCGTCATGTTCCATTGGTTATGCTTAATTTTACAAGGCTTAGCAATGATGTATATATTGTATGATCTTTTTGTGTCATGTAGTCCTTTTTTATTTTGAAACTGCTCATTTACTTTTATATTTCACATTGCTCAACTTGAATTCTCTTGGTAAGTTTATATTTTTCTCTTTCTGCTTCAATCAGCACATTTGTTTTAGATGCTATTGTTTTTATTCATTTTGACAGAAATTTTGGCATATTATTTTTTCTTTTTTCCACTAAGTTATAATGTTCATGAAGATGATGTTTATTTTAACATATTTGATATAATAACAAAGTGTGTAATCAAATATCACCTGTTTTCTACTATCATCTTTAGGCATATTTCTAGTATGTCCACAAAATATCCTTTGCAGGTAAAATTCATTTTATATTTTATTGTTAGCATGTTTGTTGGGAGATAGTAGGCTTGAAACTATTCTTGGTAAACTTCTTTGGAAAATAAAACTTTTAGTGTAATAATACAATGGAGAGAGAATTAGGGCAAGCAAAAGACTTAGGACCATGTAATTTACATTTCAATCTGGTGTCATTTTCTTAGGAACTTAACACTATGTCAGGATGTGACTGACATAACCAAGTGTCTCACAGTGGTTCAGTATGTTAGACAGTTTCATTTCCAAGAAGATATACACCTAAGCACACACACACACACACACACTCACACACACACACACACACACACACATTGGACTCAATTAAGGAATTATTAGAACTCCTTTTTCCTAGATTATGATTATGTTGAGACAGAGCTCTCTAGCACACAGAAGGCAGAACTCTATTCAACCACTACCATCCAAACTTCCTTGAAGTTGGAGGATTTTCCGTCCTGTGTTTGTTAGTGAACTTCCCCCCCTATTTTCAGTAGCTCTAGGCTTTAAAATTGCTTTCAGTAAATTTTGTGGAAAATGTTAACTATCCAATATTTATTTTTGCTTTCCTTTCTGCTTCATCACCAGAAGTAGAGTTTGGACTGGGACCACAATGTGTGCTAAACAAAAATCATGTTTCTAGATTTTGTGAAGCATGTGGACATATGAGTCAGTTTTGGAATGGAATTCTACTGGCTGTGATCCAGGACTGAAACTATTTTACCACAATGACAGAACTGATTGAGCTGACCTGGGCCACAGCTCTTTCCTCTTTTCCCTTTGACTTTTATTGCAGAGGGTCAGTGTTGTGTTTTTTGGTAGCTTTCAATTCACTTTGGCTGCATTTTGCATTTGTTATGGTAGTTAGAAGAAAAAGAAGATGGGGGAGGAGGAAAAGGAGGGTGAGCAAGAGGAGAAGGGGGTGGAGAAAGAAAAGGGGAAGAGAAAAGGGGGGAGGCAGATTATTTTGTGAAGAGCTCTTAAAATTGAATATATGATATATGGAAATCATAGTCCAAATGTTATAGGGAATTGACCTCCTCTCCCAAAAAATAAAAAAAAAAGAAAAAGAAAAAATGAAGGGGAGTGAAGGGAAGAAGAGGTAAGGAAGGGAAGGAAGGAGGAAGGGTAAAAGGAGAGAAGGAAGGAAGGATAGAAAGAGAGAAGGAAGGAAGGAAAGAATAGAGGGTAGGTGGGCAGACAAGCAAACAAGGAAGGGATTCTATTCCCTAGATTTCATTTCAAAATCTTTTGAAAACCAATTTTATTTATTCTTTTGATTCAGGGCCTCATTCCTAAACAAATCACAATTTTTGAAGAGTTGGGTAAGAGTTCCTCAGCCTTTGATTCTCAGCTATAAGCTCAGAACTGAAATAATTTTTATAAGTTTTTTTAATTGGGAAAATACTGTTCAGAGGGGTTACAGTTACATGAGCAAGGTGATGAGTACATTTCTTATCAAGCATTATTGTCTCCTCCTTTGTTTTTCCCCTACCATTCCTTCCCTCCCACTTCCACAACTACACCCTCCCTGCCTAAGTTGTAAAGTTCATTGTTCAAGTGTCTTGTATATCACATTGTTACAATGGATCAACCTGTATCTCTATTTAAACATTTGTTTTTCCCTTCCCCTCTCCAAAGTATATTGACATCAAATACAGTGAAAACAGGGGTTATACCATGGGGGAGGAACGTGCAAATGAAACAAAAAAAAATCACATGGTATCTTATAAATACGTTAGAAACAATAGCAAGAAAGAAAAAACGACTTGTGTCCCTATCTGGGTTACATTTCACTTAACATCATCTTATCTGGTCAAAAGTACACAGCTTTTGATCTTTTCTGCTTGCCCAAGATATATAATAGTTATTGTAAAGAAGGGAAACCATAGGATCTATGTTTCTTTGGGACTAGTTTACTTCACTTAATATAATATTTTTGAAGCTTTCCATATCCTAACAAATGGTGCAATGCCATTCTTTCTGATGGAGGCATAGAATTCCATTGTGTATCTATACCACATTTTATTGAACCATTCATCTACTGAGGGGCATCTGGGTGGGTTCCATATCTTAGCTATGGTAAATAATGTTAAAATAAACATAGTTGTGCTGGTAGCTTTAGTATGGTCTTGTTTGTGATCATTTGGGCAAATACCCAAAAGTGGAATTGCTGGGTCATAGGGGAGCTCTATGTGGAGTCTTTTGAGGAACCTCCATACTACTTTCCAAAGTGGTTGAACAAGTTTACATTCCCACCAACAATGCAGGAGGGTTCCCTTCTGGCCACATCCCCTCCAGCATCTGTTGTTATTAGAGTTCTTGATTATAGCTATTCTAACTGGGGTGAGGTATAATCTCAATGTTGTTTTGATCTGCATTTCTTTTATGTGTCTATTGGCCATTCTTATTTCCTCTTCAGAGAAGTTTCTCTTTAAGTCTATAGCCCACTTATTTATTGTGCAGTTGTTTCTTTGAGGATTTGTTGTTGGGGGATTTAATTTTTTGAGTTCCAGGTATATTTTATATATGAGACCCTCATCTGTTGTATGGCTAGTGACAATCTTCTCCCAAACCATGGGATTTCTATTGATCTTGCTAGTTATGTCCTTTGTTTTGCAGGAGCTCTGCAGCTTCATGCAGTCCCATTTGTCCAACCTTTCTTTGATTTGTCATTTTTTCTGGGTCTCTATTAAGAAAATTAGGCCTGTGCCAAGAAGTCCTAGGGTTTCTCCTGTTCCATCTTGTAATGCTTTCAGGGTGTCTGCTTTGACTCCGAGATCTTTGATGCATTTGGAGTTGATTCTGGTGCAAGGTGATATTTAAGGATCTAGCTTTAGTTTTCTACAGGTGATTGACCAATTTTTCCAGCACCATTTACTGATGAGGCTGTCTTTCTTCCGTTCTATTTTTTTAGCTCCCATATTGAAGATTAGGTGGCTATAGCTCTGTGGGTTCATTTCTGGGTTTCAATTCTATTCCATTGGTTCTGAGGTCTCTTCTTGTGCCAGTACCAAGCTGTTTTGATTACTATGGCTCTGTAGTAGAGTTTGAAATTTGGTATTGATATTCCTCCAGCAATGTTCTTTCTGTTAAGGATCGTTTTTGCTATTCAGGGTTGTTTATTGTTCCATGTGAACTTTTGGATTGCCTGTTCTATTTCCTTGAAGAATGAGGTTGGAATATTGATAGGTATTCCATTGAATTTGGATGTAGCCTTGGGAAGTGTTGCATTTTCACAATGTTGACACTTCCAATCCAGGAACATTTGAGGTTTTCCCACTTTCTAAGTTCTTTTTTGATTTCCTTTTTCAGGTTTTTAAAGTTTTCATTATAGAGGTCTTTCACTTCTTTAGTTAATTCCTAGGTATTTTATTTTTTGTGAGGCTATTACAAATGGAGTTGTTTTCCTGATTTCAGCGGTGCTCTTCTCATTGGTGGCATAAAGAAAAGCCATTGATTTTTGAGGGTTTATTTTATACCCTGCTACTTTGCCGAAGTTTCAAATCAGCTCCAGTAATTAAGGAGTGGAGTCTGTGGGATTCTTTAAGTACAAGATCTTGTCATCTGCAAAGAGGGAGAGCTTTACTTCATCTTTCCCTGTTTGGATCCCCTTTATGTTTGCATCTTTTCTTAGTGCTGTAGCTTAGCATTCTAAGAGTAAATTGAAGAGAAGTGGAGAGAATGGGCATCCTTATCTCATTCCTGAGTTTAGAAAAATGTCTTTAGTTTTTCACCATTAAGTATAATGCTGGCTGTAGGTTTGTCATATACAGCCTTTATTGTATTGAGGAATGTTCCATGGATTCCTAATTTCTCCAGAGACTCATCATGAAAGGGTGTAAGAACTAGTCAAATACTTTTTCTGCTTCTTTTTTCTTTTTTGTCATTCATGGGGCTTGAACTCTGGACTTGGGCACTGTCTCTGTGTTCTTAGCCCAAGGTGATTGCTCTACCGCTTGAGCCACAGCAGCACTTCTGGTTTTCTAGTGGTTTATTGGAGATAAGAGTCTCACTGAGTTTCCTGCCTGGGCTGGCTTTTGAACTACAATCCTCACATCTCAGTCTCCTGAATAGCTAGGATTAGAGGCGTGAACCATTGCGGCCCAGCTCTTTTTCTACTTCTTTTGAGATAACCATGAGCTTCTTATCCTTGCTCTTGTTAATGTGATGAATTACATTAATTGATTTGCATATATTGAAGCAGCTTTGTATCCCTGAAATGAATCCTGTTTGACTGTGGTGTATGATTTTTTTGATGAATTGTTGAAGTTGATTGGCCAAAATTTTGTTGAGAAGTTTTGCATTGGTGTTCATCAAAGAAATAGATTTATAATTCTCTTTCTTTGATGAGTCCCTGCCTGGTTTTAGGATGAGGGTTATGATGGCTTCTTAGAAATAGTTCGGTAGTGAACTTTCAATTTCATTGAAGAGTTGAAGGAGTGTTGGTATGAGTACTGCTTTGAAGGCCTTGTAGAATTCTGCTATAAATCCATCTGGTCCTGGGCTTTTCTTAGATGGGAGATGTCTTATTTCTGTTTCTATTTCAAAACTTAATATGGGTCTGTTAAGTTGGTTTAACTTACGTTGGTTTAGTTTTGGCATGTTGACATTTGCTAGGAAATCGTCCATTTCTTCCAGATTCTCAAACTTCTTAGTATAAAAGTTTGAGAATTATTACTTTATAAAGTTCTGAATCTTGTTTTTTTTTCTGTGGTGATGTATCCATTCTCATCTCTAAGTTTGTTTATTTGGGTGTGTTCTCTTCTTTTTCTGATAAGATTTGTTAAGGGTCTGTCAATTTTGTTAATTTTTTTCAAAGAACCAACTCTTTATTATGTTGGTTCTTTCTATGGTTTTCTTTTGATTCCAATTGGTTTGATTCTGAATTAATTTTAATTATTTCTTTCTGTCTACTGGATTGGGGTTTAGCTTGCTGTTCTTTTTCAAGAGGTTCACATGTCTCATTAAATTGTTGGTATCAGATCTCTCCTATTTTTTGATGTAGGAACTCAGAGTCATAAACTCTGAGTACTGTCTTTGCTGTGTCTCAGCTGGTAATTTGTATGTTCATTTTTGTTGCATGGCATGAACATTTGAATTTCCTTTTTAATCTCTTCCATGACCCACTGGTGATTAAACAGTTTGTTGTTCAGCCTCCATGTGTCCCAGGACTTTCTTTGGTGGCTTTTGGTATTGAGTTGTACTTTTATTCACTTGTGGTCTGAATGAATGCAGGGCATAAATTCAATTTTCTGAATTTGGACAAGTCTGTTTTGTGACGTAAAATGTCATCTATTTTGGAAAATGTTCCCTGTGCTACTGACAAAAATGTGTATACTGATGCTGCTGGGTGGAATATTCGGTAGATGTCTGTTAAATCTAGTTGATCTATGCAGTTGTTTAGATATGTGGTTTCTCTATTGAGTTTTTGCCGGGTGACTTATCTAGTGGGGATAAAGGTGTGTTAAAGTCCCCACCAATTAATGTCTTTGGATCTATGTGAGATTTGAGGGAAAGTTGTGTTTCTTGGATAAATTTGGATGCTCTATTGTTTGGTGATTGGATATTTAGAATTGTAATATACTCCTGAAGGAGGGATCCCTTAATTAGTTTGTAGCAACCTTCTTTATCTCTTCTTATTAATTTTAATTTGAAGACTATTTTATTTGATATTAGGATTGCAACTCCCATATGTTTATTGGGGACATTTGCTTGGTTTATTTTATTTTATTTATTTATTTTTTGGTAGGTCGTGGGGCCTGAACTCTGGGTCCGGGCACTGTCTCTCAGCTCTTTAGCTGAAGGCTAGCACTCTATCACTCGAGCGTCAGCCCCACTTTTGGCTTTTTCTGCTTATGTGGCACTGAGGAATCGAATGCAGGGCCTTATGCATGCAAGGCAAGCACTCTACCACTGAGCCACCTTCCCAGCCCTGCTTGGTTGATTTTATTCCAGCCTTTCATTTTCAAAATATGTTTGTTTTTATGGGCAAGGTGTGACTCTTGAAAGCAGCAGATAGAAGAATTTTGCTTTTTAATCCAACTAGACAGTCTATGTTGCTTAATTAGAGAGTTAAGTCCATTAATGTTGAGAGTCAGGAGTGGAAGATGTTTGGTAGTTTCTGCCATGTTATCCACCTTCTTGGGGGCTGTGACAACTGGGTTCTTACTATGGTTCTTGGATTCTCAGTTTGGGTGCAGTTTCTTGGCCTTTATTGTGGTCTTGTTGGTTTTCTATGCATATGACATCTTTAAGTATCTTTTGTAAAGCTGATTTGGTGGAGATATATTGTTTCAGTTTTTCTTTGCTATGGAAGGTTTTCATCTGACATTCTGTTATGAAGGAGAGTTTAGCTGGGTACAGTATTCTTGGTTGATTGTTGTTTGTCTTTAGGGTGTGGCATACATCAATCCAGGCTCTTCTTGCTTTAATTGTCTCTGCTGAGAAATCTGAGGTTATTCTAATTTGTTTTCCTTTGTAGGTGATTGATCTTTTCTCCTTGAGAGCTTTAAGGATCCTTTCCTTGGTCTGAATTGATCCTGTGCGGATTATAAAATGAGGGTGGGACATCCTGTTCTGGATCTATCTGGTCTATCTAGGTTCTAAAAGCTTCTTGTATCTGAATAGGCTTATCTTTTTGCATGTTTGGGAAATTCTCTGTTAGGATCTTGTTAAATAAATTTCCTACATGATTAACTTCTTCTCTAGGTGCTCCTCTACACCCATTATCCTCAGATAAGACCCTCTGATGGTGTCTTCTAAATGTTGAATAGATCTATATTTCTTGGATTTGTCTTGGATAGTTGTGTGTTCTTTCTCTATAATATCTAGGCTGTCTTCAATCCCCGAGATTTGATCTTCTGCATGGTCTAATTTATTGTCAAGACTTTCTACTTTGTTTTTTATTTGCTTTCCTTCTAATTGGTCAGCTTTGATGGCTTCAAATTTTTTGTTGGAGCTTTGGTTTAGATCTTGTATGAACTTCTTGACTTCCTTAATTTGGTGGTCACTGTTTATTCTCAAATCACTTAGGTGATTGGTTATGGTTTCCTTGGTGGTTATGGTTTCCTTGGACTTCCTTTCCTTCTGAAGGGTTCCATACAGCATTCTGTTTGTGGTCTCCCTAGATTCCTTCAGTTGTCTGTTTATGGATTCCATGAATGCCTATATCGATCTTTGTCTATTCTCTTCCCACTCATACAATGCCTGTATTAATCTTTGATTAGCTTCCTCATGCTAGTGAGATTCCTGTATAAATCTTTGGTTAGCGTTGTCTTGCTCCCTATCACACTCACACTGAGTCCTTTGCAGGTTTTCAATCTTTTCATTCACCATGTTTACCAGTAGCGTTGGTAGAGCTTTTTGAGAACTCTCCTCTGGATTATTCCTAAACTGTTATGTCACTGGGTTATCATGTATGGGAGTTGAAATACCCAGACTTGCAATTTTTCTTGTGTTTCTCTGGCTTGTTCTGCTCATTTTGTATGAAAGTAACACCAATTTTATGCTCGAACACTATTTTAGGCAATCATCAACCTGAGTCCTGTAGTTGCATGATCAAAATGGCTGCAGATACAATCTAGTTCAACAAATACAATCTAGTCATCATGCAACTATGGATTAATGGGATAAGAACATCAAAGAGGGATTCAGCAGACCAGAAATTAAAAGGTTGAGGGAGAATTATGGGGAAAAATAGGATTAGATGGATGGAGAGAGGTAAAAGAAAAGAGAGAATTTAACCAAGTCCTAATCTCAGAAAGGAAATGGATAGGACAGAATGAGGGGAGAGAGATAAAGAAATAAGAAAAATGAAAAAAAAACAAGAATTTAAATTTTAAAAATGAAACATTAAAAAATTAGTAAAAAGTGTAAAAATGATATTGAGAGAAGAAAAAGATAGGATGAGAGGAGAGAGATAAAAAAAATGAAAAAAACCAGTTGTTTAAGGATACAGGTGGACCTGTTGCAACAATGAGAAGTACAAGTTGTCATGTCCAAAATGAGCTTTACAACGTCGGTGCGGG
>NW_012267289.1:3525393-3552284 GCF_000151885.1 Dipodomys ordii | reverse complement strand
GGCTGCAATGCTTGGTAAGAAATGTACGCATTATCCTGCCCATGTAATTGTAACCCCTCTGTACAGTATGTTCACAAATAAAATAAAATAAAAAAAGAAAAAAAAAGAAAAATGAAATAATAAAAAACTTTAAAAATAAAATAATTATATAGGGATAAAGAAATAATACTATTATTAAAGAAGTTAAGCCTAAGAGGTTGTGAATTGAGTAATATATTTCTGAATTAAGTATGTACACCATGAGGGATAAGATCTATTAATCAACAACGGTTCTATATCTGGGGATAAGCAGAAAAATAATTAAGTCACGTAAACAAGAAAAGAATAAAAAGAAAAAAAAAGAAATGAAAAAAGGACCAAAAGGTTAAAAGAGATAAAAAAAAACACATACCTAAAATAAAAATTATGAAAGAAAAAAAAGAAAACATTTTACAAAAATAAAAAATAAATTAGGTAGAAAAGAGTTCTGTGATTTTTTTTTTGGGAGGGGGCCGTGAGGGAAGATTTTGTATCTCCCGTATGTCTGTAACCAGTCTCTTGGTGGAATCTCTGGTCTGCTTGTGATGTTTGGTTTTCCTGTGGCTTGATTGGTTTCTTAAGTCAGTTTGAGTAGGCATAAAGAAGATCTGCCTTCTCAGGATTTTGTGATCCTCCTCCCATTCTAGTTCAGTGGGAGGGAGATCTGCTTTGAGTATCACAAAAGAGGTAGATGGTTGTTTCCTCTAGCTTGGAGTTGCTGTGATGAGGCTAGGTTCTGGGTAGGTTTGAGGCCTATTGGCAATCAGTAACTTTTCCCTGAGGGGTTAACTCCTGAGATACTCTCAGAGCCCAGCCTGGATCCATTCTCATGATTTATATTTACTGAGTTTCAATTGTTTGTCTTTTACCCCTCCAGCTGTCTAGGCTTGCAGTAGGGAAGGGCAGCCTATAGCTCTGTTTACCCAGTGAGGAAAGTCCCTCTTCAGGGGGTGGAGCTTAATTCTATAGGGGAAGCTTCCTATGCCTGAGAAGGGCAAATTTTCTGTGGGTGAGACCCTCAGGTCAGGTTCCTGTTACTTGCTAATGGCTCCTGTTATTTTCTTCTAAGGCCTGAGTTGGAGCTAGCTGCTCTGGTCATGCCTTTGTCAGTATCAAAGATGGAGATCTTCTCTGGTGGTAGGGGAGGGGCTACTTTCCCACCTCTGCTCTGTGAGAAAGAGTGAGGATGTCAGGGTTCTACTCTTGGTTCCTGGGCCATCCCTGGTCTGAGATCAGCAGGATGAAGATTTCTGCTCCTTGTCAGTTCTTGCCTGTGGTGAGTAGAATTTGCTTGTATACCATATCTGGCACTTTTGTCCCTCTCTCTGTTGATATGGCTGTCACGGCAGCTGCCACCACAGCTGAAACTGGCAAGTGCTCAAATCTGTTTCCTTGACCAAGGTGCCTGGATTTTCCCTCTTTGGCCAAACTCTCTGTACTGTGATGGCACACTTGGTGTGATACTCTAGCTTAGGACTGTTCACTGGAACACTAAAACTGCTTTCTATGTGAGAGCTTGTTTAGCCTCCAGCTTCTCCTCCACCATCTTCCTCCCCAGAACTGAAATAATTTTAAATGGAACAAGAACTACATATAAAATCAATTATTAGTGACTTCTTTTTTAAAGCAAGGTGGAATTTCGTGAAGAAGAAAGAGTAAGATTACAATTAAAACCATGCCTCAGGACATATGTACAAGTGGTATGTGTGTGTGTGTGTGTGTGTGTGTGTGTGTGTGTGTGCATGTTTGTGATAGAAATTCTTTAACTCCTGCTGACAAATATTGGAGTTGCAAAGTAATTATTTCTGTTTGTGTGCACTATTAGACATTTTTTGGCATTGGATTTGAACTCAGGGCCTTGACACTGTTCCTGAGCTGTTTTTGCTCAAGGCTAGCTAGTGCTCTATCATCTTCTGGTTTTCTGGTGGTTAATTGGAGATAATAGTAAGACCTCCCTCCCAGCAATTCCACTCCTGCTCATTTCTTCAAATAACATAAATCAGGCTTCACTAGTGCTACCAGAACAACCATGCTTATTGTAGCATTGCTTACCATAGCTTAGATATAGAATCAACCCAGATGCCTCTCAGCAGATGAATAGATCAATGGTGTATACATACTCAATGGAATTCTATGCTTCCATCAGAAAAAATGACATGGCCCCACTTGTAAAGAGATGGAAAGACTTAGAAAATAAATTATGTCAAATGAAGTAAGCCAGACCCAAAGAAACAAAGGCTGTATGGTTTCCCTCATTTGTAATAATTAAAATGTGCCCAGAAATCTACAAGTAAACTCAATGGATAGTAAAATACAAATAATTACAGTTGGGCATAATTAATTAAAAACCACTCCAAACATTCACACAGTGAGACCAAAGGAGAATATTCTTAGGAGAGGATCACAAGGGCTAATTGGCTCTGTGCATATTATTATATAAAATGATGTTTATCAAAATGAATTCCAAGACATGGAAACTAAAGGGTCTTAATTGTACTGTTTGTGGTTCTTTTATTTTCTTTTTCTTTGGTTTATTCCCTTTGTCACTCTGTTTGAGCTCTGTATTCTTTCTCTTGCATATAGTTTATCTGATTTGAGGGAGGGAAGAGGAAGCAGTGAAATTGTAGGGCAAAGGGTAAACTAATTCAGCAGTGATACTACATACTATGTCAGAAACGAAATATATAATTTGGGGAAGAGGAGAGTTGGGAGGTGAAAAACTGTGAGAAAATGTGGGAGTGGGTGACACTATTAAAAAAAGAAATAGGACTGGGAAGGTGGCTCAGTGGTAGAGAGCTTGCCTTGCATGCATGAGGCCCTGGGTTCAATTCCTCAGCACCACATAAGCAGAAAAAAAAAAGCTGCAAGTGGCGCTGTGGCTCAAGTGGTAGAGTGCTAGCCATGAGCTGAAGAGCTGAGAGACAGCACCCAGGCCAATAGTTCAGGCCCCACAACTAGACCCCCCCCCAAAAAAAAGAAATGTACTCATGATCTGACTTATGTAACAGTAACTTCTTTGTTCATTACCTTTATAGGAAAATAAAATAAAATAACAAACAATAAGAGAACAAAAAAGAATAAGGGTGTGGGTATCATTATTGCAATGAGTCATCCTGTGTCCTTGTTTCAGTGTTTTATTACTCCCCCTTACTTCCCCAAATTAGACAATTGTGTATACAAGATGTAGAGTACCAAAATCAAATTCAGTGACAACAGGGAATATACCATAGCTGGAAGAATATACAAAGGCAACAACAACAACAACAAGTCACATAGTACATTCAAAACAACAGCAAAGAAAGACCTCTTGTGTCCGTATCTTGGGGTTCATATCACTTAGCATCATCTTATATGGTCATATGTACATAACTTTTGAGCTTTTATGCTCATCTGATAAAATTATCCTAGACCTATACTAATTATTGCAAATGAGGGAAACCATGGGGGCTATATTTCTTTGGGCCTGGCTTACTTCCCTTAATATAATTTTTTCCTAAGTCTTTTCATTTCCTAACAAATGGTTCTGATGGAATCATAGAATTCCATTTTGTGTGTGTGTGTGTGTGTGTGTGTGTGTGTGTGTGTGTTTGAGAGAGAGAGAGAGAGAGAGAGAATACATATATATATATATATATATATATATAATTTTCTTAATTTGTTCATCTACTCAGGGGCATCTGGTTTGGTTCCATATCTTAGCTATGGTGAATAATGTTGTACCTTTATTATGGCCTTGTTTGTGATTGTTTGTGTAAATGCCCAAAAGTCGGATTCCTGGGTCATAGGAGAGCTCTATGTGTAGTCCTTTGTGAAACCTCCATACTGCTTTCTAAAGTGGTTGAACAAGGCTCTGCATAGCTGGGACTGTGTAGTCACCTACAGAAAATAGCATAGGTGCCAGCCGCCGGGGCCAGCAACCGGGCGCTCTGTCCCATCCCCAAAAGCAGCACAAATATCTTCCCCACAGTATGAAAAATAGACACCTCTACCACTGCACCCATGCATCTCAGCTCTTAAAAAAAAATCAGTAGTATGGATTGTTTTCTCTCAAGTTTCAAGGGAAAAAAATGAAAGGTCACTTTTTCTTGTTACACACTGGTGTGTAGCTAGTAACTTTTAGATAAAAATGTGCCACTCTAGAAAAATGTGCTCAGCAGATTCTGACCAGGCAAAGCAAGCCTCCCTGGGGGCGGGGGCTGGGAGGTTGGGGGACTGGGGCAAGGTGGAGTTTTTGTTCAAAAGCACTAGACTTTAGTTGATATTCTGTACAAGCTACAAGCATCTACAGTCTGACACACTTTTCCACATATTTGTTCAAATATTGAGGTTGTCAGTGTTGGCATTTCCAATGCTGGCTCACATACAATGAGTTTTATTGTGTGCTTTTGTTATTTTTATTTCTGTTTACTCTTATCTTTATGATCATTGGCACCAGTTAGAAGACAACAGAAAGTCTCTACTGTCATCTTAAGCTAATATACTACATATTATTTATATTCATGAAATATATCTAGTCTGAGACTGATTTTATAGTCCAAATTTCAGGTTGATTTGCACTTAATATAAAGTACAATTTTCTATATTTGAAGTTTTTTTAATGCCAATTCTATCCTCAAACCATCAAAAGCAATTTCATTGAAAGATACAATCCAGTATTTTTACTCTGAAATGCATGTAGATATTAATGTAAATTCAGTGACACGGTATTTCTACTTAGGCCCTGAGTTCCTCCAATTTTACTCTATCAAAAATGCTCTTTGTGCCAATTTACCATCATTTTTAGTCTACCTCTAAGATAAAGTTGCCTCCATTACTCTCTAGCCAAATATCACTATGTTACAATTACTTAAATGAGAGTGTTTTATTGAAATATCTCACTCTCCCTATTTATATTTCTAAGAGTTCTAGCATTCTATTCTGATGAATATGTATGCTTATGATGGTTCCTAATCTATCATATCTTCACTTACTTGTTGAATTGTACTTTTACAAATTAAGTTTTAATTTTAAAAGTTACTTTAAATAATTTATTTTTTCCCCAGAAACACAGAAGTGATCAAAGTAGTCATTTCAAGTTCTAGTTTAACCTTTATCATTTGTAATCACTCTGAGATGGCATACACTAGATAAAATTTGTATGGAACACCTAAGAGCCAGTACCATTAACTTGAGCACATGGGAAAATAAATTGTAAGGTTAAATTGATAGGAAATCAAATATTTGAAATGATAAGTGTTTGAGTGAAGAAGTATGCTTTCTTTGGTTAGAACTTATATACTGTGCATATACATACTGTACACATTACATACTGTGCACATGGATCAAAGAATCTCACAAAACTGGGCAGCAGTGGCTCAGTGTAGCTAATTGTAGCTACACAAGAAGCTAAGATCTCCAGGATCATGCTTTGACCATGGAAGAATAGTCTATGAGACTCCATCTCCAAAATAATGAGCAAAAAGCTAGAGTGGTGGTATGGCCTCCATGATAGAATACTAACCAATAAGTGGTAAATACCTGAGTTCAAATCCTAACTAAAAAAATCATATAGCCTATAAATCTCTACAATACATTTTACTTAAAAAATACTGTGTGTGTGTGTGTGTGTGTGTGTGTCTGTCTGTCTGTCTGTCTGTCTATAGGTATGTGTGTGTGTGGTCTGCTTGTACTGGGCTTTAACTTATGACCCCTTGGATTTTCTCTCACTGATGGTATTCTTACACTTGAACCATACCTCCAGTTTCAGCTTTTTGCTGGCTAACTGGAAGTGAGGTTCACAGATTCATCTGCCAGTGTTGGTTTAGAACCATAGTCCTCAGACATTAACCTCTTGAGTGGCTAAGATTATAGGCATGAGTCACTAGTGCCTGAGAAAACCATGAAAGTTTTAAAAAGGAGAAAGAATCAATAAAGTTTCTGTTTGAATCCCCTCCATCATGATCTGGAATTTTCAGTTTGAGGCTGATCATGCTTTGGGAAGGCAACACATACTATACATGGCTTTTTGAGAGAAATACTTTTGGACATAGGGACTTTGAAATCTATATTTCCTCCAGTTCTTCTCTAAACACTTTTTCAAAAGAGTTCCACACACATGAAGTAGCCATGGCCCTATGAAATTCAAACTTACTCGTTACCTCGGTAAATATTTAAATTATTTCTTCTTTATATATTCTTAGAGAAAATGTAGATATCTAATGATGTGTACAAAACCCTAAAAGTTAGTGGTGTAAAAGCATTGGTTTTGCTTGCAGCTCTGCTGCCTGAGCTATCACCTCAGCAGGACCAACATGTTTTTGCTACACTCTGGCAGCTCTGGCAGCTTGAAGCTCATATCTAGATCCGCTGAAATCTCATTTATAAACATGCCAGTGCCCGGACTTAAAAGCCTTGGCTGAAAAAGACTAGGACTCCTTATGCAACTCTATATTTCCATGTAATTTTTTTTTTTCCCAGCAGTGGCTTCAAGGAAGTTGGATATACACAGACTCATGCTCCAGACCATGTCCAAGAGAGAGAATGAGCCATTGTGAAGTTCTTTTTTTTTTTTTAATATTATCTAGTTCTGGAATTCATCAGGTATTCCTGTCTTAATCTTTGCCTTGCAGAAGTTGTGAGCCCTTTCAGATTCAAAACAAGAAAAGGTAGGGCTGATTTCTGAAAGTAATGCAGTATCACTGCAAATATTGTAATTCTTGGTCAAAACTGATCCATCTCAGGAGACTTACTGTGCCCTCAGAAATGTGCTGAAAATTATTTTTTATTTAATGTAAAGTAATATTCCATATTTATTATGTTCTGTGAATTATTCTTTGAGATGCATTACTCAATTATTTTTGGATTCAAGTGCTCCGCTATCTAATAATTATTGCATTACTTGACAAATTTTGATGTCTTTGCATTTCTGTCTTTATTCATCTTCTTTTATTTTTTTGGGGGGGTTGTCGGTTATGGGGCTTGAACTCTGGGCTTTGGAGCTGTCCCTGAGCTCTTCAGTTCAAGGTGAATACTCTCCCATTTGAACCACAGGGCAACTTCCGGTTTTCTGGTGGTTAATTAAAGATAAGAGTTTCATGGACTTTCCTGCCTGGGCTGGTTTTGAACCATGATCCTCAGAACTCAGTCTCCTGAGTAGCTAGCATTATAGGCATGAGCCACCAGCAACCAGCTTATCCTTCTTATATCTGATTTTGTTTATATTTGTTTGCTTTTTAGTTTTCAAGTATGAAAACCACAAAAGACACTATAGTGTGTATTCACTTGACACTCAGTATGTCTAGAATAAGCTAGTAGTGGTGGCTCATGTCCATAATACTAGCTACAAAGGAATCAAAGATTAGGAAAAAACACATTTCAAAGACAGCAAGTGCGTAAAGTTTGCAGCAAATAAAATGTTGAATATAGTAGTATAAGTCTCTCATTCCAGCTATGCCTAAAATATCAATATGAGGATTATAGTCAGATTACTTCCATACATAAATGACCGGTATTGACCAGTCATAAAGGGCTAGGATGTAAATCAAATTAAAGAGTGACTGCCTAGCAAGAACTAGGCCTGAGTTCAAACCCCCAGACTCCTAAAGGAAAAAAAAAATCTGTACAACATTTTAAATAAAATCCTTCTATTTTCTCTTTTCTCAGTGCTACTTTATAGCTCTATCTATCAGATTTTACAGCTTTTTCTTCCAAATATGTTATCCTCTTTAACATACCGAAGAGTTATATTTGAACATGGAAGAATAGAGGAAAATTGAATGTTTTTATACATAAGTAAAATCATAGTAACACAATTAATCATATGATCTCAGTGATTTACTTTTTTGTGTTCCAGTTCTGGGGCTTGAACTCAAGGTCTGAGTGCTATCTCTGAGCATTTTTGCTCAAGGCTAGCACACTACCTCAACTTCTAGTGTCTATAGTGGTTAATTGGAGATAACAGTCCTGCAAACTTTCTTGTCTGGGGCTGTCTTAGAACTTCAACCCTCAGATCTCAGTCTCTTGAATAGTTGGGATTACAGGTGTGAATAACTGATGCCTGGAGCACTTACATTTCTAAACAGCAGCATAGAGACTTAATTTCTTAGAAATCTGCAGGAATAGAATTGTAAAGTATGTGTTACAAATGGCCTCTTATATTTAACCTAGTGCCGGTGGTTCCTGACCATATCATTGTTCTACATCAGTTGCGCTGATTTGCTTTTGAAATAGCATGGATTATTATAGACGTGCCATTTTTATTTATTTATTTTTATGTGGTAGTATAGGAGACTTAAAATACAAATTCCATAGATGTAGCCAGTATATTTGGAGCAATGTCACTCCCCTATGATATTCTTTTTATTCCCCCCCCCAAACTTCTTCCTTTTCAAAAACAGTGGTTGATGGTGTTTTGTGAGCATACAGTGCCATGTGGGGAGAAATCGCCTCTCACCAGGCAGTGAATCTACTAGCCCTAGAGCTGAACTTCACATCTTCCTGAGCTGTGAGCTGTAAATGCAGTTCTGTCATTTAAAATTGCTCAGTTTAAGGCATTTGTTACTGCAGCTTGCAGGATGAGACCTCACTTCTGAGGAAACCTTCAGCTTCTTCTTGACTCAGGAACCTGTCAATCACATACCCTCTCTACTCCTAGTACCATATGCTCTCCAAGGACTCCCATGGTTTTCACACGTAGGGGGGATGATTAAATCCTTGTCTAGTGAGCTGCAGCCTATTTCTATGTCAGCACTAGACAGTGGGTAGGCCACATGAACCCCTCCAGGAGATTTCTGGCTCTTTCCAGCATGAGTGTGACAGCACGTTCCTCATGTGGCTGATCCCTAGGTTGTCTCACCAGCTCATTTACTTTCTCACCTGGATAACTCACACTGACTTTAAAAAAACAAAACAAAACAAAACAAAACTACACTGTTTCTGTCTTTGTGAAGATACCGAGTTTTACACTTTCTTTGCCCATATTTCACAAGTCATGCCTGTGATAAATACAAATATGGATAAAAGACCAGGTGCTTCTGCTCTGGCATCTTTTCTGATGGTCAAAAATGATGTGCCTAACTCAAGCCTTCACACTGGCTGCTGCTTTTTCAGTGTCAACTGTATTTTCCTTTGTGTTTACTTACCATTTACCACTCGTTAGTTCATTCATGAAAAACAGTTCCACATTTCTTCCCAGACCAGGCTGCCTCCATCAGTCAATGCTTTCTCTGTCCATCCTCTCTATCTTTGTATACTGCCCATCACAGATACTGGAATTGATAATTATACATTAGCCTTCGTGTTTTGTTCTGTTTCCTTCCAGGCAGTGTATATCTGCTAATGGAAGAGATGGTGTCTTATTTACTAACTACTGTTCTGTGGACTCTCATTAATGACTCAGGATCTTTTAGTGATTAAAATTCTGATTGAATAAATAAAGGGAAAAATAGAAATACCAGGAGTACATGGGGAATACAATATTTTAAATTAAAACACACTATTGGGTAAAAGGAAAGAACATAATATGTTCAAAACAGATTGTAAGACAGAATTAATAGAAAGATTCATGTATGTGTATCTAGCTGAAAAGTAAAAAAAAAAAAATAAGCTCAGATGATAAGTACTGGATTTTGTAGCTTCTTCTGATAAATTATCCACATGAACTTGGACTTTCTAGATTAAAATACATAAAGGTTCCTAATGTTATTCACTTGGATTTAAACGAGCCCATTCTTGTATATTTGTGGAACTCTAAAGAAATTTTAGACTCTCACACATTTTAAAAATTGTGCACTTGCTCTCTTGCTGCTCTTTTCTAGTTCTCTCTATCTCTCTTGCTGCTCTTTTCTAGCTCTCTCTGCTCTTTTCTAGCTCTTTCCTCTCTTTCCCAGCTCTCTCTCATTCCCAGGCCTTTCCCAGCCACGTGGAGTGCCAACCTTGCCTGGTCCCAGCAGGTCTGCTGAATAAACCTACCCCTTACCTGAAAAAAAAATGTGGACTTTCAAATTATGTAGCATAGATTAACAATGAGCCTGAGGATGTAGCTCAGTGGTTACAGAGCTTGCCTTGATTAAGGATGAATGTAGCAGATAAATACTGCTAATAATAAACTGACAACAGGACTAGGGGAAGGAAAACCTGTGCATTTTCAGCGGAATTACACAACACAACGGAAATGTAGTTCAGTGGATAGATGTATATTCTTACCCTCCAATAGATATTTATGTTATTTAATCTGAATTTCTTGTTTTCTATGATGTGATATTGGCTTAGAAGTTCTCTTCAAAATTATATACTTCCTTTGTCTCTGAGGAAGCAGTGTATTTTTAAGAAGAAGAGAATCACCTGTGAAGTATGCTTCAATGTCTCAGTATAAAAATCATGGATAGTGGCTGGGTACAAGAAGGAGAAACATGAATCAGAAGTGTTTCCAGAGCTGTGGGGCACAGTTTGGTTCAAGGATAGAGATTTTCATACTGTAATTCATTGTGAAACATAAAATACTGCCCCACTTTCTACTCAAAGTACTCTATGTGTGTCTACTTTCTAATCATTAAGAGAAAAATATATCTGTTTTGGCTACTCCCAAAATATTATTTAAAAAGAAAATGCCTTTTCTGATTCCTTAAGTCCATACAAACACAAGGGAAGTATAAGCAATATAGCCATGTTCTGTTATACAGTACTTAAGAAATGTATAATTATGTAATTTGTAGATTATGTAGTAAAAAATCAAAGTTCTTGTATTAATCGATCCTGATGATGCTAAGTGTGTAAATGAGAGCTTGTGAGATCTCTGATACATTATGATCCTCTCTCATAAACTTTCCATGATCTCTAGGGGATCTTCATTGTGCTGCATTCCCATCAATTGGAAAATTGTCAAATAGGTAAATCTTACCTTTGTAAATTTTCACATTATTTTTTTCTGGAAACAACACTGAAAAGGATCCATTTCCTGATACTCTGTTAATGGAGAACAAAAAAAACCCACATCTCTTTCTGATACATCTATTTTACGAGCTAAGTTTATTTTTCAAATCATAGAGTGAATATTTGTCCTATTCAAGGGTATTAGGTTGTCTTCATAAATACTTTATGGTTTTTACTGGGCCACCTGAATTCCATCAATTGCATCTTTATTATATCCCAATTACAATCTGTATGAATTTCTTTCTTTCTTTTTTTTCCTCCCTAGTATCAGGGTTTGAACTCAGCGCCTCACTCTTAGTTGCACTGAATAGATTTCCTGTCTGGTACTCTAACATCTGATCTCCAGCTCCAATCCAGCTTTTAATAGATACTTTGGAAATGTAGAATTATGAGCTTTCTGCCTAGGGTAGCTTTGTACTGTAATCTTATCATCTCTACTGTCTGATTAGCTAGGATTTCAGTCATGAGCCACTATGGCAGCCTGGCTTATGAATTTATTTCCTTAATATTTCTTGTATTTCTTGTATATATATCATATATATTAGAAATGCATATATATTACATATATATATATTATCCAATTGCTCTTAAGAATTTAAAATGGTAAGGTAAAATTAAAATATATTTAAGTATATTGAGACTGTGTTCAGGATAAATGTTTTAGTAAGTTGAGTGATTTATTGATTTTGGTCATGGTTTTGGTCCCTTTTCAGATTACTGAATATTATTATTCCTTAGTCTGATGAAATATTTATTTCTAACTCAGATTGGCTTTTAAAAAAATTCTCACATGAAATCACTATAGAAAATGATCATGTTTATGGCTATAGTTTTTGAAAGATACATCCTTTTAATTTCTAGTTTTACTAAGTTTTAAGATTTTTTTTCCTAAATATGCAACTATTTATTACTGGATTTTTCTACTTTTTTACTAGCTTAAGAATGCAAGAAATTCAGAAATTTGGCATTCTTTGCAAATTAAGGTGGCTGTTTAATAGGGTGTAGAGGTCTGGGAATTGATATTTTGGCTGGTTTATTGGAGATAAGAATCTCACTGACTTTCCTGCCTGGACTGGCTTTGAACCATAATCCTCAGATCTCAGCCTCCTGAGTAGCTAGGATTACAGGTGTGAGCCACCAGTGTCCAGCTAGAAAATTACTTTTCTTAAATTTCACAAAAAAATGGCTTCAAATTTTACAAAAAATGTATAGTTTGAAAATTCTCTAAAACTATATATTTCCTGAAACACATCATGTTATATCTTAGCATTATTTTAGTATTATCATGCAGTAAAGATTTTTCTCATGTACCAAAATTACCATGTAATAAATAATTAAGCAATTAATACTTAGCCTTGAGGTATGAAGAAAATGAAAGTATGTTACATATATGCATGTGCAGATAGCATAATGAGAGCCACCAAATACCACTGGAAACAGGGTGAAAAACAAGTAAGGTTAAGCTAATACAATAGAGATGGCAAATGTGTTTAGCTAACACTCTATATACTTAGGGGAATTGTCATGATGAAGTCCCATTGTAGTAGTAATGTATTCAAGTAAAATAAATCTGAAAACATTTTTCTGTGAGTTAAACATATCTAGAGTGCTTTCTTGATTTTTAAAACAGTACAGAAAGCTTTTTACAAAGAAAAAATTGCCATTATGAAAATCCAACTATTTTAGGTAGGAAACATAGATGCAAGTATTTGGTTGTAGAATTTTGTATGAATGAACATGTCGCTTATCACTAAAAAGAGAAACATAGCTATGGCTATGGGTATTTCACATTAAATGTCATCATTTCTTTTTATGTACTGAATGGGATCTTTTATATAGGCTCAAATATCTTAACTGATATTGCAAGTTTGACTTTTTTTCTTGTAAAACATGAATTAGATATAATATAACATATTACTTAAAGAAAATAAACCAGATACAAAATCTTGTCTTGTATTTACAGACAAATTTTAATGGAATATTTCATGGTCCAACACAAATATCAGACCCAATGACACTAATTCTTGTACAGCCTTTGGCTTACCCTGTATTAACAAAATCTTTTTTTTAAAGTAGACTATAAAATACCTTATGGTAAGTGAACTTTCAAAGACACAAGAAAATCCTCCATAAATTTAAAAGCTTATCTCAAATTCTTATTTGTATAAGCTTAGGATGGATATAATATTAATTGCATTATCTTAGGTAGTTGAAATATTTAATTGATTATAGTGTGAAAATTAAAAAAAATGGTTTAAATATATTTGCTTGTTTCTAGTCAACATTAGTAAATACATGTAAGTGAATGTAAAATTACCTATACAGAGTTTTGAAATTTTGGAAATCTCAAGCAAATTTCCCTAAATCAGCAACACTTATATTTTTTAACCCTTAGTCAGCATACTACAAGGTTCATAAATTTCAAGGAGTAATGATTAAATGTTGTACAAATAAAAAGACACTAATTTAATGTTTCTTAATTTTTAAAACTTCTCCTTAAAAATGTATAACAAAAATGGTCAGCATGAGGAAACCTAAAAAGGGTGGGTAATGTATGCATTTGAAAATGTTACCAAAATAATATCTTTGACATAAAGAAATCCTTGCAACATCTTTAAGCTGTCACTAGAATAAAAGAAAGTTCCATCTTTCAATGTCTGTTTTTAAGCTTAAGAAAATGTGCTAAATGAATAGGGAATTCAGTAATGTTCAACAGACAACTAAAATTGAAATTTTATTATTTCATATTTCTTGGACAATATTTTTCTGACAAGACTTTACTGAAAGATGTAGTGCCAATGGGAACCCTGTAAGAATGTTTATAAGAGTTGTACATGACATATTTTAAGTGCCACTAAGTACACATTGAATACTTTGTAAGTATATAGGCATATCAACATGCAAGTGTCATGTACCTCATATTACAATATGCATTTTGTTTGAAAATGTGAATTACAAGTAGATTTGATAATAGTGTTTGTTTTCTGTGCAACATATTTAATTTTGATGAATAGTCTTTACAGCACAGAATACTTTTCTTTAATGCTATCATAAATATACCCTTCCAAAAGTTATGTATTTCATGTCATAGAAATAAAATATTTTATTTTTGAAGCTACATTACTGGGAACACCTGCATATCTGGGTATCATTTTTTAGAGATAAGTCTTTAAATTCTTTTTAACATGGCAGACTTGTTCCAAGGTTGAAATATTTATGACAAAAATGGAGCTTTCTTGACGAAATACTTTTTGGTTGAATGAAACACTAAACAACCACTCACAAATACTGATGTGAACTGAATATGAAGAAAATAGATCAGCAATCCCAAACTCAGAAATCCTCGGCTTACTACTTAACTGCATCATTGAATCTACAATAAGTACAACAGGTACAGTTAAATGAATTGCAAAATACTGAGTTCTTACACATTCATAAGGATAAATACTACTAGCTTTGAAAATTTTTCAGATTATTTTTCTATTTATGATATTCGTTCAACACATTAGAAACACAGAGGAAAACAGAAGGAGAAATATATAACAATTCTGTTCACATTCTATAATCTTTATAACCAATTAGTGACCACTCCTTTCAACCATCCATAGTTTATTGCATATGACCTTCACTATGCGCAAATATAAATAGAAGTGTCAACTAGTTTCATGTACAAGGAAAAGCACTAAAAGAAAGAAAGCGTTTGAGGTTAGACAGTACTGTGTGTAAGTGTTATGTTGCGTTTAGTACTGCACTGAAAAGTCCGTGTAGGAATCATTGCTGCTTTGACCCTGAATGTGGGAAAAGTGCTTAAGTGCTGAGCCCTGGTAGGTTTTGCTTTGCCCCTGCAAATCATATATTTTTAAACTTGACTTCTTTTGAAATATACAGTATATTTCAGAGGGGAAAATAGTTTGTTTTCTTTACATCTTTTTCACATTTGGGCCCATTCTCTCCAAAATAATCATACATTTCTTGGATATATAGATATATAGATATATATATATACACACACACATAGATGTATATATATACACACACATATGAAAAAGATGGTAAAGATTCTATCATGTATTGATTTTTAACCTACAACTTAACATAGCCACATTTCACTTCAAGAATAACTGATAGATTCACCACCAAATCTGAGAAATTTATGTATGCTTTCTTTTCCTAGAGGAAAATATGGTCATAAAATAAAATTTTCTTTTCAGTTATTTAAATCACCCATTGAAAAACAAAATTATATTGTGCCTACGTAGACAAAATATATTGGTATTAATGGCAATACTTTGCATTTTCAGGGTTATCTGTTAATGAGGAGGCAGTTTAAAAATATTTTTTGTTTACATAGATAACACTTCTTAGGAAAATAAATAATATACGTGATTTTCACTTAAAACGCAGCATTGATTTGTAAGAAAGTGTTTCCTTTTAAAAAATGAAATGAAATATCAGATTGGACTGCAAAGTGTTGCCTTTCAAATTATTTTAAAAATCACAATTACATTACAGTGAATATTAAACAGACATGTAAACTATCCTTACCAAGTGATCATATTTTACCTATAGGAAAAGTTAACGGTAGAGAGAAGGGAAACAAACGCAGATTCATACACCATAGAATACACTACAAGAAGTTGGCTTTTGAGATTTCCCAGCGGGCGGGGAGTGCATTGTTATGAAAAATCCCAAAATAATGCTTCCTGGGATATCTTGTAAATATTTATTTCCTCTATTTATATAGCCCATGTTAAAAGTGAGAGGTAGAAGGATTATTGTAAGTATGCATGGCAGAGAAATTACCAGCTATATCCAATAACTATTGCATTCAATATTAATAACCTCAATACATAAAATGCTGATGATTTAAAAATCCATTCTTATTGATGACCCATTTAACACACTTTCTTATCTTGTTACTTTAATGCATTGCCTTTGGAAGGGTATAAGTGCAAAGGGTGTGTTTGGGTTATAATAGGGATAGAAAAGAGAAAAAATGAAAACCCACACAATTCCAATTAATATATAGTTACTTTAACTATGATATGTACCTGATGTTCTTTCATCGAATAATCTTGCACTCAGAATAAGAGTACTGCAATCTAGTAACAAATACACATTTCAAAGAACGTTTAATAATTTCTATGAGTTTTGAATCAAAGTTTAATTCCAGATTATTTCTTTCTCTATAGTAATGCTAAAAACTAAACCAAACAATTTTATTATGTTACATTAATATTTAAGAAACAACTTTTTGAGTTAGGTGTGTTTTTGAGTCATGTATTAGTATATGAAATGTGAAGGGGAGCAATCTCTTGGATTTTGTTTAAGAATTCTTGAAAATCCCTTTGCATTAGGTTTCCAGCAATAGAATTGTAGATATTGCACTGAATCTATTTCAATATTGCCAGTGTATATATTTCAAAACAAATTCTATTATCTACACTAAGGTTTCCTCTTTCCCAGTATTCAAAATGCATATTATAATTACATGGGTTTCCAACATCCATACACAGCAAGTACAAGATAATTACATGTACATATACTGTAGTTACCTATATTTTGCATAGTTTTTAGTGTGTACTTTGTGCCACTTAACAAAAAGCATTACTCATCAGTAATTCTCATTAGGTGTCTCATTTATTTCAACTCTGATTACAGTTTAAACTCTTTTCGTTTTTAATATTCATCATAGATTGCCATTTGCAAAACAGAATAATAATAACAGAGTATTTTAGAGGGTTCTAAGTAATTATATGTACCATGAGAAAGTTGCAGTAAGACATGAGGTTTTGCATGTTCTCCACAATTAAAAAATAATAAAACAATGTGAAATTTGATATTTGTCATCCACTTGTCATTATGTCCAAAATAAAAGAAGAAAGCATTTTTTCATGTTCCCCTTGGTAACACTTTGCAATAAGTGGCACTAAATTACACTATAACTGCTATGTTACATGGAAGAGCCATCACTGTGAAACAGCTGCTGTACATGTGCCTATATGGAACCTCAATGCTGTTACAATCGTGAGTACATAATTACAAGTGAGCCTGTCCTTTTCATTGAGATATCTATACTTTTATATCAAAACAAAAATAAATGGATGTTAGCTTCTTTTCCATAATGAGGAAAGTTAACTTTCTTTATGTTATTTTAATTGTGGAGTTTCAATGAAAGAGTAAGCATCTTGAATCAACATGAGATCATCCAGTTTCTATATTAAGCTCCAATATCAGGTTCCTTAAACTGCTTCTTGGATTTTCTGGTGAAAGAAAACAAGTTGAAGTTCTCTCTCTCTCTCTCTCTCTCTCTCTCTCTCTCTCTCTCTCTCTCTCCTAGTTTTTAGTCTATCTCTGTCTTTTCTATTCCACTTCTTCTCATATTGTCATACATACACACATTCACACACATTCACACAACTTCATCATCATCCATACGCCAATTGACTGTCTTTACCCCTGTACTCACAAACTTTTCCTTTTCTTATGAATTTTGATTCTACCTACGACATTAAAAAATGGAAAAGAGAAATGTTGTTTTGATCAGCTTTTGATGGAGAACAATCAATTTACACTGTAAACAGTACACTGGCAGAGAATAGCTATTTTTGGTAAAGGACAATGATCCATATTCTACTGGGTGTGTTTGCACATGAATTCCATTGAGTCTGTAGCTACTGTGCTCACTTAGCAGAGACAACAAGTGGATCCTCCTGTCTACAGCGTGTGCATTTCATACTTCTCAATGGACACATGTCCCATTTAGAAATCTTATCTCTTTTTAGTTTTTTCCTGATCTGTTGGGATGGACATAAACATGATTTTTAGGATTGATTTCATTTGTGAAAAGTCAAATCACTTTTAATTATTGGAAGGATATTTCATTCATTCTTTTGTCCTATTGCAGAAAATGATATCAATTCAAACTAAGTATATCAAATTGAAAAACATTTCCATAAATTTCAATCTATTTTTTATGAGTTCTAATAAGATTTTTATATTACTCAGAGGGGTTAAAAAGAGTCAAAATTTGAAATGTAACCAAGTTTGGAGTTCTAATTTTACAAGAGCTATAAATAAGGATTGAGTTATTTAGGCAACAATTTAGCAGTTGGAGCCAAGTAGAATATAGATGAAATGAAGAGGAATGTAAATACAGCATCAATGAAGAGGAGCAATTTTGTAAGTGCATCCTGAAATTAGGCTTTAAATAGTAATTGATGATGCAGTTTATACAGAATACTTCTGCAGTAAGAACCCTTTTATTTTGTACTAACAGGATGAATTTTGCTTTGTGGAGTCTTTCTAAATATTATGCATTGAAAGATATGAACAGTATAAACCTATTCTAGTTTCAATGTGTCTAGTAGCACCTACCTGATTCTCTCAAACTACCATACTATATTAACATATTATTGCATTTTTCCACAGATGGTATGTAGTGAACTGTAAAAAACAAGCATGCAATCACATCAATGCAGACTTATTTCCTTAAAATGTCATACTGTATATGATTTATTATGTTAACACTCAACCACATCATATTATTTATGTTCTGTATATTTTGAAAAAAGTGCTGCTTGACTGACATCGTCCTTTATCTCTTGTACGAAATCAACAAGATAAATGCTTCAACAATCAAAAAACAACAAAAAACCCTGAAAAATTCTAACATTATCCTTAAAGGTTTATACTTTTCTGATAAATAACCTAAGATACAGCACCTTCGTCTTTCATTTTGTATTAATACATGATGTTGTACTCAACCATTATCATTCCCCGCAAAAATATATTCCAAGGTATTGTTTTTAAAACCCTAAGCCATCATACTGTCAGATGTCATAAGAATAGCAACCATTTTTGTCATATTTGTTTTTTTCTTAAAGGTGCAGTGCTTATAATTGGGAAAATATTTTTAATCTAACTGGATTTTTAATTTAGCATAATAGAAATTTACTGAAAACTAATCTAGTGATATTGCATTTTACTAGAAGAAATAAGACTTTAGACTGACTCTGTGTCATATTTAAGAATACAGCATTTCATAGTGGTTAAATACACAATTGTTTTTAAATAATCCAGAGAAAGAGACTTTCACCTTGGAGTTAAAAGCATGGCAGAATTTCTCTATCACTCACTGTGTCATAAGTTTGTACCTCACAAAATGCATAGACAGGAATTTAATATAAAGAATTAGTTCATTTATACAGAAAACATATCTTGAACACTTTTTTGGCAAATCAACATAGGTTAGCAGATCTAGAACTGCCAAATCAAATTTTGTAAGTTTTTAGCAAACTAAAAGTTTATTTTTAGGTTATTATTCAACTGTGGTTGTAATTGAAAACCTGAGGCTGTGCACTGGTTGTTAGCTTAAAATTACCTTTCCTTAGAACATTGTGCTTCCGTTGTATAACAAATAAAAATTAACAAGAACTAGAAAAATTTGTTGTTGAACAGTGCGAGGACATACAGACAAAAATACTAATACATGTTATCTACTCATAATATTGACTTAAGTAATATCTAAAGAGATCGAATGGACATTAGAAAATGCTTACTTATGACTGAATAACCTACAGCCAAAAAAGTTAAATATGTATCAAATAATGTTTAATTGGATTTATTATATGCACTATATACAGATACTAAAATGTCTCAAAATTGTGCCCTATGGATACTTCGGTTTTGTTTAGGCAGGTGAGTCTGGATGGAGCAAATAAATTATAGTTTCAAAGAGAGAAATGAATGAAATTATTGTGATTCCCAAAGTAGTTACACGTTTGGAATAATTTATTGGTAAATGAAGCTACAGTAACCTAATGATAGGGTCTATATAGTTCTATAAGATATCATGTCATGATTATATCCATACACATGGCTCCTGTATCAAACTCTCAATTTGTTAAATAGTAAATTGATACAGCATTACCAGTATAATCTCAAACACTCAGTAAACTACACTACAGTGTTTTCAGATTGTGTTTTCTAGGGCATATGTTTCCAAAACATGTCTTTGAAGATAGACAAGTAGAAAACATTGTAAACCTCTAATCTTCGATTAAACTTAAGTATATTAGGTCTTTACCTAATCTTGTTACTGTGAAAGCTGTCCAATGGTAAACCAATAAATTCTATGATTTAAATAAAAGCATGGAGGGTGGGGAACCGCTGCATACATTTTTTTTCAATGTATAAAAACAACTCAATATCATGATCAGAGGAGATGATTAACATTGTTAAGGCTGTATATTCAAGCACTGTGTGTTAAAACAGCAATGGTGTGAAATTTAGGCAGTAGGAATGTCCTGCATTATGGATGGTACTGTAATTAAAAATGATGCTTTTCAACAACTGATTGTTGGCATACACTGGCTACTGATAGCAGTACAGTATGGATGTTAATAAAAGTAGCAGAAGATGGTAGGAATGATTTTCTGAAAGATGATAGCCAGTTTTCTCCAGCAGCCAGCCGGGTAAGGAAAACTCAGAACTGTGGCCTGAATTTTAAATGAAATACTCTTTTTTCTCTTCCGCATTGACTTGGCTGCCTTCAGCATTGATAATGGCTGTGTCAGCATCGGGCGCATCTTCAGCTCCTTTAGCTTCATTCGTTAGATAGGTTCCTGTGGATATGGAAAGGAAACGATGTTACTTCTAGAAGTCTAATAAGATAACCAGCAACAAAACTAGATTTGTTTCGTAAGGAACTTTGGTTGAATTCCTTACATGTTAGAACATATTCTGAGATGTAATAAACTACAGAAGTCGCCCTTCTATATTTGGGTCTCTTCTTTTAGTTTTCGGCAGGTGTAGCTATGGAAGAGTTAATGATAGGGAAGAGCCAAACTGCAATGGACATGACATTTTTATTTCTTTAATGATTGCTAAAGAGTACATAATAATGTGGCTGTAGGAATCAGAATCCTTTGTTAACAAGGATGAAGCTAATGATCATGCCAAATGTGTCCCATTCACTTTCGTAATTCTGCTTGAAAGCAATGTCAATGTGGACTCTTTTTCATAACAAAGAATGTTACATATTTCTTTCAGTAAAAAAAAAAGTAATATGACTGGCCACTTGTGTTTCCATAAACCTGTAAACAATACACTGACCACCTAGTTAGAATTGAAAGTTTAGTCCTAAAGAAAATTCAGAAAGTCATTTCATTCTTTAAGTCATTTTTTATTCAACCTTGGACTGGTTTAGTAAAATACTGTTTAGAAAATTGTGAAAGCTCACAAATGGGCTCCTGGCATATGGGGGGGGGAAAGAATAAAATTTCATAATTTATCTTAAGGACTAAAAGATATCTATAAGCATCTGTTTGTTTGGTTCTTTTTGTGTTTCTATAACAATGAGGACATTTAAAAAATCTTGTGTAATATTATACATTACCTATTAGTGGTATGTTTTACTTTAAAAAGGAAATAATAGAATATGAATGATATGACCAAGAATATCCTGAAATAATTTAGTATAAAAACCATTCCCTCCTCCTTTCTTCTATACACATATATACACGTAGATGTATATACATATACACACATACATGTATATCTATCCATCAAATTTTAAGGCAATTTTAGAATTTTGTTGTCCTAATGAAGGGCACTCTCTTTCATTATAACATACCTTTATGTCTTGCCAGATATCGACCAAGCAAAAATATAGAACAGAGTGTGACAAACACAACTACTGCCACTATTCCTCCTATGAGGGCGTGGTCAGGACCATTCTGGCCAGCCAGGGAATTGGGATCTGGAAGAAAGAAGAAATATTGTTATAGTTAGTCTGTCTCAATTAAGTCAAAAGATACATATCTGTGCAAGAATGAATTATGTGAAAAATAGCACATTTTTGTGAAATAAAATTGTGTTGTTTGTTGCACCACTTATCCAGTTAGCAAATATATATTGTGTGCCAATAAAGTACAGCATACCTGAGAATATAACAGCTGACATATTAGCTACTTACTATTGCCGTGGAGCTTACTTGTTAAACAAAAGACTTCATAAACAAATGCGCAGATACACGACATGATCTTTTATATTCATATGTTCTTTCATGATCCTTACTTCTATTTGAAAATACATGTCTGTATTGTGTGTATGTCTATTTGGTGTGATAAACCCAATTATGCCATTTGCCTGTGTGTGTGTGTGTGTGTGTGTGTGTGTGTGTGTGTGCTGGTCCTGGGGTTCCTGGGGTTTGAACTCAGAACTTTGACACTACCCAGAGCTTATTTTTGCTCAACCATTTCTCAAGTAACATTCTATCATTTAAGCCACAGCCCCACTTCTGGCTTTCTGTTGGTTAATTGGGGATACTCCTGGACTTTCCTCGTCATACTGGCTTTGATACTTGAATCTTAAGACCTTAGTCTTTTGAGTAGTCATGGTTACAGGCATGAGCCACCTGTGTCCATCTCCAACTATGCTATTTGAAAAATAAAATTATGTCATTGGAAAATCTAGCCCTAAATATGTATATTGAGATTTGTTATCATGGTAATATTATTTCAAGATTTGGAAATAGAAATCATCTTATAAATATGTTAGAAACAATATTTGATGTTGGTATAATTTGTGGAGGGGAAGGGAAAAAACAAATCGTTTTAATAGGGATACAGGTGGACCCATTGCAATAATGAGAAGTACAAGTCGTTATGTCGAAAAACGAACTTTACAACTTTGGCTGAGGTAGGAGGTGGGTGGGAGTGGGTAGGGGGAAGATGGGAAGGGATGGGAAGGGGAAACAAAGGAGGAGGCAACAATGCTTGATAAGAAATGTACTCATTACCTTGCCCATGTAATTGTAACCCCTCTGTACGGTATTTTCACTATATACATACATACATATATATATATATATATATATATATGAATGATTTGGAAATAGAGAAGACTCCCAACACTTAATCCACATTTAAGTTTCAAGTGATTTCCTCCTTTAAGTTCAGATAAGAGTTCCACTATCATTGAAGAAGACTGAAAAGCTGCTGTAATTAATCAAAGTGAAAAAGTATATTGTTGATAAGATGGGGAAGACAATGTACAATATGGAAGATCACATCTTAAATGTATAGTCCAAAATAAAGTGATTAGAATAAAACAAGTTATTAATATCCTTTTACATTTTTTTTAGTATCACTGGAAGGAGATAAACTCAGTAATAGATGGAGAGCTTTCAAGCATAAATATAATAATCAAAAGAAATTCTAAATGTTTATGTTTTTGCAAAGTTTGGAAAATAAGTGGTATATGTTACATAATAAATGAAAACAATAATTGAAATTTTGAACAAGAGAATCCATTAAGTCTGTTTAATGGCAAGGATTATATTAAATGTATTTTCCTATGCTTCCCAAGTCACATGTTGCAAACCAGTCTCATGGACTACTTTTACTGTGAAATAGTATCTAGGGGAAGGAGAAAGCAACAAAGAAAATTGGTTTGTCAATAATTCTTTCAAAAAACTTAGAGTGTGATGATAGAAACATGTATCTGACAAATATATTTAGAAGTATTGTGTGCTTTTAATGGAACTATTGTGTCAAAGAATCATATATCCAGACAGAAAAATACTGACTTGAAACTTTCGACTATAGATCTTCTTTGTGTGTGTGTGTGTGTGTGTGTGTGTGTGTGTGTGTGTGTGTGCACATGCACGTGCATGTGTGTATGTAATGGAGCCTGAACTCTGGGCCTGGGTGCTATTCCTCAGCTCTTCAGCTCAAGGCTAGCACTCTACCACTGAACCAGAGAGCCACTTTCTGCTTCTTTTGCTTATAAGGAGTCAAACCCAAGGCCTCATGTATGCAAGGCAAGTACTCTACCACTGAGCCACCTTCCCAGACCCAATCATGAACAGTTTATATACTGAGTATCTTTCAAAACTGAGCATTCAGTTGGGAAAGGAGATTTAGGGAATACTTTCAAACAACTCATTTCTTGAAACTAATCCCTAAGAAGGGGTAATGCTGCATCAAAGGGCCTAGATGTTTTTTAGAGACTTTTGAAATATAACCAAAATCTATTGTAGAATCAACCTTACCTGGGAAATTTCCCTTTTTCCATGTATTGCTCACTTTAGATACTATAACTAAAATTATTATGCCAATCTGGTGCAGTAAAATGACATATTAATTTAAATATTTTGGCAATACTGGAGTTTAAACTCTACTATTTGAGATGTCCCACTGGCTCCAGTTTAAATATTTTGGATTTAGTTCATTGAAGGTTTGCATAATGACTGCATATTTTTTGCCACTTGAGGTAATTAATTTTGAAATACCTACCTAAGCAGTTCATTCATTTTTGTACTCAAGGTTTCTATTTTAGCAACTTTTTTCACAAAAGGATTAACCATTTTTAGCACTTTCTATTTATTATCCATTTGTGATATTCTCAGTGATACATACTTCTTACCAGATTTTGTATAACAGCAATGGAAACACTTCACCCATGATAAAATTACATGCATCTAAATCTATATTGTCACCTTACACTTTCACTATTATATTTAGTCCTTCTGAAATGCCTTTCTGTCTATGATTTGGTGTTAATGCATACAATTAAAATGTAATTTTTTATATTGCTGGAGTTCAAACTCAGAGCCTAAGCTTATTAAGAAAGCATGTAATCACTTGAAATATGTATCTATGTTCTTTTCTTCTTTTCCTCCTCTGTCTTTGTCTCTGTCTTTCTCTTCTCTTTCTTTTCTTTTTTTTTTGTGCTGTTCTTGTGGCTTGAACTCAGTGCCTGGACACTGTCCATGAGCTGCTTTTGCTCAAGGCTAGTCTTCTACCACTTAAGCCACAGCTCCTCTTCTGGCTTCTGGCATTTGTGGTAATTTTTTAGAAGGAAGAATCTCATGGATTTTTCTTGCCAGGGCTAGCTTTGAACCATGATCCTCAGATCTCAGACTCCTGAGTAGCTAAAATTTCTGGAACTTTTTATTTCTTCTGTAATGTATTTTCAGGTAAGGTCTCCTGTTTTTACCCAATAGTTGGCCAGTTGCCTTTGGTGATTCTCCTACTTCTACTATCAAGGAGCTGGAATTACAGGTGTATAACCCACCTCCTTTTCATTTGGTTCAGTCTTTTTGGACAATTACTTGTACTGTACATAATTTATTTTATCAGAAATTTTACATGGTTTTTCATAACTTGGTCATCTATGTACTATGTTTTTGGGTATTTGGATTTGTTTGTAGGCGAAATATGGATTATGATATTATACTTCCTAGGTAGAGTGGAGAATGATCTTGGTGACAGACTATCATTTTGATTGACAGCTTTCCCTGATTTATTTCATTTTTTCCCTCTCATTTTCTATATTTTCAATCTCATGGTTTAATGTCAGATAATATAGTTGAAATTAAGATAATTTTTGATGATTTTTTTCCAATGCTAGGAATCATCATCAGGGTATTGTCCATCTAGGGCAAGCAACCTGATATTGAGACTTATTCTTAACCCATCACATAATATTTTAGCCTTTCCTCATATACAGTTGGGTTTAGGATGAAAGGACAATATGATCTATTACAATTTATTTCAGATCAAGGTAATCTTTTCATGCCCCTTATTACATTTATAGTTTTCTTCATTTCATATGCAGTAATAGATATTTTATGACTTTTGGGTAATTAATCACGCCAATATTAATTTGGCTGTATCCATTCTTAGAACCTGGGAAAGAAACCATCCATAAAATTGATAAAAATGTAGCCCAGTAACTTTTAAGATTGCACATGCACTTGAGGTATAGAGAATGCTATTTACATGTCTACTGGTAAATATGTCTTTTTTAATGATGCATTACTTATTTCTGGATCTGATCTTTTAAAAAATGTTATTGTAGCTCTAAGATGTTAAGATTTTGTTTTTAAATTTTCCTTTGCCATTCCTGAGGCTTGAACTCTTGGCCTGGGAGCTGTCCCAAACTTCCTATGCTGAACCCTAGCACTCTATGGCTTTAGCCACAATGACACTTCCAGTTTTCTTATGATAGACTTGGAGATAAGAGTCTCACAGACTTTCCTCTCCCTGTCTGGCTTAGAGCTGCAATCCTCAGAGCTCAGCTTCCTGAGTAGCTATGATTACAGGTATGAGCCACGTGCACTCATCTTAAAGGTTTCTGTTTAATTTTTCTTCTTAACAGTTAAAAACAAGACACCAAATAAATACTATTTGAAAAATGCACAAATAATAGATAATTGAAATGACCACATCCTAATGAGAATTTCTTCCATATCCTTTTTGTCTCATCCATCTCTGACTGTCATAAAGATAGAAGATAAAGTACAGCCTTCTCTTCTGAAGTTTCATAACAGGAAGATAAGACTGCATTATTAATCATATAAATTCACCACACATCTTTAAAGTACCTTATTTGCTTTCCAGTGTTAATGATTTTTCTGGAGTGACCCTGTGATCACCAGAATGAGTCAGTTCCAATGGGTTTTTCAAGGTACTAGTGTTCTTTAAAAAAAACATTACAGTGCAATATATATATACATATATAATACGTATAGAGAGGTATATAGATATATACATAAGTATGGTAAAATTAGAGCTTTTTTAACATCTTGTATTTAAAGTATATTTACTACAAAGACAAAGTAATGTCAATGTATGATATTTAGAGTTAGAAATTGCTCTATTTGAAAGAGTAGAAAATAACATTAAGAAATAAAAAAGAAAAGAAGTAACCAAAGAAAAAAAGAAAAGAAAAAAGCATTAAGTTATAGTCTTATTTAGAATATTAAAATATGAAGAATCATATAGTGCATAATCTATCTGCAAACTTATTTTGCCGATTTCAATTTACCATATTCTTCTTCTTTTTTTTTTTTTTTTGCTGGGCCATAGGGCTTGCACTCTGGGCTTGGGCGCTGTCCCTGCGCTCTTCAGCTCAAGGCGAGTGCTTTATGGCTCAAGCCACAGCACCACTTCCGG